>NW_027185655.1:66665132-66695132 GCF_028583685.1 Petaurus breviceps papuanus
CCCTCCCCCCCTAGCCTGCACTCCCTTCCATCATCCCCCCTCCCATTCTCTTCCCCCCTACTTTCCCTGCAGGGTGAGATACACTATTTAGTGTGTATGTGATTCCCTACCTAATCCAAAATCATCGAGAATAGAGTTGACTCATTCCCTTTTGCCTTCCTGTTCTTGACCTCCATTGTAACAGTTTTCCCTTGCCTCTTCTGCATGAGATAACTTACACCATTCTATCTCTCCCAATCTCCTCTCATATTCCTCTCTCACCTCTTAATTTCACCTTTTAAGTATCATCCCTTCCTATTCAACTGGTCCTGTACCCTCTGTCTACATATACCTGTACACACATATACACATTCTTACATATGTATTCATATGCCCATATGCCCTCCTATATAGACATATATGTATGCATTTTATTCCCTTCAACAATTCTCATACTGAGAAAAGTTTCACAAATTACAATTATTATTTTTCTGTGTATGAATGTAAGTAGTACAACTTTTATAAGTTCCTTATGATTTCTTTTTCCTGTTTACCTTTTCATGCTTCTCTTGCTTCTTGTAAGTGAATATCAAATTTTCTGTTCAACTCTGTTTTTATCATCAAGAACACTTGAAAGTCAAGGAGCAGCCAGGTGGCTCAGGGTGTAAGAACACTGGCTCTAGTGTCGGGATGACGTGGGGATTGAATCCAGGCTCCGACACTTAGCACCACACCCAGAAATAACTGTCCATGTAGCCTTGAACAAGTTACTTAAACCTAATTGCTCATTTAAAAAAATGCTTGAAAGTCCTCTATTCCATTGAATGAGGATATTTCCCCTGAAACATTATATATAGTTTTTCAGGGTAGGTGATACTTGTTTTTAATCCCAGCTCCTTTGACTTCCAGAATATCATATTCCAAGCCCTTCAATCCCTCAGTATAGAAGCTGCCAGATCCTGTGTTATCCCGATTGTGTTTACACAGTATTCAAATTGTTTCTTCCTGGCTGCTTGTAATATTTTCTCCTTGATCTGGGAACTATGCAACCTGGATATAATATTCCTGAGAATTTTCTTTTTGAGATCTTTTTCAGGAGGTGATTGGTGGATTCTTTCAACCTCTGTTCTGCCCTCTGGTTTTAAAATCAGGGCAATTTTCCTTGAGAATTTCTTGGAGGATGATTTCTAGGTTCTTTTTTTCATCATAGCTTTCATGTAGCCCAATAATTATTAAATTATCTCTCCTGGATCTATTCTCCAGGTCAGTGGTGTTTTTAATGAGATATGTCACATTGCCTTAAATTTTTTTCATTTGTTTGGATTTCTTTAATAGTATCTTGAGTTCTCATAAAGTCATTAGCTTCCATTTCCTCCAGTCTAATTTTGAAGGAATTATTATCTCCAGTGAATTTTTCAAATTCCTTTTGCTTTTGGCAAATTTGGCTTTTTAAGGCATTATTCTCCAATTTGCTTTTTTGACGCTCATTTGTCATTTGAGTTAGTCTGTTTTTTAAGGTGTTATTTTCTTCAGTCAGGTTATTGACTCTCATTTTATGATTTTCTTGCATCCTTCTCATTTCTCTTCCCAATTTTTCCTCCACTTCTCTTATTTGGTTTTCAAAATCATTCTTAAGGTCCTCCTTGACTTTTAAGAAGCTTATTCTTTTCTTGGAAGCTTCTGGTGCAGGAATTATGACTTTTCTCTCTTCCTTATGTTCCATGTTTTGATCCTTTTTGTCCACAAAAAGCCATCCAAATTTGGATTATAGTGCTTGCCTTGTTTCCCTTGTTTGCTCATGTTGCAACTCAATTATTTGACTTCTGAGCTTTTTGCCACAGTAGAACTCTGCTACCAGAGTGGGGAGCTTTGTCCCAATCACTGGGGTTTTCTCAGTTGTTGGAGATATTATTTGGGTGCCTTCTCTGAAACCTCCCCAGGCTCTGGCAAACTGGTCACTCACCCCAGGATCTCCACCCTAGATTGCAATCCATAACCAAGAAGGTTAAAGCAAGGGTGATTACCCCTCAGACTGGTCACTTGGTCCCTCTGCCATCTGCAGGCCAGGAGCACTGAAGCAGCTACGTGGCAGCAGCTGCATGGATGCAGCCCCTCAGCCTCTTCTCACCCTGGGGGTAAAGGCCAGACTGCACTCCTGAACTCACAGGTGCCAAAGTCCACACTGCACTGACCTCTTACTTTGTCCTCAACATCTATGGGTTGATAATTCTGCAAACTGCCACAGCAACTGGTGATCTTAAGTCCTACCAGTGGCTAAAACTTCTGGCTCACGTGGGACTGGGTTATACTCTCTGAGTGCTGTGCTGGCCCCTTCCTGCCAGCCTGCTGCACTGTCTTCAGTGGGAGGTTAGCTTCTCTTTGTCATTTTGTTGGTTCTGTAGCCAGCTTCATCCAGTCCCAGCCCTGCCATGATAGGCCTGGCAATGGCCCTTATGGTGGGTGGGTAACTTGCTGCCACATTGATCTGGCTGCTTCAGTACCTCTGTGCTGGCCTTTATTGTCTTCTTTGCCTCCCTATCCTTAGTTTCTAACTTAGACTTTGCATTAGAGGCAAGATCCACATACTTCTGTACAAAATGAGAATATTTTTGCTTTTTTTTTTCTCTCACATCTTGCTACTTGTAGGTATTGAGTGTTGTATTATTTAAGGACCTGAGGAAAAGCTTATATTGAAGAGCTGCAAACTTTCAGGGAAATAAAAGCAGTCTGATTCTGTGCAAAGTATAATGTTTGTCCCCTTGGACTATGTTTTACAAGTTGCTGACCTTGGTTTGGTTCTGAGCAATAAAACTGTTTGGCTATCCAGTAGACTGCTACTAGACTCAACCACTGTTAATCAGTCCATCAATAAATCCTCCATTTGCAGAAATCTGCAGGTTCAGAGTGATAGAATTATAATTTCTGCTTTTGTCTAAGGTTATCACACTGGTCATTTTGAGAAATGCTTCATCCTGGGCTGGTGTCTGGGTCTGAGACCTTGTTCTTCTTCCAGCTTTAGAGTTACATTCTTCTCACTTCTGTTCTTGCTCCTTGCCCAGCACACAACCTTGAGCTTAAGACCGTTCCTTTTACTTTTACCCCCTTGGTATTGTTCTCTGTGACCATTCTTTGCTTTTGTCTTCCTCTTTAAGCGTACATTATTTCCTTGATCTTCATTGGATCTGTGACCAGGTTATGGAATATGAATGAAAAAGCAGCTAATTGGCAATTTTTTCTGCTCCCTGCTTAGTGTTAGATCCCTTTGATAGACGTGGCACCTCTTTTTGCCATAGTGCACAGCTACAGGTCCTGACTGAGTATCTGTGATAGAAGACTCTGAGCTGTATACTTCTAACTTGATTCTAGCCTCAGAATTCTTTCTCTTTTTCTCTTTGCCAACCTGGGCTAGGTAAAAAAAGGATTCACAATATATTTTTTCACCTTTGGATTTCTTTTTTCCCCTAGAGTTTATTTATTTATTTTTAGTTTTCAGCATTCATTTACACAAGATTTTGAGTTCCATTTTTTCTCTCCAACTCTCCCCTACTGCCCACCCTAAGATGGCAAGCATACTGATTACTTCTTCCCCCAGTCTGCCCTCTCATATACACCCTCTATCTTCCCTTCCCTCCTTCCCCCTTACTTTCTTGTAGGGCAAATTGGATTTCTTTACCCTATTTCCATATATCTTATTTTCCCATTACATGTAACAACAATTTTTCTTTTCTTTTTTTTTTGGGGGGGAGGGGATAAGGCAGAGCAATTGGGGTTAAATGACTTGCCCAAGGTCACATGGCTAGTAAGTGTTAAGTGTCTGAGGTCACATTTGAATTCAGGTCCTCCTAACTCCTGGGCCAGTGCTCTATTAATTGTGCCAACTAGCCACCTCAAAAACAATTTTTTAACATTTGTTTTTAAAACTTTGAGTTCCAGATACTCTCCCTTCTTCCCTCCTCACCCACCCCCCACTGGGAAGACAAGCAATTCAATGTAGGTTATACAGTAGTTATGGAAAACATTGAACTATATTTTCTTCCACCCTATCCCCCCCCCCATTTATTCTCTTCTCTCCTTTGACCCTGTCCATTTTCAAAAGTGTTTGTTTCTGACTGCCCCCTCCCTTTGTACTTCTTGATTAAGACAGTCTGGTCTATTTTTAAGATCTGACCACACACTTATGAGTTGGAGTTGGGTTGTACTGCTTCTTCCTTTACTACCATCTTGGATGGCCTCTTTGATTCACTTCATTTTGCATAACAAAAGTAAACCAAACCAAACTATTTGGCTTTGCTTATCTAAACTTATCTCTTCTACTACCTAGCACAATGTTCTTTATCCATTAAGTGCCTAAAGAATATTTATGGTGCTATTTTATTTAATTTAATATATTGTAGCTAGAAGCCATATGAAGAAGTTGCAGAATGGCAGCTACTGGCTCAATAGAAGGGAAAAATAAAACAATTAAGGCTGTCCAAAACCTACAATCTATTATCTTTGGAGGCAATGAGTTCTTTCATTGTCTTTGGAGGTAATGAGTTCCTCCTCACTAGAGCATTCAAGCAGAGGGTCTTTAACCACATGTTGGCTATGTGGTAGAAGGGGTTTCTGTTGATGTATGAATTTTACTAAATGAGCACTAAGGTCCCTTCTGTTGCACACATTCAGTAATTCTTTGAAGCAAAAGTTAGCAAAAACAGCCAAACCCAAGACTTCACTATTTTTTCTGTTCCTAACAGCTAATATAAAAAAGACTAAGGGAAATTTTGGCAAGAGACAGATATTTTAGATAGCCTTTTAGAAGCACCACCACCCTTCAGATCTCAGTCTGTGCCTGGTTCTTGAATTAGTAATGGTAAGGAATCAGTCAGTACATTTGAATAAGTCTTCTATAACCAAGTAAGATACATATACCCTAACTGAGTTATGGGGATCTAGCCCAATCTGGATTAATTAATACTTTTGGCTCTTCCTTATGACTCATCAAACTTTCTAAGTTGTCTTTCATATTTCACCACCCAGATGGTTCTTGATAGTATAATGATTTAAGATTTGTAAATGGTTTGATGAGGAAAATATAGGATACATTTGTAAGAAATATTATGTATTAAGGAACTTACAAAACTTTTTCCTTGATGATATAGATTAGTTATCAATTGGTCAAATAATGGTTGTCAGTCATACCCTCTAAGAATGAGATAGTGAAGGGAAAGTGCTTCTCCAACCTTAAAGTACCATATAAATGAGTTATTATTGTTATTATTTTTGAAAGATATCTGTCAAAATGGAGAGGCTACAACCAGCTCCTTGTTAAAATGGAAATCCAGTTTAATAAAAATTTAAGTGCTTATTCTGTGCCAAGTACTGAGTTAATTACTGCAGATGCAAAGTCCTTCATTGAATGAGTTTATAATCTACTTGCATATGTATTCATTAAGGAGTTTACATTCCATGTTTAGTAGGGCATGTGTTTGGAATTTTTTTTTTTTGCCTTGGGAGGGGGGAGATAGGATTTTTTGGTCAATAAAAATCTCTCACTAAGTTCTCTATTTTGATCTTTACCAAAACACTTTAGAGGTGACTGGCTTGGGTTGGAAAATTTTATGGTCCTGTAAATTTACCAGGTCTCATAGGAATCAAACCCATAGCCCTAGCCTCAATAGCCCTAGCCTCAATAACTCTGGGATCTACAATTTAGATAATATGTACTAAATATCCCATTCGGTGCCTTTTCCATCAATCAATAAACATTTATTAATCACTAACTAAGTGTTATAAGTATCATGAAAATCAGTGGGGTGCAAAGAAAAGCAAAAGATAGTTCTTAATCTCAGGGAGCACAGTCTAATGGAGGGAACTCTTTTCCAACAACTACATACAAACACTTCTTTCTCTTCCTCTCTCCCCTTGTCTGTGCCCCAGTTTCTATTCCTCTCCATCTCCAGCTATCTCCATCTATCTTGTTTATCTATGTCATCATACATATATGTACATATATATGTACTGATGTCTACATATCAAATTGGAGTTAATCCACAGAGGGATAGGTATAAGGTCTAGTTATAGACCTTATTTCCCTCTTCTTTGCTAGGTTGTATGCTCTAATGCTAATCTTTTTTAGAATACCTGTATATTAGCAATTAGTATCTCTCTCTCCTATATTCCATCCAGTCTCAGCTAAAATCCCACCTTCTGCAAGAATTTTTGCCCAATCCTCAATGTCAGTGACTTTCCTCTGTTCATTACTAATTTGTCCTACATATAGCTCATTTGTGCATATTTGTTGGCATGCTGTCTTCCTTATTAGACTATGAGCTCATTGAGAGCAGGGATTTACTCTTGCTTTTCTTTGAATTCTCATCGTTCAGCATGGTGCCTGACACATGGTAGGTATTTAATAAATGTTTGTTGACTTGCTGGTAACCGTATATAGTATATCTTTGCATTTTAACTTGAAAACATTTAAAGACCAATTAATTTTCATTGCCATGATGTTTTATTTCCTCTAATGAGATCCATTATGTTTTTGTGGTCGAATTAATCTTTTGTTTGAAAGTAATAAATCATTCAGTAGTTGTTAGAAGCTATAAAAGGACACACTTATGTGCAGAGGGAGTTTTGCACCAATGAATACATTTATCTTTGAAATATTTCTGTGCTATTATCAGAAACTTTGTGAGCATTTTCTTATTTAATTTCATGTTAACATATCCCAAGTCAATTTCCTAAGAAAGGCTAAAGTCAGAGACATATGCTACATAAAGCCAATTAATGCACGTTTTCTTGACACTTAAAAATCTTCTCTTATTGTTGGAACTTTTTTTTTTGACCAATGCCTCTTAAAATAAGGTGTATCATAGAAGTGTATCCATAAGCTTTTTGGTAATTTTTCTTGCGATTGAAGACAATGTAGAATGTTTATTACTGTGTGTGTAGAGAGAAGGATGTTTCCACTAAGTAATAATAATAAATAAATGTCTAAAATATAATAGCAGAAGAGGAATGAGGATGGAGAGTGTCATTGAATTTGTCACTAAGTATTTTCAGTGTCTATTTCTAAGGTGCCTGATTCATCACCATCTTTGTATAAGTCAACCATATATTAATGACTGAAATTTCTCAGGGATTTTGTTATGAGATACAGCAAAGTATAGGATAGAAAGTCAGTCTGAGAGTCAGGATGACCTAGGTTTAAAGGCCCATTTCTGATGCATAATGTCTGTGACCCTGGGAAGGTAAGTCACTTAACCTTTCAGTGGCCTCAGTGACTCTAAGAGGTAAGGTAAATGCCAGTCTGCATTCATAGGGAGAATTTTCACAACTGCAAGTTCCTTAAAATGATGAAATCATAGGTCCAGATTAAAATGAGAACACTCCTTGGAAAGAGTAGGTAGTTGTCTATTTGGCATGATTTGAAGAATTTTAGGAATATTTGCCCTAAAAGTAAAATAAAACTCCCAGATTTCACACATTAATAAAATGTGACACACAAGCCTATGAAATTAGATGAATGCAAATTTAGACTAAGTATATCTAACTGTATCTGAGACCATGCTTCCCATTCCATTTAGTTGTCTAGCAATCTATCCAGGGTTACTAGTGTTTTTGATGACTAGTACCTCTGCTTTGAGAGCTTGCTGAGCCCTTTTCCGGGCTGCTCATCCATTTTTGGTGTCCATCTTAATTCAATTCTCACCTGTGGCTCCAGGAAGCTGTAGTATGCACAACAGGCAAACCCTGCTAAAATTCTACTACAACTTGTTAGACATGCTAACAACCAGGTTGAAAGTAACCTACAGGGTACAAACAGGCAGTGAGTTAGGGGGATGTCTAACCTGAGCATTCCCTGTTGGAATGGGCAGATGAGAACAATTGTTCCAATGGCCATGAAGGTGGCTGAAGAAGGTGCTATGGAGAGCTTAGAGCTTGTTCAGATATCAAAAACACCAAGGTCATTCACTGCATTCTGGGCTGTGGCCAGTCATCCTGACTTTTTTCTTGCCACTGGACTTCAAAGACTCTAGAAGAGAGAGTAAGGCTAAAGACTTTGTGCCACTGTGCCTCACTTAAATCCAATTCCATCACAAATCAAGAAACCACCCTGTGATGTCATTAGCTTACTTTGAAAATAAAAGATGAACAACATCTTGCCATTTGTTCTCATGTCATGTTACACCTGGTTCTCTATATCTTTCTTGGGGCATAGTAGTCATGTTAATTATAGTAACATTTTTGTTAAGGACATATCAATTGACTGCCCCATGGCTTACCATTCCTCTGACTCTCTGACCAAATTGCCTTCTGATTACCATTCCCCTACATTTTTTTGTCTCCTTCTATGACAATGTAAGCTTCATGAGGTCAGGGACAGACTTGCTTTTTTTGTTGCATTTTTTTCTCCAGTGCTTATAACTGTGCCAGGAAATAGTAAGCATAGTTAGTAAAAAAAAAAGTCAGTAATTCATTTATTTATTCCCTTGAATTGCATTCCCTTGACTTCCATTGACACAAAGAAGACCTTAGCATTTTGGATGCATATCCTATGGTGTATCTGTGGGGGAATATGAGTGGGAATCATATTGGATAGGTAGAAATAAATAAGTTAAATCTCTATCATTAGAGGAAGTACCCATTTCAGTGAGGTCACCTATAATAGAGCATATTGAAAAATTTTCTGGTCATCATTTTCCTCATTTTATACTCTAAATTTCACAATCATATGCCACTGGACATGCCCGTTAATGGATATTTTGCTATTCATTAGGATCAATAATTTTACCAATATGAATATTTCCCCATCAATATCAAAGGAAACCCTAGCACATTTTACCAGGTGGTTATGTTTGGTTTATAGGTTACTGTGACAGACAAAAAATACATCCCATGAATGGTCTTTTATCTCTTTCTTGGATCATTGGATTGAGAACAAGTAGGAACATTAAATCATCTAGTTAAATTCTTTATTTTGCAAATGAAAAACTGAAATGGAAAAGAGATGGAAAAGAGACTTCTTAAAGAGAAAGTAGATAATAAGGAACTGAAATAGGATTTAAACTCAAGTCCTTTAACTACAAATCCATTGGTTCTATTGAGCCTCAGCTGGGTTGATCCTCAGAGGAGGGGTGTATAGACAATCCTTGGGCTTACACTTTATGCTCATTCAGCTTCCAAAATTAGAGTTATGTGTCTGGAGTTACTCTCATGCCATAATTAAGAATCAGAAAAGAATATTAATGGAGGCATTAATGAACATGTGTTACAAAATTTATATACTCTGTTTGAATCATGAACTATTGACATTCATCTCTGAATTCTTAGAAAGAAGCAAAAGTAGTACATAAAATATTAAAAATAAAGAGAGCAGATGATTTGATGAAGCAACCCTCGAGGGGCTTCAGGTAGCTCCATCTTTTATTATGCTTTTCTCTGGAACAAAAGCTTCTTTCCATGTCACTTCTTTTGCCATTTATGGAGTAAAATGTTGTGTGTGTGTGTTTGTGTTGGATAGTCCTTTTCATTTCTGATATACTTTGTCTTGGGCATTATACCTTTCATTTGAGAATTTCTTAATGATATGTACTTTGGTTAGCCAAAGTTACAATAATTTCCCCTAAAGAAAACCTGAAGAGCATTGTCCTGGCATACAGTTCTAATTCACACTGTCAGAACTAGATAATGAATGAATTTTGTTGTCTTCCATTCCAGTGCTCTCCTGGAAATATTTAGGATTATGTCCTATGCAAAATGTGCATAAGCTTGAAGATGACTGGATTGGCATATGTTTGCTGAGTCTATTTGACCAAAGAGATGTAATTTCCAAAACCACGATTTTTGCAGATGTTCAGAAAAAATGTTATTTCTTTTCTACTTGCCAAATTAAAAAAAAAAGGATTCACATCATGACTTTGTAACTTTTTAATGAAGATTGGTTAGTTATTAAACCTCTCAGCTTCCACATCAACAAAATGGGAATAATAATATTTTACATTATCATTGGTTCTTCATGAGGGAAGTGTTTTTATAAATATTAAAGTATAGATGTGACAGTTTTATTATCATTATATTTTGAGATATTTACTAACAACAAAAATCCTGGCTATAATGTTTTTAACTTAAATGTTGAACTCCATACCCACTTTTGTATCTACCCTCAGGAATGATGTCGTCTTATATACTAGGAATTCCCCATTTTCATAGGGCTCTAAGTAATTCCTGATTGTAGGCACATGGCCTATGTC
Source organism: Petaurus breviceps papuanus (assembly GCF_028583685.1). Classification (NCBI taxonomy): domain Eukaryota; kingdom Metazoa; phylum Chordata; class Mammalia; order Diprotodontia; family Petauridae; genus Petaurus; species Petaurus breviceps. The sequence goes on from NW_027185655.1 coordinate 66,675,347, forward strand.
CTTACCTGATACCATTCTGGACAGGGAGCATGAGGAAAATATGAATGTACTTTAACTCTCTTTTTTGCCTCCATTTGACACAGTTTTTAAGGAAAACTCAAGCCAGGGTGCAACCATTTGATTTTTTTGAAAATTCCACCAAATCACCATAACTCTTCCCTTGAATGCCTGGGCACTTACAGGTAAATGGGGAAGATGGTACAAAGTACAAGTCATATTGGATTGTCTTTTGTTGTAAAGTAGAAAGAATCTCATGCACCTTAAAAGACTTTGACTTGGGTTATAATGCTGTATGTAAAGTGATTTGAATGTACCATACTATAGCTTGTTTTTTTAAAGATTTAGTTGATTACTTAATAAGAGAATCTCTTCTCTAACAGTGATAATACTTACTGTCTTACTCATTTAGCACTTTCCTCTTAGTTACTTTAATTATTAGCAGGGGTGTAACTAGCATAGGGCAAATAGCATTTTGTCCCAGGAAAACATCACTGGATAGATGTACTTCTACCCTAAGAGTAAGAAGAATATTTCCTTGCCTTTCAATCCTTTGTGCATCCTAACACTATACGCTCCTATAATCAACCAATCAACATTTATTAACTGTCTACTATGTCCCAGGTACTGACAATGTGCTGGGAATACAAAAGAGGCAAGACAATCCCTGCTCTCAAGGAACTTAAAATGAAATAGGGAGACAACATGTGAACCAATATATCAAAGTCAAGTTCTAAGGTCAAGTGCCAGATCACTTACTTTACTTGATATGACTGCCCCCACAGATAGTCTTTTTTCCGTGTTATTGCCCTTAACCATACATGTTTTTGCCTCTGGTGAAAAAAAAATTGTAGTTATGCCCCTGAATTATTAGGCATATTTTCATATGCATGTTCGTGTGCATATGTCCTATCATCCTAGAGTACACGTGTCTGGTGGAGATGGACAAGTCATACTTTTTTCACATCCCTCATGATGCCTAGCACATTTATGGTGAAGTAGTAAGTGACCAATTGGTCTTGGTTGATTGATTAATTTTCCCATTGCCATCCTTTTGGTTAGCAATTTTGATACGCGTGAGTATATTTTTCCACAATTACTGCTTTCCTGCAACAATTGCACAAGGAACACAAGTCATCAATAAAATAATTCCAAAATATAATGTATCACTTGCAAATTACTTGTTTTCTAGACGTTACACAGCTAACAGAGAACATCTTTAATCACAGAGAATATTTGATAAGATTGACAGGTAAAGTGGAAAGACCATTCTGGAAATAAGTTTCTAGTCCCAGACCTGTCACTAGTTATGCAGGAAAATCTAGGGGAAAATATTCAAGTTCCTTGTATCTCAGTTTCCTCATTTTTTTTTAAAGAGAAGGCTGAGGTTTAAATCATAGAATTATTGAGTTTAAAACTCACCTTGTTGAATCCATACTTGAACTAGGAATACACTCTATAATACCTGTGACATGAGTTTCCAATTTCCACTTCAATAGCTTAAAAGAAGGGGGATTCATTAGCCCTCAGGATAGCTCATTCAGTTTTGGATTGCTCTAATTTTTAAAATGTTCATTTTTCTTTATAGGTAACATAAATCTGTTTTCCTCTAGTTGCCACTTAATAGTCCTCTGCTCTATGGAGCTAAACAGAAATCCATCTTAAAATTCTAATACTTGGGGTGGCTAGGTGGTGCAGTGAATGGAGCACTGGCCCTGGAGTCAGGAGGACCTGAGTTCAAATCCTGCCTCTGACACTTAATACATACTAGCCGTGTGACTTTGGGGAAGCCACTTAGCCTGGATTTCCCAGCCTTCCCCCCTCAGAAAAAATAAAATAAGATTCTAGTACTTAAAATATTTGAAATTATAGTCTAACCCCTCTTCTATTCCCACATCAAGTATTCTTTTCTCTATCTTGTTTTGATGCTCTTGGTTGATCTCTGGATGTATTCTAGATTATCAGTGATTTTTCTCAGATATTTCTCTCATTATCTTTCAGTAAGAACTAGTACACTAGATACTTGAATAGGATAGAGTACAGTGGGGCTATCACCTTCTTTGTATGAAACATTATTCTACTCCATGGATAGCAATGCATTAGTTTTTCATATATTTTTGGTCACTATGTCCTGCTCTTAACTCAATAGGGGCACCACCTGATTTATGTCTTGCCACTGGACCCTGATGATGACTTTGGAGGAGAGAGTGAGACTGATGATTTTCCACAGCTCTGTCTCACTTAAATCCAATTCACTTGCAAGTCAAGACATCACTATCCTGATGTCATTGGTGCTCTTTGAGAATGAAGGATTATTAACCAACAATAATTTATATTGAGCTGTCTATTTTGCTGTCCGTTTCTTTCTTTTCTATCCTATACATTACAGTTGATATTTTGAACCTTCTTGCATGACTTTATTTCTATTAACTTCACCTTAGCAGTCTTTTATTCTCCATATCTCTTTGTATTGACTTATTTTTGGATCACCATTCTGTGTTGGTGCAACCTGCATGCTAGACTACACTTTTCTCTTAGTCCAGTGCAACAGACACTTTCTGTCAATCTTCTAGGTTTTATTGGGCTTCAAATCCACCTTACTCTTTCTCTTTGTGGTTCTGCCTCTCTAGAATTTGTTCTGAGTCACTTTTTAGAGTAATCTGAAGGAGTTTGGGAGAGATTAGACAAGTCCCTGCTTTCATTCTGCCATCTTGGCTTCACCTCCACAGTGCCCCCTTTCCTAAAGATATTTAAGCGTTCAGAGATCTCAATGGTTTTGTCTTTGGTTACTGAGATAAACCAATTATCATGAATTTATTATCCGATAGTTTAGTTAAGAAATTGGTTACTAATCACCCAGAAACTTTGTCTCTTTGGCTTTTTATTTGTCTCACAGGGAAACTACATCTGAATCCAATCTGAGTTGGGGTAGAGAATGGCAAAGGAACTCTGACCACTTTCCTCCAGAACACATTTTACCCTTAAATATGCTCATACCATTTCAAAAACTATTCCCTCTCTCTGAAATGCCCTATTCTCCTCATTTTACCTGCTCAATTTCTATTTGGCTTTGAAGTGTAACTGTTCTACATTCTTCATTGTTCCAGATAGAATGACCTTCAACTCCTCATACATCACGGAGAGTTTTTCCTATATATTACAGATGCACATATTATTATTTTGACACAATTAAAAGATTAAGATGGAATATAAAAAAAACATTAGGCTAAATTTGCTCAGTAACTATTTTTATTTTGATTAATTAGCCTCAATACACAAATCATCATAGCAATTTTCAGTCTTTCCTCCTAAATCTTTAATATTTTCTGATTAATAATTAATATGTGTATATTTGTCATAATGGTAATTTGAAAATCTTCCATGCCCCTGGTATTGGCAATCAAACATGATTTAGCACTTTCTTTCAGTTCATGATTGTATCAAGTATTAAGATCCAGAACTTGTGAATCCCACAGTGGAAGGAAGTTGCTGATGTAACAGGAAGGGGAGGAACAGGGAGGAGCTAATACCATATATAAGGAAAAGCCCAAGCTAGAGAGCCAGAATTGCTGAGAGAGAACTGCTAGGATCCTGAGAACTTTTGAGAACTGCTTTGAATTGAGAACAGAATGGAGAAGAGAACTTGTAGTTGCACAATGGAGAACTGAGAACTGAGAAGAACTGAGAAGAGAATTGAGATATACTGAGACATGAGAAGAGAGGAGATCTGGAAGGAAGCATGACTGTAGTGCTAGTACTTTGTCTGCCTGTTCTGATGTTACTTTGTCATATTTGTCTGTCGATAGAGAACGTTGATGTTGTTACAGAAGCCCTGGGAATGTACTACTGGTTTGGAAACCCTGAAGGAGGATTTTTTGTTGTATCTTTACAGAAATCCTGGAGGAGGATATTACTGATGTTTTCAGAGATCTTGGGACTATACTGATGATTTTGTTGATTCCTCAAACCTTGTTGTTGGATCTATGTTGATTTCGCAAGAAGAAAGTGAATTGATGAGGATGCCAGCAATGTGAATGCATGTTATTTTGGCTTTGTTAAGCTTTGTCTTCCCAGGTGCAGAAACTGTGAAGGGACTTGAGGTGGACTAGAAATTGTAAGTTTCAATATGGAACAGGAACTGCACAAGGAGCTAGACAAGGAACTGAGAGCTGTCTGCCCTTGAACTCAGTTGGCAGTTGGATATGTTTGGATAGGAACTGAGATCATGAAAGAAGAACCATGGAAACTGAGAGCAAGCATTGAATCAAGATGAAAAGACCTCTCCTTGGTTATTTAATGCGAACTGAGAAGATCATGGTTTACTGTGGCCTAGGGATGGAGAACTTTGACTTTTACATTTCAGTGATTGAGTTAAGGGCTTCTCCAATTAAGAAGAAAGAAGACTTTTTGATTGAAGAGATTAAGACAATGTGACCAAGGGGTGGAGAACTTTGACCTTTGTACTTTTTGACTGAATTAAGGACTTATGAAATTATTGTGTTACTAAAAGAATGTTATCTTTTGTTTAAAACTAAGTAGCCACTTAGGTGAAAACTGTGGGGCCATTTTAGTGATAAATTTTTAAGTCATAATATTGTGAATACTGTACTTTGATTTCTATGAATGTTTTGTCTTAGTTTGTTACTAACTAAATAGAGAGTTCAGTATACTGTGTAATCAGAAACTTGAAGCTGCTCACAGCAGCAGTCTTCTGGAAAGCTGCTTGTGCTTGGCTTTTCATTTGTATGTGCATGTGCATGTATGTATTTGTAAATTTCCATTGCAGTAAAAATCTGTATTGTATGTGAACAAATATTGAGAATATCATCTTACTTCCCACCTACTGATCAAAAGATAATGTTTAAACTTTGTCTTTTTTTGGCAACTTAATTAATTTTAATGTTTTGAATTTGATTTTCTATTGTGATTTATAAACTAGCAGAATTATATATAGGCTGGTATTTCCAAAAGGCATCAGCAATTCATATGCTCACTCATAGTTTTAGATTCATAAAAGTGATTTTCTATGTCTAAAGTTAAAAATGTGACATTAAAATAGTCTATATAACCATCGAGAGATTTCAAAGCTCAGAATATTTGGAAATTAGAAGAGATATTTATGACTTAATCTGTCCTTTGCAATGTGAAACTGTTTTTAATCACTTTTCCTCTTTTATAAGCCAAATTATGTACTATATTTTTCTGCTTTTTTTGTACCCATTTTGTATTTTTCCATACATGTTTTCAGATTTCTTCATGGACCTACCACCTCTACATTTTTAAGCATCTGGGTTAGAGTTCAGCTCCTTGATGTAAGCCATAAAGGTCTGTTTATATGCAAGTTTTTGCCATTATTCTGGATGACTGATACTTCCTACAATGTTTATGTCTATCCTGTGTACATGGTTTGCCTTGGATTTCTGATCTACTGCCTGTCCTGACCTAATGTATGAATCAATCCAAGTTTTTAATAGGCAACCCAGTTCCAGTGCTGTTGCTTCCTTCTCATGTTACCACTATAAATGGAGACCTCCCCCCCCCAAAGCTAGTTGTATTGCAGTGTGTCTTCCAACATGGTAATGCAACTTCAATGATAACATCTTATTCTCCACCCTTATTTTCTGTGATTTCAAGTTCAACCCCAATTTGGCTTTCCTTCAACTCCGACTGCTAATGGAATCTAAAAATCAGTTAAGGTCAAGAAAGTCCTATTCTTTGTTTCACAGAGATAAAAGTAAAATATTTTGTTTTTCTTTCATTTCATCAGAAAAAAAATATTTTCCTTTCATTTTTGCTCTCTCAGTTACTACTGCAGATAATAGATTAAATAAATAGATTCATAGATAATAGTTTCTTCCCATACCCATAAAAATAATTATTATGATATAAAGTGAAATCATTGTAAACCTTTGAAAATCAGATTTCATCTTTGTTTTCCAAACCATTATTTAAAAAAAATCAATGAAATGTGCTCTTCTCTACTGAAATGTCAAATTAGAAATATAACCTATTGAGAAAGATCATTGGCAATTCCTAGAGACTTTGCCAAATTCAAATGAGTTCTTCATATTATGAATCCTTTGACAGCCATTTCAAAAGATATAATATTCCCCAATAATCTTCAAGTCCTATTTAAATAAGAATTATCCCTGTCTCTGTCTCTCTTTCCCCCATGTCTTCCTTCCTTCACTTTCCCTCCCTTCCCCCTTCTCCTTTCTTCCACCCAACTCTCACTATCATATTTTCCTTGAAACAAAATAGTATATGTGACCTGTGAGGAAAAACACAATGGTGATTATAGCAGCAACAACAATCCAGAGCCCAAGAAAAGAAACCCAATAACAAATATTTTCAACATGTTGAAGATGTTATCTAAAAACTAATTTTCTCATAAAACCCTCCGATTGGTATAATATGGATGTGTATCCAAAACAATTTTTGGCCAAAAATTTCAACAGTAACTTTGTGGTGATGTAGTAGACAGCTTGGTAGCTGACAGAATAGAGTTCCAGGCCTGAAGTCAGGAAGACAACTTCATGAGTAAAAAAATCTAGCCTCAAAAACTTACTAGCTGACACTGACTTTTTTTACTTATTTTTCTATTTCCTGCACTTAATACGGGATTAGGAAATAGAAAATACTCAGTAAAGGTTAGCTGACAGAAATAAATGAGGTGAATGGAAGAGACAACGGAAAGTGTCTTCTAGCTTTGAACCTATGACCTATGAACCTATATCACTAAAGAGGCCCTGAATTGTTCTTAACAACTTAATCCTGTTTGCCTCAGTTTTCTCATTTGTAAATTGAGCTAGAGAAGGAAATGGTAAACCTCTCCAGTATTGTTGCCAAGAAAACCTCAAATAATATCATGAATAGTCAGACATGACTGAAAATAACAGCAATAGCCTAATAATGACCTCTCTAATGTAAACAAATAAATTCATGGAATTATATGACAAATTAAAAAGTAAATAAACTATTTTACTAGACAATAGAAGACAGCCAATGTTCTGTCAGGGATAAGGTGTACAATAAGAAAAATATGTGAAGAAGTTTTTTTATAGTCTTGGTATTTTCATTATTCTCATTAAGTTACAAAATTCTGAACAGTTGAAGATTTTATTACAATGTCACAGCTACATTCATTAACAAAAAAATTATCTTTTCTGAGGAAATTTGCAATTTTTGCTTTAATTATTCAATATCACTAATTGCATTATCCAAAGGTCAGTGGAGTGACAGATGGTAGTTGTGAGTATACTAAAACATCTTACCAAGAAAGAATTGCATGTGTTGCAAAGGACAACATCAGAGGCCTATACCACTAGAAAAGACTATGGAATGTTCATGTAGCTTTTGTGAGGCATAATATGTTTCTCCCTTGATGTTCTTACAATGTCAAGGATTCAAGTGGTCTACAGTAAGGTATCTGGTACATTGGACAGACTTTGAGAAGATTTTGGCAAGACATAGATGAAATTGCCTATGGTGAAAAGGCATAGGTGGCCTGTATGGGTTGTGATTTACCTCCCTTAGAGGGTGTGCCCATGTTGATAATATCATAGATTTATCAAAGTAAGATCAAATAAATCTATAGTCCTAAATCACGTAGATAAACTTTATCACAACAAGGATATTTGAGAAATTCTATGATATTGATACTGGCTTTTCATTATCTGTTACATTTTTGTCATGAAACAGCAGCATGTTATATAAAGAGCAGGCTAAAATTTCACAAGGAAACCAGGGAGAATATGCCTCTAGGGTGATACTTGAAGTAGATGTCTTGTCACCAGGAGGAAAGTCACTTCTGAAGAATATGCAGAGCAGTAGAAGTTACAACATTTTGGTATTCTTAGTGGTTTGTTTTTATCACTTCTGGGCTAGAGTGGTCCAGAAATTTGAAAAAAAATATTTTAATCATATTAATGTTTGAATAATTTTTGAACTACTTAGCTATGCAAACCATAAAATGCAATCCAATCTCTTCCATTGCCTGGATGGCTCTTCCAAAAATTCCATTTAAGGAGGGTCAGCTATATCTCATTCTCCAAATAACACTTTGGAATTGCTCTACCAAGTAGAGGACAGGGTACCTTTATTCTCTTCTCCCCACCCTCCATGTGCTAACTTCCTTTTATGTTTCGTTTTTGTCCCCATTAAAATATAAAGCTGCTTCTGAACAGGGGATGGCTTTCTTTTTACTTATATCTGTATTTCTAACCCTTAGCACACTACTTAGAAAATATCAAATATTTAATAAATGTTAGTTGACAGAATTAAATGAACTAAATGGGAAAGATATATCCAAAGTCTCTTCTAGCTTTGAGTCTGTGACCAGTGATGTCACTAAGGAGATGCTTAATTGTTCTATGGTTTGAAATAATAAACACAATGGCATTCAAGGACAGATGTATTTGAATAACATATTTTATTTTTAAAATAAACCATATCTATTAATCCCTAGTTCATTGTTCTTTTGCTCATTCAGCCTATATAGATACTTTTACCTAAAATAAGAATTTTTCATTTCATTATGTTGAATCAGACAAATTTAAACATCTGCATTTTATTTATTTTTTACAGTTTAGGGGTTCAGAGTTAGCTTTATGATTTTTAAAAAACAAATAGTAATTATGGTACTCCAATTATTAAAAATCACAGAAGCAAGTAGACAGTCGATATTTTTTAGAAATTAGGACACATCCCTGATATTATAGAAAAACAGAGTTAAAACAAAGCTTCTGTTTACCTCAGAGAAAAGTTTGAAAATTGGATCATATGCACTGTATTCCTTCAGAGGATGGATCTTTAACCTATCTGTATTATGGACTCAGCAGTCTGGTGAAGTCAAGGTAAGAATCATTTAAATACCTCTAACATTACAATGTAGAAATCAAAGAAGTCATTCATTGGGCATTTATTAAGTAACCACTATGTTCCAAGAATTGTGCTAAGCTCTAGACATGCATAAAACAGTATTGAATTGTATCGCTTGTATTCCTACCCACTATATATTTTGTCTTAAATTCTTTCTCATTTTGCATAACCCCTAGACCTTGCTCTGAATATAGGGATAAATCTAAAAGGTCATTAGTTGTGTTTGGTGCCAGTATTTTTCAAACCTGGCTTGCCCAAGAAGCAAGAATTTATAGTGGAAAATTATTGAGGAAAAAGATTGAGTGTCACAGCTGTGCAACAGAGCCATGAAATCTCATTTGCTTTGAAAACATTTTAGCTATTCATCAGAATTAAGCTTTATAGAGACAAGCAAGATATTTTTAGATCAAACCATTGCCTTACTCCATCATAAGATATGAAATAGGATCAAGGAATTTAAATTTTTAAACAAACATTTGAGACTTCCAGATTTAAAATTATTGCTACATTTTATCATGTACATTCTTTAAAAATTGCTCTTTTGATAGGAACATATGTAACCATATGGTAATAAACATTCTGATGAACTGTAAAAGAGAGGTCCATTTTTTAAAGTTCACATAGTATTCCATATGCAATATATAGAATAGTAAATGATTTCTGAAACAGATGGCAATCTATCCAAAGACATACAAAGAGAATAATGTGCCTCACTTCTCAATGGAGATGGACTACCTCAGGGACAACAATACTTATTCACCATTTATATTTTAGTGTGCATAAGGAGGGAAATGAGAAAAGGAGGACAAAGTTAGGAGTGGATATTAGCTGAAAACCAAACAGTCAAGTTTAGATGAAAAGAATTTCATATAATGGAAAGAATTGTCTCTGCTTGAAACATTTTTTCCCTCCAGTTTTAACTTCCTGCAATGTAGCCTTCCTTTCTTTAGCCCTACTGAACTATATATAAGTAGGATGTGAGCCAGAATATGAAGATTTTTGATCCCAGAGAGTATGGAAAACTGGGTAAGAAAAAGACAATGATTTACAAAGGGGACTCTTAACACATGGACCAAGAAACAAAAGGGGAACCTCCAGGTTACAATGAGGGATATGTTACTCTATATTCAAATCAATAATTTTCCCTTTAATCCTTATTTAGGTCCATCAAAAATGTGTGGTATTAATTAGCTTAATAAATAAATAATCATGCGTTCTATTGACTGAATTATAATAACTATCGTTTATATAAAGCTCTGTTTGTGAAGTATTTTTCATATATTAATGTATTTGATCCTCACAAAAATTCTCTGAAGAATAACCTCTTATTATCTTCATTTTATAGATAAGGAAACTGACACTGAGAGAGGTGGAATGACTTGTCCAGGACCACACAACTAATACATATCTAATACTATATTTGAACTCAAGTTCCTTGAAGCCAGGAACTGCTTTGTCATCCTTTGTCTCCCTAGCACAAAGCAGAGTGCCTGGCATGTGGTAGATGCTTAACAAATGCTTGTTGATTGAATGATTATCTGGTACAAAATAGTGTTTAGCAAATTCAATCAAATATTGATGATGAACAAATGAACTAGGTGCACAAAGTAAAAAAAAACACACAACCTTGGAGTGTGGACCTCAGATACCATCTTATCTAAGCTCTACCTAACTCAAAATCACCTTTACAACATCCTCAGTAAGCAGTTACTTGGTCTTGGTTTCTAGTAAGATGGTATTCACTACCTCCCAAAACATCACATCAAGCATAAATATGTCTAAGGCAATTTGCATCCAAATTTCTTTGATTCACCCTCTGGAGATAAGTAAAATATTTTCATTATTTTTCTCAAAAATCCTTTTTTTTATCCCATTATTTCTCCCTCTTTTTTATTTTTTAGTTTGCATTATTTATTTGCACAAGATTTTGAGTTACAAATTTTCGCCCCATTTTTCCCCTATCCACCAGCCCCCAAACAGCGATCCCACTGAATGTCCCCTCCTCCAATCTGCTCTTTCCTATATCTTCCCCCATCCCCCTTCCAACTTTCCATTAGGGCACAGTGGATCTCTCTGCCCCAGTACCTGTACATCTTATTTCCAAGTTAAATGTAAAATAATAATAATAATATAATTTTCTAAACATTTGATTTGAAAACTTAAATTCCAGATTCTTTCCCTTCCTCCCTCATCTCGCACCCTTACTGGGAAGATAAGCAATTCAATAGAGCTTGTACATGTTTAGCTATGCAAAACATTTCCATAGTGGATATATTGTGAAAGACTCACTACATTTCCCTTCATCCTATCCAACCCCCCACTTGTCCTATTCTCTACTTTTATCCTGTACCTTTTCAAAAGTGGGTGCATCCAACTTCCCTCCCTCCAACCTGCCCTCCCCTCCATCATGCCCCTTCTCATCTCCTTCCCCCTACTCTCCTGTAGGGAGAGATACTCTATTTACTGTGTATGTCATTCCCTATCTAAGCCAAATTCAATGAGAATAATGTTGACTCATTCCCTTTTGCCTTCCTGTTTTCTCCTCCATTGTAACAGTTTACCCTTGCCTCTTCTATATCAAATAATTTACCCCATTCTTTCTCTCCCCATCTCCTATCATTATATTCCTCTCTCACCTCTTAATTTCACTGTTTTAAGTATCATACCTTCCTATTAAATAGGTTCTGTACCCTCTATGTATACCTGTACACATATATACACACACTCACATATGTATTCATCTGCCCGTATACACTCTTATATATATACATTTTTATTCTCCTCAACTATTCTTATATTGAGAAAAGTTTCATAAGATACAATTATTGTTTTTCCATGTAGGAATGCAAAAAGTTCAACTCTGATAAGTTCCTTATAATTTCTTTTCCCTGTTTAACTTCTCATGCTTCTCTTGCTTCTTGTATCTGAGTATCAGATTTTCTATTCAACTGAGAATTTTTTCATCAAGAATGCTTGAAATTCCTCTATTCCATTGAATGACCTTATTTTCCCCTGAAAAATGATACTCAGTTTTGCTGGGTAGGTGATTCTTGGTTTTAATCCCAGCTCTGTGACCTCTAGAACATAATATTCCAAGCCCTTTGATCCCTCAGTGTAGAAGTTGCCAGATGCTGTATCATCCTGATTTTGTTTCCACTATATTCAAATTGTTTTTTCTGGCTCCTTGTAATATTTTCTTCTTCATCTGGAAACTCCAGTACCTGGCTTATAATATTGCTAGGAGTTTTCCTTTTAGGATCTTTTTCAGGAGGTGATCAGTGGATTCTTTCAACCTCCATTTTGTCCTATGTTTCTAAAACATCAGGGCAATTTTCCTTGAGAATTTCTTGAAGGATAATTTCTAGGTTATTTTTTTTTGATCATGGCATTCAGGTGGTCCAATAATTTTTAAATAATCTCTCCTGGATCTATTTTCCAGGTCAATGGTTTTTCCAGTGAGATATTTCACATTGCCTTCTATTTTTTTCATTTGGTTATATCTGTTTAATAGTATCTTGATTTCTCATAAAGTCATTATCTTCCCTTTGCTTCAGTCTAATTCTGAAGAAATGAGTCTCTTCAGTGAGCTTCTGAGATTCTTTTTCTATCTTGCATATTTGGGATTTTAAGGTATTCTTCTCCTCATTGGCTTTTTGAGTCTCTTTTGCCATATGAGTTAGTCTAATTTTAAGGTGTTATTTTTCTCCAGTCAGGTTATTGACTCTCATTTCAAATTTTCTCTCACCATTCTCATTTCTTTTCCAAATTTTTCTTCCACTTCTCTTATTTCATTTTCAAAATCCTTCTTAATTTCCTCTAGGTCTTTTAGCCAGCTTATGTTTTTCATGGAAGCTTTTGGTGCAGGAGTTCTGACTTCACTGTCTTCCTCCTGTGTATTGCTTTGATCTTTTTTGTCCCCCAAATAAGAGTCTAATGTTGGATTGCTTTGATTCCTTTGCTTGCTCATGTTGCCACTCAATTATTTGACTTTTGAGCAGTAGAACTCTGCTACCAGAAAGGGGAGCTTTGTCCCAAATTGCTGTGTTTTTCCCAGCTGCCAGAGCTATTAGTTGGGTTACCTCTCTGAAGCCTCCACATGCTCTTGCAAACTGGTCACACACCCCAGGATGCAATCCAGATCCAACCAGGTTAAATCAATAGCCATTACCCTTCAGAATGGCTGCTTGGTCCCTCTACAATCTGCAGGCCAGGAGCTCTGAAACAGCCACATGGTAGCAGCTTCACAGCCACCTTGCCTCAGTCACTTCTCCCTCCATGGGTTAAAGGCCACACCACACTCCTGAAGTCCTGGTTCCCAAAGTCTACACTGCACTGACCTCTAACTTTGTCCTTAGCATCTATGGGTTGATAATTCTGGAAACAGCCACAGCTGCTGGTAATCTAAATTCTCCCCAGCTAGAGGCTGGTTCTGGCCACCCTGAGGCTAAAACCTCAGGCTCAAGTGGGGCTGGGCTAGACTCCCAGTGTTCTGTGCTGGCCCTTTCCTGATGGCCTGCCAAGCTGTCTTCAGCAGAAAGTTAGCTTCTCTCTTTCATTTTGTAGGTTATGTAGCTCCAAAGTTTGTTTAGAATCATTTTTACAGGAATTGGAGGAGGTGGGAACAGGAGCCAAGTGGAAGTCCTATTTCTAATCCACCATCTTGATTCTGCCCCTCCAAAACCTTTCAAATATATTGACACAGCCATCATGCCTATCAAAATCCTTAGAATTTCCACAATAAGTATGCTCAGTTCTTCCCATTTATCTTCTGCCAGTCTTAAAGGTCTACATAATCCCCATGATCACTGTCCTCTTGGATAGTCTTGAGTTTCTCAGTATCTTTCTTAAAATTTATTGTTCAAAAGTGAACACAGCACCTAAGATATGGTCTGGATGATGGAAAAATATGGTAGAACTATTGCATTCATAATGCTTCTCTTAATGAAGTAATAATAAAAGCTTGCATTTATGTAATGCTTAATACATGTCAGGCACTTTACATATATTATCTTATTCAAACCTCATAAGAACATTTGCCATTAGGGGCTATTAGTATATCGATTTTACACTGAGGAAACTGAGGGTAACAAAGATTAAGTGACTGGTGAAAAGTGGCATAGCTAGTAAATGTTTGTCAGATTTAAATTTAAATCTTCCTGACTTTAGGCCCAGCATAAAATGTACTGCACCCCCTAGCTACCTATTAGGTCATGTTAGGTCTTTTGGATGGTGAATCTTGCCATTGACTCAATCTGAGCTTGCATTTCACTCTAACTTTCAGACCAAGTAATTTCCCACAAAACTGTTGGATAGTTATTTCTAATCTAATATTTGTGAGCTTCATATTTTGCAATTTATTGTTGAAACTTTGTATGTTTGCCATTGATTTCCATTTTCTCTTTAGCCCATCATTCTAGACTAGAGCCTGTAATGGAAATGCAGATTTAAAGATCTTCCCTGCCCCTAGGCTAAAGTGCACCAGAAGCCTGGGGAGGGAGGCTTGTTTTTCAGTAGATACTTTTTGATTGGCCAGTGGGTCAAAAAGGTTGTTACATTCTCTGAGCCAGGAGAAGGCTATATAAGCACTGATGTGTAGCTTTGTTTTGGGGCTCACTTTGAGAAGTGTTTTGTGATTTGATCTGAATTCTGGGAAGCCGTTGTTGAGAGTCCCCCGGCTTTGAAAAACCCAGAATGTGGAAACCCAGATGTTGACTGGGTATGGATGTAATGGTTGGACAGTTTGGAAATCTGTCTACTTGATGTTTCTGTCTTGATAATTATGCCTGTATATTTTGAAGTTTGGGGTGCTGACCTTTTTCCTCGAACAAGGTAAACGATATATGTCTGACTGATTAAAATAAGCTTGTTAACCCATTTTGAGTTGCTTTCCTTTAACAAAGCAGATCCAAGAACCTGTGTGAGCAGGCACCCTGGGGACACTGGGGTGCTTGCTGCAACAGAGCCTTTTTTGGATTTTGATTTTATTTTCTAATATTTATACTATTATTACTTTGTGTCTTCCAGAAATCTGATAGATATTAATCTAAGTCTTTAACAAAAGGGTTACTGGCAGTCTCCAAAGTTGACACCAATCTGTCAGTCATGAATTTTCACATCAGGTCATTCATTCTGTACCAGAATCCACCTAATTATTATCATCCACCCATATCTCTTCATCATGTGTATGTAGCAGGAGAGAAATCATCAAATGCCTTTCTAAAAACTATGTTTATGAAGACTGTAACATTCCCTTGACCTAATACTCTAGGTTTTGTTTGTTTTAATTTTCTGGGTAGGCCTTATTAGACTATTGTTTTATTTACTGTAGGAACTCCCAATTAGGAAACTCCCTCTATCAACACCTATTAGAACTGTTCTGCAAGTTATTGTGCTAGATATTTGCCTAGGACACTGAAAGGCTAAACGTGTTAGGATCACATAGCCAATACATTTCAGAGGACAGACTTGAACTCAGTTCTCCTTCACTCTGAAGTGATCTTCCTATTCACTATATCACAGGACCTTACTTCACGTATTAGATAGAGCACTGAATTTATGGTCAGTAAAACTTAATCTGAAATCTTTCCTTAAATTGCAGTTGTGTGATGATCAGATATGATCATATCACATAGAGTGTGCCTTTGGATATTTTGTGCTCATAAATTTCATTCATTTGACTAATTGTTTGAAGTATATCACCTATTGTTTTGACATTCTGTAAATACAAATGGTAGATAAACTATTCAATTAATATGTAGGTGTTTGCAAGTTGTTTGTTATTTTTGACTATGTTCTATTTACTCTAGAAAGGCCAGGGACCGAGAAGAAGCTATCAAATAATAATAATAGTCAATATTAAAAAGCACTTGGCTTTATCTATATTATCTCATTTGATCCTCACAATTATTCCATGATGCAGACACAGCATGTTTTAATTATCCCTGTTATACAAGTGAAGAAACCAAGGCTCAGAGAGGTTAAGGGGAAAGTTAATCTAATGAGTGGTGTAAGTAGAATTTAAAGCCTGATCTCTCCTGAACCCAGGATTAGAACTCTCTACTACATTGTACTATCTATCAAAATGTTATTTCATAAGGTGGTGGAGTCAAGAAGGCGGAGTAGAAACAGGACCTCTGTGCAGCTCTGGCTCTCACCATCTCCATTCCATGTAAAAGGGGACTCTGAACAAACTTTGGAGCTACAGAACCCACAGGATGACACACAAAACTGAGTATCATGTTTCAGGGGAAGATATGGTCATTCAGTGGAATAGAGAACTTTTAAGAATTCTTGCTGAAAACACCAGAATTGAATAGAAAATTTGACATTCATTTGAGATTCAAGAAGCAATAGAAGCATGAGAAGGTAAACAGGGAAAAGAAATCATAAGGAACTTATCAAAGTTGAACTTTTTACATTCCTACATGGAAAAAACGATAATTGTAACTGATGAGACTTTTCTCAGTATGAAAATAGTTGAAGGGAATATATAAATATATATATATATAATGTATTTATATGTTTACATATATACATATGTGTGCATATATGTTTACAGGTGCACATAGATAGAGGCACAGGACCAATATAATAGGGAGGGATGATACTTAAAAGGTGAAATTAAAAGGTGAGAGAGGAATATAATGAGAGGAGATAGGGAGAGGTAGTTTCGGGTAAACTGTCTCATATAGAAGAGGCAAGGGAAAATGGTTACATTGGAAGGTGAAGAACAAGAAAGTAAAAGGGAATGGGTGAACCTTATTCTCATTGAATTAGTCTCAGGAAGGGAGTGAAATACACACCAAATCAGGTATCTCATCCTACAGGAGAGTAGGGGAGAAGGGGATGAGAGAGGAGATGATGTAAAGGAGGGCTCTTGGGGAGGGAAGTTGGAAACACCCACTTTTGAAAAGGGGACGGGATCAATGTAGAGAATAGAACAAGTGGGAGGTGGGGTAATATAATATAGGAGGTGGGATAATATAGAGGAAAGAAATATAGTCAGTCCTTTACAATATATCTATTATGGTAAAGTTTTGCATTAGCTACACATGTACAATCTATCCTGAAATGCTTGTCTTCCCAGTAAGGGTGGGTGACAAGGGAGGAAGGGAATGAATCTGGAATTCAAAGTTTTAAAATCAAATGTTTAATACATATATTATTATTATTATTAATACTATTTTACATGTAATTGAGGAAAAAAAGATACACAGGCATTGGGGCATTGAGGTCCAAAATGCCCTACTGGAAAAGTCAAAGAGGGTGTGGGTGAAGATATGGGGGAGAGCAGATTGGAGGAAGGGATATCCCATGGGACCGCTATTTTGTGGTGATGGGTAGGGGAAAAATGGGGAGAAAATTTGTAACTCAAAACCTGGTGGAAATGATTAATGTATATGAGAAGTTAACAAACCATTTGAAAAATGAAAACAAAATAACCTCATTTGCAGAATGATGTTAAAAAATGCTAGTTCATTCTTTTGATCTAATGGCATAAAAGTAGAATTTAGTCAACAGAAGCCAGGATCCAAGGGACCAAAATGAAACAAACACCCCTACCTGCTGGTTTAGAACCCTTAACTAAGAACCTAAGTTATGCTGACCAGAAACCCAGTCAAATAAAAAAAAAAACTTATACTGTTTTCTCACAACTAGACATTTCAAGCAATCCATATGTCTTATTTGAAGACCATACTCCAAAGTAGCACCATACTGGTCAATTAGTTATTTTTATCACATTTCTGTGATTGAATAAAAACACTGGGGATGTGTGTGTGTGTGCGTGTGTGTATGTGTGAGCATGTGTGTGTGGTACCTTTTTTCTGATTTCAGGGATTTGTAACTGATCACTCTTTACCTCCCAAATGGGAAAGTTCCTAATCTTACCTACAGTTAGAAATAAGATCAACTAATTTTTTATCCTGGTTAATTTTTTTTAAATTAATTGTTCACAAAGGCAAAGGGGTGAGAGATGAAATGTTGAGTTTGGGGAACAGCAAATAGGTCAGTTGGGCTAGATTGTAGTGTAAAAATTATATTATGCAGTCTGCAATCTGGAGTCATACTATGAAGGGATATAAATGTCAATCTGAAGGGTTTTTAATTTATCTTAAATACAATAGGTAGCAAGTGAAACTTTCTGGGCAGGGGAGTAACATGGTCAGAACTTTGTTTTTAGAAGTTTATTTTGGCAACTATGTGAAGGATGGATTTGAGAGGAGAGATAACAGAAGAAGAAAAGATCAGTTAGGAGATTATTGCAATTGCATTTTTAAGAGGTAGTAAGGAACCAAATGAGCATGGTGGCAGTGAACATGGAGAGAAAGGAATGGATATGAGAGATTCTTTGTAAGAAGAAATGAGAAAATTTGATAAATAATTGGATGATGAGGGAGACTGGGGAGAGGGAGGCCAAGTGTCTTGACAGAATAGTACTTTTAATAAAAGTAGAGAAACTTGTTTGAGGAGCAGATTAAGGGACAAATATAATGAAACTATTTTGGACAAACTGTCAGTTCGAGGTACCTTTGCAACATTCAGATGGTGTGAAGAAGGCAATTTTTGGTAGGGGACTGGAATATATAAAAGAGATGAGTTGGCTGCATAGATTTGGGAGATATATGCTGAGAGACAATCATTGAATTTATAGCTACTTCTTGTGTTTTGGCAGCGACTCTGGGCTCTCAAAATCTATCTTTGCTTTAAGCAGTGTGTGTAACATTCTATATGGCTAGAAAGTCAGGTGTCATGGTATTTGTAATTACTGTCCTAGATAAACACACAATGGTTCACAGCAAGAGGTGATATAATTTCAGGAAGCTATTTAGTTTTGTCCTTAGAATCTCATCAAAGCATCTTCTAAGGTGAGATACCTGAATTGGTATAGGGAATCTAGGCACCAGGGAAATGGCAATGTCCCTTGAAAAACTGTTGTTTATATCATGTGAATATTTCAATACTTTTTTTTCTCTAGTCCCTAAAAACTCAAAGATCTCATTAAAAAAAGTGCTACTTGAGAGCAGCTAGGTGGCTCAGTAAATAGAACACTGGTCCTGGAGTTACGAGGATCTGAGTTGAAATCCAGCCTCCGGCATTTGACACTAGCTGTGTGACCTTGGGAAAGACACTTAACACCAATTACCTGGTCTTCCCCCGTCAAAGAAAAAAAAAAGAATAAAATGCTGCTCAGGCCCATACTGTGTTATGCTGTACAGGGATTCCCTGGAACACAGAGTTTTCATAAGTGATACTTGGCTTCTTTACTTGCTGTCCTACATAGAGAGAGACTAAGTTTGAAAGGAGGCATGCATTCCTTATTTAACCCATGGGATTACCAAAATAATGTAATATATGTGATTAGGTATAAAAGATTCACATTGATAATGTTCTAATTACAAATATCTGGTTCACTACATCATAATGACTATTCTCCATTCTAATTGCAAATGAAAATTGGGAGCTGATACAACATTTTTCCCCTTGATGTATGTGTGTGTGTGTGTATGTGTGTGTGTGTTCAAATCCTGGAGATCATGGACCCACTGAAGTATTTAAGCTTGTTATCAGGATGTCTGAAACATATATTCTTCCTGGTTCACAATCTGGTACTCTTTTCCCTCCAGGGGCACAGAAAGCCCTGTATTGAGGAATAATATAGATGTAAGTAGGTATACTGCTCTTGGGGGGACCTTTTTTCCATAGAAGGAATGTAAATTTCCAATGTTAATAGCACAACTGAAGAATATTTACTTTTATTAATTTTTATGTTATGGATTTAAACACACAACAGAATAGGTATTTGCACATACATAGTAGAACAGAAGAAGGAGATTGTACATGAACAGTTAGCTTATTTGTAGTAGCAAAAAATTACTAAGGAAGTACCTATTAATTGTTGAACAAATTA
>NW_027185655.1:66697632-66773092 GCF_028583685.1 Petaurus breviceps papuanus
CCTTCCCTCTATTGATTATCTTAAATCTGTCCTGTATGTATCTTGTTTATAAATAGGTTTCACGTTGTTTCCTCCAGAAGCCTGTGAAATTCTTTTTTTTTTAAATCAGTTGGGGTTAAATAACTTGTCCAAGGTTACATGTCCAGTTCTTTTTGTGTGGGTGTTAAGCATCTGAGGCCAGAACTGGTCCTGGCTCTGGGGTTGGCATTCTTAGTCACTATGCTACCTAGCCAGCCCACCTGTGGAATTCTTAAGAGCAGGGGTCATCTTACTTATTATAGTGGTAACTTGATTCATATTTATTGACTGACTACCCGACTGACTGAACTAAACCTGGGAGAAAGTAGTTTGGTATATTGAATGGTAATATGGAGAGTTACTTGACTAACTCAGACAAGGCAAGCAGTTACACAGATGGGCTATCTAATCTTAGAAAATCACTTCATGTCTTCCTTTTATTCATTTGTAAAATGAGAGAATAGGACTATAGGATGTCCAAGTTTTGTTTGTGTCTGATATTCTATGAATCTAGGGCTATTTAAGCTACATTAAGATGGGGCAAAATTTTATGTGGGGTAAATGAGAACCATGGTGAAATTCATTGTGAAAGTGAACAGTTGTTGGAATAGTCTGATTGCTCAATCCCTAGTCACTGAATGTTAGCTGCATTGCACAAATGTAATTGTGATTTTAGGAATGTTGCAATAAAGTAATAGGGTGAGATGATGCTGAATATGAAAAGAAAGTAGATTAACCTTAACGACTTTAATGTTTTTTCAATTCTTTATTTGCAGTGTTATAATTTTTGTAGCTCCTAAAGTTATAAATTGGAACGCTTTAAAAAAAAATAGACAGTATAAACATTGGACAAATAATCCCAATCACGATTTACTCATAGTGAGAACAGCAAGCAAGCTATCTTGAAGTTTTCTGTTTATGTGCATGAATCCTCATCTTCCTTGACATTATGGGTAGTTAAATGACCTGTTTGTATATTTAGTCAGTGATTTTTAACAGAATTTTTTTTTGCAAAATATCCAATATATTAGCAGAATCCACAGAATTCATTTTATTAAGATACTGCATCTTTACTGAAGTTGGAATGGATGTTTCTTGTGGGCAGAGACTTTATTTCCTTTTTGTCCCCAGCTGTCTAGAACAGCACATGGTACATATGATTAATGAATACTTACTGATTGACTTTGAGGACTATAAAAAACAAATGACTTATTTCACACTCAATTATCTTTAAAGAACACAAGTAAAATATTCTTCTGGAGTGTAAGTAGGAAAAAAAAACATTCTCACTTTTATCCTTGTTCTTCTTTATATATATTTAACCATCATAGAAAATGATATTGCTACAACTACAGTCATAATCTTGGATATGCAGTTCCCATTAAAAAAATTGTTCCACTGTACAGAGGCATAGAATGTTAATCCTGTAAGCACTTTGGAAGGTCAGATAATTCAACTCCCTCATGCCCACTTTCCTGATTATGGATGAAGATGACAAATATCTAATCAATCAATCAATAAACACTTATTAAATACCTACTATGTTTCAGGGACTTTGCTAAGCCCTGGGAATACAAAAAGAAACAAAAGACAGTCTATTTCCTCAATGTATTTACAAATTTAATGGAAGAGACAATATGCAAATGAATATACGCAAAGCACGTTATATACAGGATAAGTAATAAAAGGCAAAGGAAAAAATTAACAGAGAACAAGCTGAATTAGCATGGAAAGCTACATCCTCTGATTCCAAGATCCAGTATTTCATAATATGTTTAAGTCAATGTTGCTTTCAGCAGTACAGAGAATTCCGTTTTCTAGAACTCATTAAAACAAACAAAAAATCTTGCTTTTGTGGCATAGCTTAGATGTGACCTCATCTTTAGGTGATGGGAATAGCAAGATGACTTCACAAGGCCATTTTAAGTAATGAGAATAATCAGTTAAGAATCCTCAGCTTAAGGCACAGAAGCACTTCAAAAAAGCTGACAATTATGGCAAGATCATTTTAAGAGAAAGAGCTGCATCCCAGTATCCCTATTAAGTTACCATTTTTTCTAACATGTTCTAACATTAATATATTTATTTTATCTTATTTGATTAAATTAATGATCTCCATAGAAAACATACATCTTATCTGTCTGGGGCATCTTTCAATGAATGTATCATTGTAGCTCAAACTAAACATTGGAAAGATAATCTTTTCATCTCCCCCCCCCATGACCCCACTATATTCCTTTTCTTGGACATTACAATAGACAATAAAACATTATCTCTCCATCTCATTATTTTGTAAAGTGATTCATCCTTTCCCCCCACAATAATTTCTCAATAAACCCTTTCTTCCCTTCTGAACCTTTCCTTTTTTACATGTAAGCAAAACAAGTGAACAAAAGTATGACTTCTTCTGGCAAACACAATATTTGCTTCCCATAATTACCTATTTTGGTCAGTCTCCAAACACGTATATATTATGTGCTAGACCCTCTCCTGAGATGTAGGGATATGGGGAAAATGAAAAATACATACTTTTCTTTCAAGAAAAGTAGATTATAATAGGTGAGACAAAATGTAAATAACTAGGCACATTATATACATACCAACATGCATATAAAGAAAGAGGGCAACAGAGAGTGCAAGAAAAAGACCATGAAATAGAATGGTCAAAAGAGAGACAGAGATTGAGATTAGATGAAGGTAATCAGAAAGGGAAAGCATTAGATGCTATGAGGACTGGAAAAGATCTCCTATAGAAAGTATAATTTGAGCTGAGTGTTAAAGAAAGCTAGCCTAATAATGAAATAGATATTAAGGGACCATGGATTCTATTCATGGGGAATAGATAGCCAGTGTAAAGTTATAGGCTGGAGACTCATGTTTGAGGAACTATACAAGTAGGTCAGGGTAACTGGATCATGGAGGGCATAGAGTAGTGTAAAGTGTAAGAAGTTTGGAAAAATAGAGAGGGACCAGAATATGCAAAACTTTAAATGCCAGAGGACTTTATATTTAATCTTTGAGATAATAAGGAGTCACTGGAGCTCACTGAATGTGGGTGACATGGTCAGACCTCTGGTTTAGGAAATTTACCTTGACAGATGAGAGAAGGATAAATTACACTGGGGAGAGCTGAGGTAGGTAGGGTAGCCATAATATCAGGTGAAAGGTGATGAGGTCCTAAATTAGGATTGGGGCTCTATGAGTAGATGTAAAACCAAGCCTGAGCAGCTTCCAAAGGACTGCTGCTGTATATAGCTTTCATGGTTCTGATCACACAGTATAGTGAATTCTCTATTTATTCAGTAACAAATTAAGGTAAAACATTCACAGAAATCAAAGTACAGCACTCACAATGATATAACTTAACTTATCAGTTAAATGGCCACATAGTTTTCACCAAAGTGGTTACACAGTTTTAAGCAGAAGAAAACATTCATTTAGTAACACAATCATTTGGTAAGTCCTTAATTTAATCATCCTTAAGGAGGAATTGACACAAAGTACAAAGGTCAAAAATTCTCCTCCCCATGGTCACATTGTCTTAATCTCTTCAATCAAAAAGTCTTCTTCTTTCTTGATTGGAGATTAGTTTCCAATCATCCTTAATTAGTAAGTTCTTAACTCAATCATAGAAATGTAAAGGTCAAAGTTCTCCATTCCTAGTAAACCATGATCTTCTCAGTGTGCATTAAATACGCAAGGAGAAGTTTTTTTTTTGACTTGAGGCTGGCTCTCTGCTTCCATAGTCCCAGCTCCTTGTTGTCCAGCTCCTTGTCCATTTTCTGTCCCATTCTGAAGCTCACAGTGTCTAGTCCACCTCAAGTCCTTCACAGTTTCTGTTCCTGGGAAGACAAAACTTAACAAAAACACAATAATATTCATGCACATTGCCAGCATCCTCATCAATTCACTTTCTGCCTATGAACTCAACATAGATCCAACAACAAGGTCTGAGGAATCAGGACAAATCATTCGTATAATAAACAAAACGACCCAAAAACAATGTCCAAGAAGTCAACACAAATCATCAACATTGAAATCAACAAAGACCCATAAACAAGGTCCAGAAGGTCAATACAAATCATCAGTACAGTCCCAGGATCTCCAAAACCCTCCTCTAGGACTTCTGTAAATAGACAACCAGAAAATCCTCTTTCGTGGCTTCTAGTAAGGGCTCAGTACTTCTTTACAAAGTATCACAAACAAAATCCCACACAGACAGAACAGACAAGCATAGAGTGCTGGGATACCACAAGTTTTCTCCTTTTCCAATACAACAGCTCCCTTCTCAGTTCTTCTCAGTTCTCAGTTCAGTTCTCAGTTCTCTTCTCAATTCTTAGCTCCTCAGCCTCCATGCTGCTTGTTCCCAGATGTTCTGGGCTCTCTCAGCTTGGGCTTTTCCTTATATGTGCTATTAGCTCCTCCCTGTTCTGCCCCTTGCTGTTATGTCAACAAGTCCATCACACTATGGGATTCACAAGTTCTGCATCTTAATACTTGATACAATCATGAACTTGGAACAAGGTGTAAGTACCTGTTTGATAGCAAATACAAGGGGCAGAGAAGATCTTCAAATTCCCATTTCCATTACAGTGGAGAGAAGAGGAAATATGTGAGAGATGTTTTAAAGGCAGAAATGAGAAGGTGAATTGGATATGTGGGATGAATGAGAGCAAGGAATTAGGGATTACACTAAAGTCTTAAACTGTATGATTAGGAAAATGGTTTTGCACCTGACAGTAATAGAAAATTTCAGAGTTGGGAAGAAGGATGATGAGTTGTGTTTTGGACATGTTGAGATTGAAATATCCTTTTTGGAACAACAATCAAGAAATCCTCTTAAATTTCTTTCTAATTATCAAATCAGAGAGATCCCAAATCCAAGATATATCTTTTATGTTTTGCTACTTAGTCCTCTAGGAGAAGGATCAGAATTGAAGGTTTTTCTTCCCACATATTTGCTATTTTTAGCCCAATATATTGGTCTAAATGCCTTGATTCCATGGTGACAGGAACCATGGAAATATGTTGAAAGATAAAAAAGCTCATTTATTGAGATAATCTTATATTAAAAGCTACTTCTTCTATTGAGTTATAAATTCAATGAATTTTCATTTTCATTTAGGAAACTAAATAAGAAATCTGGGAACCATAGAGGTTAAGTCACTTGTTTAAGATCATAGAGTTAATTAATGATAGTATAAACCAGGGCTGGGGAACCTCCAGCCTCAAGGTCACATGTGGCCTTCTAGCCTAGGTCGTTGGGGGTGGCCTTTTGATTGAGTTCATGTTTTATAGAACAAACACCTTTATTAAGGGGATTTTCTGTGTGAAGCTTTAATTCAATCAAATGGCCACACTTGAGGACCTAGAAACCTTAAAATCCAGGGGACTCTGTCCTGGGCCAATGCACTTTCTAATATGCCAACATAGACAGATTAAGTTTTGATATTTCAGTGCTATGAACCTGAACAGGAAAAGGTTGATACTATTATCAAGTAGGATGATAAAAATGACTTATTAAGCACTTGGAAAAAGTAAGTTTTGTGATGAAATTGTAGGAAACAAATCTCTTTAATTTTTTTTTCAGAAATTTTGAGGATAATTAAACTGTTGTAGTTGTTCAGTGTTCAGTAATGTCTGATACTGTGTGAACCCATATGGAGTTTCAATTGCAAAGATTCTGGAAAGGTTTGCTATTTTCTTCTCTGGTGGATTAAGGCAGACAGAGGTTGTTATTTTTCCACGGTCACACAACTAGTGAAGTGTATTGAGGCTAGATATGAACTCAGATCCTCCTGACTCTAGGTCAAGAACTTTATCCATCAAGTCATCTACCTGTCTCTAATTAACTCTACTGCAAGATATTAAAACTATTAGTAAGTGAATAGAACTTTGAAGAGAATTCAATAATTTATTGTTGTATTTTTTGTGTGCAATTGTGCACATTTTGTTAGTTGGGTGATTCTATATATTTACAAATTATGCTATACTGTTATGTAAAAGTAATAAAAGTTGTGGGTCATCAAAAGGATAATAGAAAGATATACAATGATATTAGGAGATTATTTGTTAGACAGACAAAGTGTTAGACTTAGAGTTAAACTTAAAATAAATATTGACTGTGTGACTCTGGTCACTAAACTTCATCTGTAAAATGGCAATAATAATAGTATCTATTTCACAGGACTATTGTGTGCATCAAATGCACAACTAGTGAGTGTATTGAGCCTAGATATGAACTCAGATCCTCCTGACTCCAGGTCAAGAACTTTATCCACCAATTCATCTACCTGTCTCTAAGTAACTCTACTGGAAGATATTAAAATTATTAGTAAGTGAATAGAACTTTGAAGAGAATTCAATCATTTATTTGTTGTATTTTTTTGTGTGCAATTGTGCACATTTTGTATTAGTTTGGGTGATTCTATATATTTACAAATTGTGCTATACTGTTATGTAAAAGTAATAAAAGTTGTGGGTCATCAAAAGGATAATAGAAAGATATACAATGATATTAGGAGATTATTTGTTAGACAGATATAGTGTTAGACTTAGAGTTAAACTTAAAACAGATATTGACTGTGTGACCCTGGTCACTAAACTTCTTCATCTGTAAAATGGGAATAATAATAGTATCTATTTCACAGGACTATTGTGTGCATCAAATGAGAGAATATTTATAAAGTTATGTATAGTCCTTAAAAAGCTATATAAATGCTATGGTTATTTTTGCTGCTATTTAACTATAGTTGGCATTTTCATAGGGATTTAAGGTTTGCAAGGCACTTTACAATTTATTTTGTTTGATCCTAACAATAATTTTAATGCTATTTTTATTCTTGTTTTAAAGAAAAGGAAACAGATTCAAAGGAGTTAGATGACTTTCTTATAGTCAGACAATTAGCTTGAAGTAGTACAGTAAGCTCAGGTCTTTCTTAATCCAGGAATGGTACTTTATTAAGGACCCCACAAAGCTGACTAATAGGGTGTCAAAGGTTTACGGCTCTACTGTATAGTTGATTAAAAAAAACTTTGTTAATGAGTTATGCTATCAATCACTTGGTTTCCTAGCTGGCACAATGGGAAAAGACTTAAGACATGGGAGATAATTACCTAATGGGGATATAAGTTTGTCCCAAGAGACTAGCATTTATGGTTATGTTCTGACCAACAAAGTCCATTGAAAAGCAAATTGCTATCCCTATCTGATTTTCACATGATATACTTGGATAATTATGAAAATTAGTCTTTCATTCATTTCCAAAGGAGATCACAACTTTCTGAAATTACTTCTCTACTGAGTCCAAATACTTTTAATTATTCCTTTAGTATGTCATATATATTTCTGAAAGTGCCCTCTATCAATAGAACCAAAAAGGAGTGTGAATTTTTTTTAAGTTCAATACTATAAAAATCATTTTTCTTGTGATCATTTGAAGGAGAGGACATGTTAAAATGTGCCAGAGTATAGACTGACCCTAGCAAGTGGGAAATAACTGATTCATTAACCTTTTGTCACTTTTTTCTATAAGAATCACTTATTTTAGAACTGGTAAACACAAACATTTTCAAAGGAAGCATTGGTTTGGCTATTAGAGCAAACTATGGAGGTGGAAAGTGCTATTTTATATAAAAGTTGGGAAAGAAAGGAAAGAGATTCACAGAGAGAAGACACTCTACAAAAATAATAATTGTTGATTTGATTCTTCATTATTTACATCTACTTCAAAAGCTATGCCTTAAAAAGCAAGTATGGACACGTGACAAAGGATTAAATTTAGCTTTAACTATTTTACTAAACTGCATTAACAATCCTGGACTTTATTTTTATTTCATGATGACTAGTATAATGTGGATTAAAATAAACAATGATGATGATAAAATAGTGGCAATAATAGCAGTTCACATCTTTATTGAGTCTTCTTTTTTGCAAAATGCTTTGCTTACCATAAATCCTGTGAGGCATATACAACAAATATCTTGATTTTTTAGATGAGTCAGTAGGAAAAAGGGAAGTGCCTAGACAAAGATTATGGTGCTAGTAAGTGGTAAAGCTGAAACTTAAACCCAGGTCATTCATTTCCTCTTATGTTCTTTCCCATGGGTTATTATATTTACAAGGCATTTTCATCAAGTTATATCAGGTTGGAACAATCAATTTCTCAATATCTCAATTTCTAGCTGAATAATCAATTTCAGCTACCCTCCCCACCCCCAAATCATCTAAGCTTTATGTCTATCAATTCTACAGTTTAATGAGTCTGGGATCTCAGTGCCTGTGTTTCTTCCCCTAGTGCTTATAGTATTATGAATAACAGCTCATTTGTGCCTTTTCGTTTTATGTATTTCAACACTAGGTGTCACTGTGGAGCACAAAGATCTATGTTCTCTTTTTCCCTCCCTCACCTATCAAAAAGGAGGAGAGGTTAGCTTTGGAGAACTGTGCCCACTGCCACTGCTTCAATGGTTCATTCTCCTACGGTAATAATACAGATCAGCACAACCAGATGGTTCCAGAGGAGAGAATGAGGCCAGTGACTTTGCACAGCCCTCCCTCACTTAAAGGAATTCGCTTGTAAGTCATGGCATCACCTCCCTGATGTCATGGTGCTCTTTGAGAACAAAGGACAAACAACATTTTCCTAAGGGAAATCTAAGTGAGATAGAAGTTCAAGTTTTATGGTGCATTTATGAAATTCTTGAAAGTTATATTCATTCATTCATGAGAGTAAAAATTTTGATTCTTCTCAGGAAGATAACAATTAACATTAATAGTCTACTGTGTGGGGGGAACCGTGCTAAGCACTTTATCATTAGTATGTTCACTTGATCCTCACAACAACCTGGGAGGTAGGTGCTTATAATATCTCTATTTTACAGATGAGGAAACTCAAACTACCACACTGGCAGTTCATTAGGGTCCTAATGTGCATAATCTCTGAAATACAAAATCCCTGTTGACCATTCCTCCCTGCATATACACATACTCATACTGATCTCAAATATTGAAATGCCTGTAGACAATGGGGAAAAAATTGAAAAAAAGACAATTAGGCAGCAATTCAAAATGTGATTCTTTACTCTCTTACCATACCAGAAGCTATCTCATTAATCCCTAGAAGCTTATGGGAGGGGGTACATTTATAATGCCTTTCTTTAAATTTTTCATAGAGTATCTGCCTGATATAGAGGGATTCCTTCCTCTGGGTCTTTCAATATTTTTGTGAGGATTCATGCAACACTCAAAATGATCTCTTATGCTGGCTCCATAGCCAGCCCAGATACTCTGCAGGATTTTACATATTCTCAATTATATACTTTATGCCACTTAGGACCTCAGGCTTTAGAACGAAAAGGAAGCTGAAAGGTTACCTAATCCAACCTTCTCATTTTACAGTTGAAGAATCAAGGTTTATGGAATTTGTGATACCAAAAGTCACAAAAGTAATGTGTTCCAGAGGTTTGGAACCCTGTTTCTCTAACTCCAGATCCCATGATGTTTGCACTGTATCATCATACCTACTGGCACTTATTACACATAAACCATAGGTGGCTTTTTGCTGCAGCCTACATGATCTTTTGCAGCTTTGAGACACCTGTCATTTTCACTTCTCTGACACCCTGGTGTTACATTGTTCACAGTAAGATGTCTTCACTATTATGAATATTGATATGCAAATCTGTGCTTTTTGTGAAAGCAGTAGTTAGAAAAATGAAAGTGCTGCATAGTTTTCCAAAAGGGATCTGTCTTTATCTCCTGCTTTCATTTTGACTTAAGTAAATCCTTCTATTACTTGAGCATGTGAATTAATGTCAATTCAGGACCCAAATCACTATCATAGTGCCTCTCCAAGGTAAAAGCAAAAATGCTTATACTTACTTGATGGAACTCAGAAAACTTTTACAGAAGATCTGCTCTGAGCCTGGAACAGGGATACTTTTTATTAAAATTAATTAGTTTTCTTTAATATAATGTAATAGTCATTTACCAATACCATGCCAGAATCTAAGTACAATCTAGAAAAATGATATTATTTTCCTGCTGGGTAGGAAAACTAAGGTAAAAGAGTCTTTAGCAAAGTTGTATTTTCTTTCTTTTTTTTGTTTAATTTATTTATTTTTAGTTTTCAACATTCACTTCCATAAGTTTTTAATTTTCTCCCCTCTCCTTCCCTCCCCTTCCCCAAGATGGCATGTGTAGCAGCAAGCACCCTAGGATACCCAGGGTGGCTGCCAACACAGATTCTTAGATCTGCTTTTCTAAAGGAAAGCAACTCAAAATGGGTTAACAATCTTGCTTTAATCAAACATATGTCATTTACCTAGTTCAGGGGAAAAAGTTCAGCACCCCAAACTGCAGAGAATACAGAGGTTACAAGCAGACAAATAATACAGACAGAGAAACAGATTAGCAGAGAGGTTTCCAGCTGCCTGACCATCACATCCATATCTAGTTAGTTACCATAGAGGGAAGAATCAACAGCTGGGTATTTAAAGCCATGGGGCTCAATGGCTGACCAGAGTTTCATTTGGTCAAATCACATAACATTTCTCAAAGTGAGCCCCAAAACAAAACCTCACATCAGGGTATATATAGCCTTCTCTTGGCTCAGAGAATGCCACAACTCTCTTGTCCCACTGCCCAATCACACCACACCAAGGTGTGGGCATTCCTGAAAATCAAGCCTCCCACCAGAGGCTCCATGTGACCACATTTAGCTTATTAGGGTACAGAGTATATTTTCAAATCAAGGAAGGTTCTCACTGTCACTTAAGCCTATCAAAGGGCCTAGGGGCAGGGAAGATCTTAAATTCCCATTCCCATAACAGCATGCAATCTGATATAGGCTATAGTATACATTCCTATTAAACATATTTTCACATTTGTCATGATCTATAGAAGAATTAGAATGAATGGGAAGAACCATGAAAAAGAAACAAAACAAAACAAAAGAAAAAAAGAAAATAGTCTGCTTCATTCTGCATTCAGACTCCATATTTCTTTTTCTGAATGTGGACAACATTTTCCATCATGAGTCCTTTGGAATTGTTTTAGGTCCTTGCATTGCTAAGAAGGGTTAATGTTGCTGTTACTGTGTATAATATTCTCCTGGTTCTGATCACTTTATTCAGCATTAGTTCATAAAAGTCTTTCCACACTTTTCTGTAGTCTGCCTCTTCATCATTTCTTACAGCACAATAGTATTCAATTACATTCATATAACACAGCTTGTTCAGCCATTCCCCAATTGATGCCCATCCCCTCAATTTCCAGTTCTTGACCTACAAAAAAGAGCTGCTATAAATATTTGTGTACATGTGTGTTTTTTTTTCCATTTTTCTGATTGCTTTGGGTTATAGCCCTAGAAGTATTCTTGCCGGGTCAAAGGATATGCACATTTTTATACCCCTTTCGTCATTGTTCCATATTGCTCTCCAGAATGGTTGGATCAGTTCATAATTCCACCAAAATGAATTAGTGTTCCAATTTTCCCATATCTCCAACATTTATCCTTTTCCTGTTTTGTCATTACAACAGTAGTTCTAAACTTTGTGTATGTGTCATGGACACCTTTGGTAGTATGCTGAAACCTATAGACCCTTTCTTTGAATATTATTTTAAGGTACAGAAAATAATATAATTATATATATATATTTATATTATATATATTATTTATATATATAATTACTTCAATAGGATAATAAAATAAGCAATTATATTGAAATACAGTTACAAAATAAAAATTTTTTAAAAAGTTTATTGACCCTATATGAAGAATTTAGAAGAAAGAATATTATGATTCTGAGAGGATGAGATGAGGAGATATACCAGGTACAGGAGACTATTGGTGCAAACACCTATAGATGAAAGACATAATGCTGAATTTAGGAAACAGGTAGTGGTCCAGGTTGGATGGATTATTGTTGAGACATAATGTGAATTAAAGTTGAGAATATAGGTGAGAGTCAGATTATAGAAATTTATAAATACCAGGTTTTATATTTTATCCTAATGGTAACAGGGAACAACTGAAGGTTTTTTAAAGGAAAATGACATGGTCAGGTCTGTCCTTTAAAAAATATTATTTTAGCTGTTGACTAGATGATACACTGGAAAAGGACTTGAAGCATGGTTACTATGTAGGAACTTGTTACATAAGTTTAGGTCAGAGCATGACAAGGGCCTAAATTAAGGTGGTGACCATGTAAGAATGGGGGCAGATTAGAGATATAATATGAAGACAGAATTAAAGAGATTTTATATGATCATAGATTCAGACTTGGAAGGAAACTTAGAGAGACAGATATAATTAGATAGAAATCATATCTAGGGCTTTATATGTACACAGATCACTTGTTTTAAAGCCTCAATGCACTGATAATTAGCATTTGAATCTATGAACAAATAACCTAGTGCTGATTTATAGGCAGTGTGGTTCAGTCTAAATAGTACTGGATTTGCAGCTAGAGGAAGTGGATGAAAATCTCAACTGTCATTTTCTTCTAGGTGACCTTAGGTAGGTTGCTTCACCTCTATGTGACTCATTTTCCTTATATGTTGAACTGAGAGGAATAGATGACTCCTAAGCTTCCTTACAGCTCAAAATCATAGGACAATACATTTAAATTGAAAAAGACCCTGGTTCTACCTCCTCTAATTCATGTAAAAAATGACTTTAAACAAACTTTGGAACTACATAAACAACAAAATGACAGACAGAAGCTAATGTCCAGCTGAAGACAGCCCAGCAGACTGGCAGGAAGGGGCCAGTACAGCATTCTAGAAGCCAAACCCAGTCCTATGTGAACCCGAGGTTTTATCCTCAGAGAGGCCACAACCAGCCACTGTGGGCTGGAGGGACTTCAGATCACCAGCAGCTGTGGCAGTTTCCAGAACTATCAACCCACAGATGCTAAGGACAAAGTGAGAGGTCAGTTCAGTGTATACTTTGGGAACAGGGAGTCTGGGAGTATGTTTTGGCCTTTGCCCCCTGTAGGGAGGAGCAGCTCAGGCTTGACGGTCATGTAGCTGCTGACATGTGGCTGCTTCAGAGCTCCTGACCTGCAGATTGAAGGGGGATCAAATAACCAGTCTGAGGGGTAATCACTCTTCCTTTAACCTGCTTGGATCTGGATCACTGACTTGGGTGGAGGTCCTGGGGTGTGTGACCAGTTTGTCAGAACATGTTGAGGCTTCAGAGAGGGCAACCAACTAATAGCTCTGGAACCTTAGAAAACTCCAGCAATTGGGACAAAGCTCTCCTCTCTGGTAACAGAGTTCTACTGTGCAAAAAGCTCAAAATTCAAGTAATTGAGTGGCAACATGAGCAAGCCAAGGAAGCAAAGCAAGCAGAGCAATCCAATTTTACACTCCTATTTTGGGAATAAAAAGGATCAAAGCATGGAGCAGGAGGGAGAGTGAAGTCAGAACTCTCTGACTTTCCAGTAGGACACGCTGGATAGCTATGCCCCAATGCCTGTATATCTTATTTCCCAGTTACATGTACAATAATAATAATGATGATAATTACATATATATATATGTATATAACATTTGATTTAAAAACTTCAAAGTTTTAAATTCAAATTCCAGATTCTTTCCCTTCCTCCTTCATCAACCAGCCTTACTGGGAAGATTAGCAATTCAATAGAGGTTGTACATGTGTAGCTATGCAAAACATTTCCATAGTGGATATATTGTGAAAGACTGAATATATTTCTCTCCATCCTATCCCAACCCCTACTTGTTCTATTATCTACTTTGATCCTGTCTCTTTTAAAAAGTGGGTGCTTTCCACTTCCCTCCCCCCTGGACTTCCCTCCCTTCCATCACCCCCCTCTCATCCCCTTCTGCCCTACTCTCCTGTATGGTGAGATACCTTATTTATTGTGTATGTCATTCCCTCACTTAGATAAAGTCAACAAGAAAAAAGTTGACTCATTCCCTTTTGCCTTTCTGTTCTTCTCCTGCATTGTAACATTCTTCCCTTGCCCCTTTTATATGAGAAAATTTACTCCATTCTGTCTCTCCCCATCTTCTCTCATTATATTCCTCTCTCACCTCTTAATTTCACCCTTTAAGTTTTACCCCTTCCTATTCAATTGTTCCCGTGCCCTCTATCTATTTATATCGGTACACATATATACACACACTCATATATACCCTGCTCTATAGACAAATTGTGAAGAATGTAACACCTTAAAAAGTAGACTAACTCAAATGGCAAAGGAGGCCAAAAATCCAAAGAGGAAAAGAATGCCTTAAATATACAAATTTGCAAGATGGACAAGGAATTTTAAAAACTCACTGAGGAGAATAATTCCTTCAAAATTATATGGGAGCAAATGGAAACTAATGACTTTATGAGAAATCAAGATACTATAAAACAAATCCAAACAAAAAAATAGAAGGCAATGTGAGATATCTCATTGGAAAAACCACCGACGTGGAAAATGCATCCAGGAGGGATAATATAAAAATATTGGACTACCTGAAAGCCATGATTAACAAAAAAGAACCTAGAAATCATGCTTCAAGAAATTCTCAAGGAAAATTGCCCTGATATTCTAGAACCAGAGGGTAAAATATAAATTGAAAGAATTCACCAATCTCCTCTTGAAAAAGATCACAAAAAGAAAACTCCTAGGAATATCATAGCTAAATTCCAGAGTTCCCAGATCAAGGAGAAAATATTACAAGCAGCCAGGAAGGAACAATTTTTCTATTATAAAAACACAATCAGGATAAGACAAGATCTAGCAGCTTCTAAATTAAGGGAATGAAGAGTTTAGAATATGATATTCTGGAGGTCAAAGGAGCTAAGATTAAAAACCAAGAATTACTACCCAGCAAAACTGAGCATAATGCTTCAGGGGAAAACTTGGTCATTCAATGAAATAGAGGACTTTCAGGCATTCTTGATGAAAAAAACAGAGCTGAACAGAAAATTTGACTTTAAATTACAAGAAGGAAGAAAAGCATGAGAAGGTAAACAAGGAAAAGAAATCATAAGGAACTTATTAAAGTTGAACTATTTACATCCCTACATGGAAAAATGATAACTGTGACTCAAGAGACTTTTCTCAATATGAGGATAGTTGAAGGGTATATATATGTGTGTGTGTGTGTGTGTGTGTGTGTGTGTGTGTGTATGTATACATACATATAAGTTTGTATAGGAAGGTGTATGTGTTTATAAATATATATGTAAGTGTGTGCATATGTGTGTGCGAGTACACATAGAAAAAGGGCACAGGATGATTTGTATATGAAGGGGTAATATCTTAAAAATAAAATTAAGAGGTGAGTAAGGAATATATTGGGAGAAGAAGAAAGGGAGAGATAGAACAGGTCAAATTATCTCATATAAAGGATGCAAGGGAAAACTGTTACAATGGAGGGGAAGAGCAGGAAGGTGAAAGGGAAAGGGTCAACCTTACTTTCATTGAATTTGGCTTGAGGAGGGAATAACATACACATTCAATTGAGTATCTTACCCTACAAGAAAGTAGGGGGTATAGGGATAAGCGGGAGGGGGTTGTCATAGAAGGGAGGGCAGATTGGGACAGAGGGTAGTTAGAAGCAAACACTTTTGAACAGGGACAGGGTGAAAGCAGAAAATGTAATAAGTGGGGAGCTGGATAGGATGGAGGGAAATATAGTTAGTCTTTCACAACATAACTATGGAAATGTTTTGCATAACTACACATGTCCAATCTATGTTGAATTGCTTGTCTTCCCAGTGGGGGTAGGTGAGGAGAGAAGAAGGGAAAGACTCTGGAACTCAAAGTTTCAAAAAAACAAATGTTAATGCATGTTACATGCTACTGGGAAATAATATTTACAGTCCCTGGAGGATAGAAATCCATCTTGCCCTAATAGAAAATTACAGGGGGATCTGTGGGAGGATATAAGAGAGAACAGATTGGGGGAAGGGGTATTTGGTAGGCTCACTACTTTTGGGTGGGGGGTTAGGAGAGAGACAGGGAGAAAAATTTGTAACTCAAAATCTTGTGGAAATGAATGTTGAAAAATAAAAATAAATAAATGAATTGGAAAGAAAAGAAAAGATGTGGAACCATAGATTTAGAGTTGGAACAGACCCTCAAGGTCACCTATTTTAATGCTAATCATTTTACTGATGAGGAGCTAAAACTGGGAGGTTGCCAACTGAAAGGTTGAAGAATAGTAATCCTAATTTTTATTCACCTTTACAATGAAGGAGATTGAACTAGATAGTTACATAGCTACTCAAGCTTTTTCCAGCTCTAAATCTATTATAAAATGCATCAGGAGCAGGATTGGAAAGAAACAAGGTCCTCTGATTT
Source organism: Petaurus breviceps papuanus (assembly GCF_028583685.1). Lineage (NCBI taxonomy): Eukaryota > Metazoa > Chordata > Mammalia > Diprotodontia > Petauridae > Petaurus > Petaurus breviceps. The sequence continues at coordinate 66,713,983 of NW_027185655.1, forward strand.
CTGTTGTGGTGATTTTTCTCTTATACAAATAACTTAACTATTTATTTGCTCTTCACATTAGAAGATTAGGAATGAAACAATCATCCAGATCATATTTGTCTTTTTTTAAAAAAAGGATATACATAATATTATTACTTTAATGAAAATTTTTTCAGTTATCAATAATTCCCCCCTCCTCCCTTCCAAATCCAATACCTTGGGGAGAATTCAGTGGAGGAAGAGGAAAAAAAAACCTGAAAACTTTATATTAATCACTGGATTGAACAAATTGAATCCTTATGTATTTCAAAATTATTCATTTAAAAAATAATATTGATATAGTATAAATTGTTCCCTTGGTTATTTTTTACTTCATTGCACCTTAGTCTTTAGATGTTATCCCAGTTTTCTCTGAAACTATCTCTTCATTTCTTATAGCATAATAATATTCCATTTCATTGATGCATAATTATTTATTCAGGCACATCCCAATCACAGGGGAAAGAAAATCTTAATTGTTGTCTTTTCTTTTAAAATCCTTCTTCATAATCTCCTCTTTAAACTTGTTTATTTCACTTATGGCTGTTTCCTAAATCTACCCTCTCTCTGTTTTTTCCACTTTCCTTTCTTCCTGGTTCTTTCCATTTCCCTGTTGAGTTGAATATATTTCTAAATCAAATTCCTTGCGTGTTTATATGTATGTTCTACCTTCTTTTGATGACAATCATAAGACAATAATTTATATAGTGGTTACTTAGTGGTACCAAGTGCTTTACAATTATTATCTCCTTTGATTCCCACAACAATCCTGGGAGGTATGTTATATGCTGTTATTATCTCCATTTTACAGATGAGGAAACTGAGAAACACAGAAGTTAAGTGACTTGTCCAGAGTTATAGAACTAGTAAAGATTCTGAAGTCACATTTGAACTCAGGTCCTTCTAATTCCTGGTCTGGTACTCTGTCCATTGTGCCACCTAGTTGCTCTTTACTCCCATGTTTGTATTTCAAAGCTTTTATTCAACTTTGGTCTATTCATCAGGATATTTGGAAGTCCTATATTTACAGCTGGGTAAGTTATGCCTTATATGCTTATATATTTTACCTTTTGGATATGCTCTTTGCTCCTTCTAAGAGTAGAATAAAAATCTTTTGTCATGTTGACAATGATTCCTTTGTACTTGAACTCATTTTTCCTGCCTGTTTGTAGTATTTTATTTTCTTTGATCTGGAAGTTCTATATTTTAGTTATGGCATTCCTGGGAGATTTTATGTGGGAGTTTCTTTCATGAATTCCAAGAGGTAATAGGTGGATTGTTTCTGTTTCTACTTTGTCCTCTGTCTCTAAGAGAGCTGGGTAGTTTTCTTTCAAGACTACTTGAACAATGTTATCAAGGTTTTTTGTCATTCCTGTCAAGTAGTCAGTGATTCTTAAATTATCTATTTGATCTGTTTTCCAGGCCATTCGTTTTTAATATCTGGCATCCTTCATTTCCTTATTTCTTTAGTCCTCTTGCTTGTTTTTAATATATCTTGTCATCTCATGAAGTAATTAACTTCTATTTGGGCCAAAATCATTTTTGTCTGTTCCTTGGTTAAGATTTGTATGATTTGTTCTAATTTGTTCATTCTTTTTCCAAATCTCTTCTCTGGATTTTTACTTCCCCCCTGTTCTTTCTTCTAGAGCTTCTGTTTTTATAAAATTATAATTTATTAACTGAAAATATCTTATAATTTCTTTAGTAGATTCTAATTATCTGAATGGCAGTCTGTGTTGTTCTTTGAGGCGTTGCTTGTAGATATTTTGGAATTATTCTCCTTTTCTGGGTTTGTTTCTCAGGCATCCTTGGCAAACTATTTGCTTAGTCATTTTTATACATTGTTCTGCTCTCAGCAACATGGTATTGCTGTCCCCACTTTAAACTCTGTAACTAAGTCCCTATTCTCAGCCTCTCTTGGTGGGATGGGGTGATGCTGAGTCTCCAATTGGTTCTGGGCATCTCCATGCTGCTTCTCTACCTTGGAGTTCTGAGCATTGAGTTCCAGTTTCTAAACTATCTAGAATTCTCACTTTCCTGGACCAGGCCTGAGGTTAGGTTTATGATCAGCTCTGCAACTTCCCTAGTTTCCTGGCCTGTTTCAAAGGTTCAGGCTCTGAGTTCATGATCTCACCTTACCCCTTTCCCATTTTTCCTGCCTTGATCTTATTTTTGTCATCTTGAACTGAAAAGATAACCCACTACGGGTTTTCTTCATTTTCCCAATCACTTCTAAGCTCTACTTAGTTTGTTATTGGAGGGGTGATGTGGGAATATGGATGGTGCTCTTTCTTCTTAGTCTGCTATCTCAACTTGGTCTCCATCAGGTTGGTCAGACTTGAAAGAAAAATGCAAAAAAATGTAGTTGAGAAAAGAAGCAGGTTAATTAAAATACGAAAAATAGAATCCATTAAATATATTCACCAGATCTTTAGATGTATAGTTTTATTTTCTATTTCACTTGATTTCTATCTCAGCATCTCCATCTGATACCAATGTCCTCACTTTTGTATTTTAATTGAAAAACTAAGGACTCCTAATGTTTTACTTCAGTGATTTCTTGAATGGAGGTAACTTTTTGCTCAAGGCTATTGTGTGTGAATATATACAAGTGTGAAGAAGCTCTTGATTGACTAATGAAATTTGTAAAATTTCAAGTGTGGGTCAGTGGTAGACTATTTTTTGGTTATTTAAAGACTTTTTCCCCTCAGGGAAGAGAGGCTCATTATTTCAGATGATGGTTGTCCACTAGGTGATTTAAAATATCATCATCATCATCATCATCATCATCATCATCATCATCATCATCATCATCATCATCATCATCATCATCATGATTATCATTTCTAGGCCATAGCAAGTCATGAAGAATAACCATGGAGGAGGCTCAATCTGCATCAGAAGAAAGACTTTACACATCAATGAAATTGTGACTCATTATTATTAACTTGCTTGCAAAGTACCTTACAACAATTATTTAAATAAACTCCCTCTTCATTTGAAAATCTGAGAATAAAATGGGGATATGGCAGAGGTCCTTTTATTTCATTTTCTTTTGCTTCCTTATCACTTAAACAATTTCATCTCTCTTACCTTCTCCTCCTTCTTCCTTCTTGCACATTCTCATGTCAGTGAAACCACAGACTTTTTACCTCTTCCTATCAATTTGTAGGGCTGAGATGGAGAAAAGGAAGAAAGAGTACCGTGACTTGCAACATCTTGATGCTCTGGTTTTATTCTATCCTGGTGAGATACTTCTCTACAAACCTGACCTACCTCCCACTAGCTAGCTATTTTCAGCTACGTGCCTGCTGTGGCTTTAGTCCTTTAATTAAGTCTCCATAGCAGGGTAATCTGAATAGGGCATGGGGTGGGAATGAAGAAGGAGAAATCAGCCTACAGAACTTACCCAGATTTTAATAGCATCCTCTCTGTGTAATGTGCTAAGCATTCTTGTACAGAGTGAAGTGAGTCTCCTAAATGAATGCCCTAAATCTCAGTGAAAACAAAGTTGAAGTAATAACAGACAACCTCCTTTAAAGGTCCAGGTATTTTAAAAACTGTTTGGCCAATTGCATCCTGCATACCTCAGGAGGATTCCCTGTGATAATATTACAATAGCTTTCTGTAAAGCCTGTCTACATTGCTGCCTATTCTGATATTCATTAAACTTGACAAGTTTCAATGTTACTTCAGGTCACTCCAGGCTAGATTTAGTGTGACTCTGGGAATCTCAGTCTGAAGCAAACCAACTGCTTTTGACATACACTCATCCCAAAATGAAATCAAAGTGAGCTTGACCTGGAAAGAAAGGAGTGATTCAAAATGAATCAGAAATTATGATATTTGCAGCAATCTCTCTCTCTCTCTCTCTTTCCTCCACCCCTTGCTCTCTCCCTCCTTTACATCTTTCTCTCTCCTATCCTCCCTCCCCCCCACACAAACATTGGCAAAAAGAAATATCTTTTATATTCCATGGTCCAAATATTTCATGGGGTAGTAAAATTAATGATATTGGACTGTCAGAGAATTGTTGTTAAAATAAGTCAAGGTCCTTTTGAGCTTTGGTGGAACTGCTGTCTAGAAACTGAAGTAACAAATATCACGAAATGAAATATGTCACAGGATGTTCCAAACTAATAAAAGACAAACTTGACAAAATATCTTCAAAGCTTAAAAGAAGAAGCAGAATAACAACAATTAGAGTGGAGTGGATCTAATTAATGTTCATCAAATTACCTTTGTGTGAGATTCATGTTTGTTCATCTAACTTTGAACCATGGACCTTTCTACATGTGATGGGACAGTGATCCCACCCCATCCTTACCAGCATTAATCTAAAATCATCTGCAAAATGAGCACAGCTTGGGAAGTGGAGGAATCTAAGTTCTAAGTTTTTCTCCTAATTGTAGTATAAGTGGACAAGTCTTTATATCTTCCCATTCCCTTTGTAGTTTAGTGAAGGCAATACCTTCCTGTTTTTACCTTGCTGGGATATTGAAAATGTAAAGGAAAATAGTTTGGATCAGTTTTAGATGTCTTCATAAATATTTCTGTTGTTTGTGTTGTCATCATCCTAGTTATGCAGGCAATAAAGAGTAAGGCTCATCCTTGATTCTTTTCCTTATATCAAACACATCAAAACTGTGGCTAGAAGATGAAGTAGGTAAGTGCTAAAATTAGAGTCAGGAGTACCTGAATCCAAATCTTTCCTCAGACACTTACGGTGTTAACTTGGGCAAGTAACTTTAACCTCTCGGAACCTCTGTTTCTTTATCTATAAAATTCAAAGAATAATATTTACCTTCACAAAGTTCTTGTGAGGGTCAAATGAGATAGCATATGTAAAGCATTATATAAATGCTAGTTTTTATTATTGTTAATACCTTGGCATCTATCCCTTACTGTCAATTTCCAATGTTATCAACCATGTTCAAATTTTCATTATATCTTACCCAGACTATTATAATAGACTTCTGACTAGTCTCCCTTATGTTTAGTCTCTCTCCTTCCAATTCCTCCTTCATTCTACTAAGTGTCAAAGTAATCTTCCTATTGAACAGCTCAAATCATATTGTTCCTGTGCTCTGAAGTCTCCACTGGCTGTCCATTGCTCAAAGAATAATATACAGTATTTTTAGATTGTTATTCAAGTCACTACATAATCTTACTCCCACTTCCCTTTCTAAGCATTATTTCATAGTACTCCCTTCAGAAACCTTTATTCCCCCTTTTGATTCTCCACTGTACTGTTTACCTCCACTAATGAAGATAAGTGAGAATTGATGGCAAATTTCCACCCTCATCCACAGATATTAATTTGTTCAGCAGTAACACACAGGGGCTCTCATTTCAAACAAAAATATTTGAGATATTATTATATCATTGGCATGATTTAACTCAGTAGAAATTATAACTGACCAATTTTGATATTGCTGGGTTGAGAGTCACTAAAGTTTGGGGAAAAGGAGGGAAAGTAAGCAGGATTGTTTGGAGAATGGGAAGGTTTAATGTTCAACTACTTGGAAGAAATAATGCATAGAATACCAAATGGCTTTTCCAGGGTGAGGAATAATGCCAATGGGAAGGGAATTTCTAGTTTATTCTTTGTAGACATTTTTAGTAAGGAAGGGGATGAAGAGATAAGGTGATTTTTAGATTTGAGGTAAAACCATAATTTATGTCAGGAGCAGAATGAGATGATGATGATGATGATAATGATGATGATGAGGAGGAGGAGGAGGAGAAGGAGGGCAGGAGGAGAATAAAAGCATTTATAGAGCACTTTAAGGTTTTCAAAGTACTTGACATACATTTTTTCTCATTTAATCCTTAATGACAATTTTTATTTCGCAGGTATTATATTTTACATGAAAAGAGTAAGGCACAGAGAGATTAAGTGACTTGCCGAGGATCACACAGTCGTAAAATATCTGAGGCACAGTTCAAATTCAGGTCTTTCTGCCACTGAATCAGCACTGTGTAAATTCCTGAATACAGGCCAGTCTAAACTCATTTTCCTACACATTTTTGAATGTGTTTTATTGCCCATCTTTAGTTCTATATTTAGCTATGATCACAAATCTTGAAGAGTTGCTTATTCAATGCTCTGTTAAAGTTTGGACAAGAAATATTGTTCATTTGTTTGTTTTCACCTGTGTGGCATATTAGGTTAAATTTTTTTTGATTGGTGATGATTCGTGTTGAAGAGGTCAGGTTTGCCAGATAGCAAATATGAAGTTGGGTGGAGGGAGAGAGAGGGATGAAATTATTTTATAAGAAGATGGAAATGGAAAATGTCATAACTGTATGAATTGTTATATCATCTTATTTTTCAAGCATGCTGCAATAGAAGAAGCACTGGACTTGGCATCAGAAAATTTGCCTTCATGCCATGGCTCTGACAGTTATCACCCAAGAGACCTCAGGCACATCACTAGAACACTTTGGTCCTCAGTGTCATGATGTATAAAATGAAAAGTTTGGACTAGATAACCTCTAAAGTCTCTTCTGGCTGTCATATCCTACAAAATATTTAAAATTAGAGTGTTATAGAATAATAAGATCATTAAAGTCCCTTTGTGAAATCTAAAATTATTTGATCCTTATGATGAAGTTCCATGTGTATTGCATATGTGTGTATGCACATGCACATACACATGCATACACATGTACATGTGCTTGTACATGTTCATGTATGTGTCTGTATTATAGGAATTAGACCTTTGTTCTGATTTCCCTGTTGTATACTATATTTTACAATATGGCTTCTTAACTTTTTCCACTTGGTGACCCCTTCAGCGCTTTTTAAATTGTGGGTCATGATCCCATATGGGGTTGAAATTCACAGTTTAAGAAGCGCTGCTTTAGGCAGAGACTATTTCCTTTTCTGTATTTGTATCCCAGATACGCAGCCCAGTGTCTGGCAATAATAAGTGCTTAATAAAAGCTTTTTGAATGATTGGTTGATTAGGAAGTTGAACTAAATGACCTCTAAAATCAATCCCTCCTCTCAATGTATGATCCTAAGATTTGAAGTATAGCATCATGTTCTATAATTTCAATAACTTGGGGCAAAAACAACACTTCCATGACACCTACTCTTTTGAATTAATTAGAGGGGTATTTTGTGCACCTCCTTCCCCTTCATCTATTCCAATAGCAGGTTTTTCTGAAATAATGGAGTACAAAGAAACTCTGAGAGTCTATTTCTACAGTCATTCTACAAATCATCATTTGTCTATATATAATTTTGTCCAAAGGCCAAATATAATCACAACTATCCATGTTACAGCCATACCATACTGCAGACATTTAGGAGTTTTTCAAAAAATTACAAGACCAATGTAGGTAGCCAAATTGGATTATGCAGAAACTGACTGAACTTGAATCCTTTGGTTATTTATGCTGGTTTTAATAAACAGTAGGAAACGATGTCATTTTTTTTTTGTTAGAGTCTTGGCGTGCATGGGGACAGCTAAGTGGCACAGTGGATAGAGCACTGGACCTGGAGATAGGAAGAACTCAGTTCAAATCTGGATCAGACACTTATGAACCTAGGCAAGTCACCTAACCTCTGTTTGAATCAAACCACTGGAGAAGGAAATGGCAAAATACTCTTTTGGGGCCAGGTAGGTAGTCCAATGGAAAGAACAATGGGCTTGGAATCAGGAAGACTTATCTTCCCAAATTAAAATCCAGCCTCAGGTACTTACTAGCTATGTGACCTTGGGCAAGTAACTTCAACTTATTTGCCTCAGTTTCCTCATCTATAAAATTAACTGGAGAAGGGAATTGCAAATCACTATGGTATATTTGCCAAAAACAAAAACAAACCAACACAAAATGTGATCACAGAGAGTCAGCCAATATTGAAACAATTGAACAACAATGACGACAATAACGAAGCATATATGGTCTTAAATCATATAACCAACCTTAATTCTACCACTAAATGAATATATAGTCCAATTATTTTAAGGAAATATATAAATTATTGTTGTATGTTAATAAATTCAGTGTTATGAATATAAATGCTTAATCTAAGTCAGTGCAAATAAGATGGGCCCACCTCTGTAAGAAGAACAAATATATGTTGCTGCTTTATATCAGTGTGGTGGAGGATTATCTGTTCATCCCTCTAATCTCATAGATTTCAATAATGTTAGGAAGTATTTGACTCCCATGCCCAAGCAGTTGACACTGGAGGGATTCTTGGGGCTTGATAAATAATTAAGGAGACGTTATTGTATTCTGTCAAACTTCTGGAGCCATGGAAAATGCTGACAGGTAGGAAGCATATCTGGTGCTTAGGAGAAAAGGAGACATCATTCCATGTGTGTATGTGCATACACACATGCATATAGATATAGAATATGTATTGTATAATATATGCATACATGTATAATATATATGTATGTATGTATGTCTTTGTGTGTACAGAGATACACACACACAATTTCCACCTGGTGCCAGCAAGAGTGATCACCTCAGAGGTCAGAAGAGTGGTTGTCCATGACTCCTGTGCAGTCTTTTATGAGAAGCTAAATGCAATTGGGCATTTGGAGTGGAAGAACCCTGGAGTGAAACTGTATTTGAGGTATAACACAGGGAGAACCTATTTAACTTCTCACAGCAGGGAAACTAAGGCATTTTTCTCTGCTATATTGCAACAGGGTTTGTCACTGAGAGGCTTTTTCCCTGTAAAAAAGATCCAGGAAATCTGTTGCTAGGAGCTGCAGAAAGCATCAGTGACAAGGAGCAATGCTGCCTGCTGGGAGCTATGGAGAGTTGCAGGAGGAAGGAGAGCTAAGGCTACCAGCTGGGAGCTATCGAGGGGTGTAGGAAGAATGGAAAAGCATTTACTAAGTGTTTATTATTTTCCAAAGCCATTATATTGAAGAGGTATCATAGTCTGAAGAGTGCCATGCCTAGTGTATAATTCTAAGTGACTGAGGCTGCTTATACAGATCTTTGGGGACAGAGTTGCTTAGCATCAGGAATTGTTACTTTCCAAGAGCTCTGATATATTTTCTGTTCATCTTCTTTGATTTATAAATAATGTTTTTTTCTTTCAGTTTTTTTATGAACTGTTTGCAAGGGGATTTTGTGGTGGAACAGTGATGTATACATTTAAATTCCAAGTGTTTTTAGGTCATGCAATGAACTCAGAGGTGGAACAATGTCCCTCTATGTATCTCTGGACCCTTTATGTCTGATGAGAGCCACTGACCAAGAAATAAATTTACATCAAATTTACCTTTTGAACCAAAGGTATACTAAAGAGATAGGAGTAGCTGCTATACTAAGACATTTTATCATTGGAAAGGGACACATACTTTTGTAGCAAAAATAGTCATGTTAAATTAGACCCCTTTAGAGAGACAGACAAACAGAGCATTCCTTAAGGACTTTCTATGTGCTATGCACTATGCTAAGCACTGGGAAGGCAATAGAAGCAATTAAAATATCCTCTCCCCTCAAGGGTCTTACATTCTAATAAATATCACATTTGGGCATGGTAGAATGGGCTATGTATGTGGCAGCATGATCTGGAGATGTCCAGGGAATAGTATAGAGGACTTGGTTCTTGGCAAAACAAGGCAAAAATTTACTTGTTGCAACTGGAGGATTCAGAGGCAGAGTCCAAGTTTCCATGGTGAGAAGGAAATGAGGATATATAGATAGAAATAACCAGAATGCCTGATGAGTGCAAAGGAATTCTGCCAATGACTGTCTTCATGATTTCCTATCTTGTGTTTGTTTGTGTTTGTTATTCAAAGGTGAATGGGGTTTAGGTATCCTATATTGGAATATTCCTAAATACTGGATAATTTTGACTACATGAAATTGAAAAGTTTCTATACAAACAAAGCCAATGTAACCAAGATTAAGGGGGAGGTGGGAAATTGGGAAAATCTTTACAACCTATGTCTCTGAAAAAGGACTCATTTCTAAAATATACAGAGAATTGAGTCAAATTTATAAGAATACAAGTCATTCCCCAATTGATAAATGGTCAAAGGATATGAACAGGCAGTTTTCAGAGAAAGAAATTAAAGATATCTATAAGCACATGAAGAAATGCTCTAATTCACTATTGATTAGAGAAATGCAAATCAAAACAACTCTGAGGTACCACATCTCACCAGTCAGATTGGCCAAGATGACAAAACAGGAAAATGACAAATGCTGGAGAGGATGTGGGCAAATTGGAACACTAATGCATTGCTGGTGGAGTTGTGAACTGATCCAGCCTTTCTGGAGAGCAATCTGGAATTATGCCCAAAGGGCTATAAATACTTTCATACCCTTTGATCCAGCAAAACCACTCCTAGGGTTATATCCCAAAGAGATCATAGAAATGAGAGAAAGACCCATATGTACAAAAATATTTATAGCAGCTCTTTTTGTGGTAGCAAAGAATTGGAAATTAAGGGGGTGCCCATCAATTGGGGAATGGCTGAACAAGTTGTGGTATATGTATGTTATGGAATACTATTGTGCTATAGGAAACAAGGAGCAGACGGTTTTCATATTTCCTGGAGAGGCTTAAAAGAACTGATTCTGAGTGAGAAGAGTAGAACCAGGAGAAATTTGTACACAAATACAGACACAACGTATGTGTGATGACCAACTTTGATAGACTGGACTCTTCTCAGCAATGCAGTGATATAAGTCAATCCCAAAAGATTCATGATGGAGGGAAATATGTGCATCCAGAGAAAGACCTAGAAAGAAACTGAGTTTATATCCAGGTGGAAGCACCTGATCTTTTTCCTTCTCTTATTTGGTTTTATGTGCTCTATACCATTTTTCATTCCAGCTGGTACAATCTGTCCTTATAACCTGACTAATGTATAATGTGAAAGTATTTACAGATCCTATACTTGACTATAAGCCACCATGGGGGGGGGGCCCAAAATGTGAAATTCAAGGAATTATGGAATCGAATCCTGTAAACTAAAACGAAACAAACAAATTAATAAAAAAAAGAAAAACAAAACAAAACAAAATTTCCTAAATACCTTTAGCTCCCTTTGTCCTCCTTAGTATAAAAGAATGCTAGCTTTAGGCATCAACTTTCTTGTTGGTAAATCCAGATATGGCTAATCCCTCTTGTACAATGTCACTTCAGATAATTTATGGCAAAGAAATGGTTGGTGAAATCCATCATCAATATCATTTCCCCATGAGAATTGCTGGTATATTGCTAATAAACACAGAGTTAGATAAACTGGCTTCTTTATCTATTCCTTAAAATCCTGGATTGGACTAGCAGAGTGGAGCAAGCATTAAATCACACCCAGATCTTTTTTACATGCTCTATAAGGCTATTAAGAGCTTAAGGATACCCTTAAAACAAATCTCTTTCTGTAGACAAAAAGTTCTAATAAACCTATGTTGCTTAGTGATAGCAGTCTTTTGTTCCAAATAACACAGCACCCTCTGGTGCATCTGTGAGAAGTAATACAAATTCCCACAATAAAAAACATGTGTGCACACATATTTACATATGTGTGTATGTATGTGTATATATTCTTTAAGACTATAACTTGCAGAATAGTTGCTGATTTGCATTAGGAACTGCAGTTTCCTCACCAGTAAACTCCCTCCATTGATAAAAGTCTGGGAGGAAAAAAATTTTTACTGAAGTCTCCTAAGGAGAATAGAACTGAAAAAGATACTGTGAAATCCATTGTTAAATTATTTCATTTAATTAGTTCTGCTTAAAATACTTAAACAAACTATAGTAATCTTGTTCAAATTTTTTATTTGACATATGAGAAAACTGAGGCTTTGAAAGTTCAATGAACTGCCTAAGGTCACTCAACTATAAGCAACTCTCTCTACTTCTAAGTCTTGGCTATTTCCACAGCCCTTTGACTATCTGACTCCTCTTTCTCTCTCTCTCTCTCTCTCTCTCTCTCTCTCTCTCTCAATCCATACGTATACATTTATGTGTATAGAATCATATGTACATGTGTGTACATATGTATATACGTATATTTATATGGGGTGGAGGTATATTCATATTTATTAGTTTCCATAATATATATGAGACTCATCCCTTGATATATTAAACTTTAAATACAGCTTTTTGATAGCTTACTTCAGAGTTGCTTTTAAAAACTAATAGTCAATAATCACAGCTAGCAATTAAGTATCATTTGAAGGTTTGAGATCCATTTTGTGAGTATTATCTCATTTTATCACAAAACCCTGGATAGGTGCTATTATTGTCTTGTTTTTCAGATGAGGAATCTGAGGCAGATAGAAGTTAAGTGACTTCCCCATGGTTATACAGCTAATAGATAAGTTCCTGAGGTCCAATTTGAATTTAGGTCTTCTAGACTCCAAGTACAATGTTGTATCCACTGCACCAGCTAGCAATCTCTTTTAAACCAAAAAATTTCAAAGTTTATTTCAATTCTTCTTTTCTCAAGAAAAGTATAATGCCATGCCAAAAATCTGGCACTGACCTAAGTGAATGCTAGTGTACAGCTGTATATAATATGCTTTCTTGGACTTTTTCCAAATGAAAGGTGTGTGTGGAAGGAAAGTGGGAATAGGAGGGAGAGAATGGTTGTTTTTTCTTTTAATTTCTCATGGAGCCACACTTTCCTCCTTCTCTTAGGCAGTGAATTATCTTGTTCCCAATGCCTTTAACCTAGAAAATGCAGACTCATACAGAAGAAGAGCATACAAAGCAAGATGAGGTCTTATCAATGTATCATTTCAGCCAATATTTGAAATCTCAGCAAGTTTTCAAGCAAATGTTGTCATCCCAGCCAAAAAGGCAACCCATGTTTTAATTGAAAGGCTTTTCCATCTGCTGCTGTGGAGACATTTGTTGGTACAATTCCAAAAAAGACAACTTGTTTAAGACAAAGAAAGAGAACTGTGCCAGAAACAATGAATCCATTTTTTTTCTCCCCACCTCCATCCTTGCCCTGTTCCCCCTCTCTGGTTTCACAGTGTATTTACCAAGTAGAGTATGGAGAATTTAGCAATCAGGTTCAGAGAAGAACATCTAATTCAGCTATAAAGGTTTGGGTGGCAGAATCTCTGAAGAAAAGAAATCCCATTATAATTGCTTGGTCTGAAAAAATAAAAATATGACAAAACATATCATTTTAAAAAAGGAATTTAAATAGAGGAAAGTGAAAAACTATATCCCATTTCTCTTGAGGACAGAAAAAGAAGATAACAACAAAAGAGATTTAAGTTAGACTGAGGGAAACATTTTGTAAAAGAAGGAGCTAAACTTTGCTGTAAGCTATGTAAGAGCTTATTGAATTTCCTTCCCTGGAGATTCCTAAAATTAGGACCTAGAGCTGTCTGTGCAGAGGCTGAAGTCAAACTGTTGGGAGGCAGTTGGATGGTCAAGCATAACCATGATTCTTTTCTTACTACTTCTGTGGTTCTACAATTTAATAGCCTCACAAACGTGACAGAGGGAAACTTCTCTTACCCTTATTTATTTTCTACGATTAAAATGCATACATATGCAAAAATAGAGTAAAGATGAAATAGCATACTCATGTTCAGTTAATTTTGTTGTTAGACTACCAGAAGTTCTGATTAAATAAGGTCTCTCTTTGGAATCATATTTTGTTAGTGACACAGTCTTGGATGGGAGTGAAACTTAGATTTGATTTAAGACACTTGAGGTGGACCTTATTCCACAATCCTAAACCCTCCAATTAGTCAAATAAAAACTAATATTTATCTAGTACTTTAAGGTTAGCAAAATGATTTATGAATGTTATCTCATTTGATCCTCACAAATGCCCTGTGAACTAGGTGCTATATTTATCAGAGACTAAGAGAAATTAAATGATTTTCCTAAGGTCACACCAAAAGAAAATGTTTGGGGTCAGGGGGAGGAATACAAACTCAGGTCTATTTACTTTAACCACTCAAAGGTACAAGGAACCCAGTATAAAGTAGGTGGTCCAATAGATAAAGTGATGGACCTGAAGTTTGGAAGCCTTGAGTTCAAAACGAACCTAGCTTTGTTATCCAAGTTATTTAATCTGTTTGCTTTCTCATTTGTAAAACTGTAATATTAACAGCATCTAATTCTCAGGGTTGTTGTGATGATCAAATGAAATCATAATTGTAAGTCCTTAGTGCAATGCCTGGAATATAATCAGCACTATGTAAATTTTAACTATTATTATTATTATTATTAATTCATTAATATACAGTCAAAAAACTAACAAATAACAAATGTTTGTTTTGGATTACACATTTCTTAGGATTTAAATTTCTAGAAAGCAGAAACTTTTTGCCATATAGTAGACAGAATATTAGAATTGCAGTTAGGAAAGGCATGTGATTTGAATCTCTTCTCAGATGTTTACTAACTCTGTGACACTGGACAAATAGTTTCACTTCTTGGTCTCACTTTGTTCATCTATAAAAATGGGGATAAGAATATTGGTAGCATCTGCCTTGTAGGTTTATTATGTGTCACAAATAAGATAATGAAGGTAAAGAACTTTGCAAAGATTAAAATCACTATATATATAAAAGTTGATGGAAGCCACTTTGGCTTTCTTCATTCATAGAAATGAGGGGATGCTTGGGTGCCTCTGCTTGAACCTCAGTTTGTAAAATCAGTTTGTAAAATCATATTTCTCCTTAGCCTCAAATCTCCCTAGCTTCATAGAATTATCTCCACCCTGCTCCACTTCTCCCTTGCCAATACTCTGCCTAGCAACCATTCAGGATCCAATCCCAGACAAATGTTTATCTCCTCTTTGTAAAATAACCAGCTGCACCTATGAATCCATTACTAGATTATGTATATGTAACTCCCTAGCCTATTATATACATCCTGAATCCCTCTTAGCTTGGGACATATATATACTCCCAACATCCATCTTGTCAAACATGACAAGGGCAGACTGGGCATTTCTTGGTCATCCCTGAACATTAGCTGACTTAGTGATGTTTCAAGCCTAAAACCATACCTCCATGCAAACCCCTCTTGGGCTATTTCCCAGTGAATTCTGGGCAATGCAACCCCAGAATAGATATCAAAAGTTCATGTTCCTTTAAGAACTGACTACTCCTTAACTCTTCCCTAATCCTGCCCTGCCTCACACAGTTAGCATAATTTGCATATGCTTTACTACAGTTATCCTATATAAACTTAAAAAATACCTCTCTAAACCTTTACTACCTTGACTCAGAGAATGTTTGAGTCTGTGAATTCATTCAAGACTACTTTCCAGGGACTTGGGTTATTGGGGTACCTGGGCTCCCTGAACTCTTTGACCTCTTGACCCCTCATCAGACATATTGTAACCTAGTTTGGCAAACAAATGGACTCTTTTTAAGGGTAATTTTTGATCCTTATTCAGAAGTGATTAAATCCTGATTATTTTCAGAGTATGGATCAGGGCTTGGTGAGATAAGTTCCAATTACTTTTTTATAAATCAAATATTTTATTGTCATGTGCCACTTAATGTGAAAAGTGGGATGTGAATGATTTTTGTGTTCTTTTTATGAACCTTTATGGGTTTGGTCTTTCCTTGAGAATATGTCATAAGTAGAGATAGATAAAATTAAGATGAACATGTACAAAAGTTAAGATAAACATGAGGCAAGAAGTCTTAAATGGAATGTTTCTATTTAAGTTCAGAAGGTCTGTGGCTGTCTTTTTGAATTGGTATGTCAACATGTTAATTAAGCACTTTAGGGATCTGTCCTAACAATTTGTTCTTTCCTTGATTTCATTTGCAGACCAATTAAGTGTTTTGCTAAAACTGAGGTTTGAACATTGAAGGGTACCTTTTGAGATGGAGGGAATTGAGAAAACAGCAAAACTTTACTATAGATTATTAGGTAATTAGTCTCTGGGATTCATGTGGGACACCTTTGCATCTTTTCATTCATTTTATACAAATTAAATTCTTTGTATAAGCAGCTTGGTTGATGGTGTCTTGCATGGTGCCTGGCACATAGTTTGTGATTAATAAATGCTTTGTGGTGGATTGATAGTTTACAAAGTGATAGAGACCTTAACCTGTACTCATAATCACAATTTTATTTTTCCACCTAAATAATGACTGGCATTTGTCTAGACAATTATAAAATGCTTTCTATGAATTTTCATATTTGATATTCATAATAACCTGAGAAGTAAGGAGGCTATATAAATAATATTTCCCAGTTTATCAAGGGAGGAAACAGACTAGAGAAGTAAAATTACTTTTTCGGGATCATATAAATAGTAAAAGGTAAAACAAGACTGGAATTTAGGCTTCTGACATGTGGCCGAAGAACATATATGACTTTTGTTGTTTCTATCCCTGTTTTATCTAGTATATCACATTCTAAGGTGAAGGATATTTGGAGAATAATCTTGGGAAATTTGAAGGAGCTAGCATGAGTCCCAGAGGCCATAACCTCCATACCCCTAAAGAATGATCTTGTTTCTAGTCTAGTAAGATTGACCTTGTAACTGAGGTCTAGTATACTATAAGCAAAGGCATGATTTATCGCTTAGCTATCCCAAACACAGAAGGGAGCTGAGTGGAGTGGGGAATGATGGCAGCCACCACTTGAAGTCTTATCTCACTCTCTCCAGGAACCACAATGTAGGGGGGAGAATGTACTCTCAGTTTGCAGGCTTGGGTCTTGCTACATCATTTCCATAGGTATACTTTTGCAAAGGATAATTTGTATTGTAATCTCTGATATTGAGGAAATATAAACTGATTAAATTTGTGGTGGGATTCTAGTTAATGCTAACTATGGTGTTGAAAATGTTTTAACTGGTAATTTATATTGAAAAACTCATTAAAATGAAGACTTGAGCCCACACCATTAGCTAGACATTCCAGGAGCCCTCAGGGGTATTCCTAGAACACTGAGAGGAAAGTATAGTTGCCTTCTGGGAAACTTACTTCTCATTATGAATAATAATAGGGATAAGGACCCCTGGAATCTATAGACTACACATGGAAATCTAAAATTAAAAAACTCAAGTGTTCTTCATTGTAGCAAGTAATTATCACAAGCTTTTTCCAAGTAGTGTGGTTTCCTACTGCATTTGATTCACTAGAATGCAGTGTATAGATATTTTTTACAAGAGTACACTTTTTACTTAAAGTGAGATATGCTAGCATCCTTTTCTTCTAAAGAATAATGTTGTTTTGCATCTCTTAATCTTAATAAAATAATCTGTATATCATATTTGTGCTAACTTCATATGTCAGATGTGATGATATAGCTTAAGAGAATAATCTATTTCTATAACTCATTTTTCCTTATTTCATGTTAATAACACTATTCATGCATGGCTAAACATTGAAAATAACAAGAACCCTCCATATTTTATTCTGTGCAAGAGCTGTATTTTGTTTGGAAACTGTCATTTTGGAAAGTCACCATCATTTCTAATATCTTACTAAAACCTATTTACTGAATTTCTCAAGGATGCAAAATGTAAGTATGAGTTAAGATTTGTTTTCATATTGCATAGTTATAACAAATGATTTTTCTTAAAAGTTCAGTTCTCTGTATAAGTTATAATTTCTAATTTTCTGATTACTTTAATTTCATGCATGTTTATCATACATCTGACAGCTACTAGCTTCATGTCCTGAGGCAAGGCACTTAAAGCTACCTGACTTTTAGTTTCTTCATTTCTAAGATGGGGATGAAAGCTGTAGTACCTGTCTTCTGGGGTTGTTTTTAGATGCAAGTAACATAACATGACAAATATATACAAGTAAATGTCCACTATCATCCTCATTATCAGAATTCTTTATTTTAGTTATTATAACCTATTATAGTAGTATGGCTTATTATATTATATATCATTATTTATTATATTATCATTGTAGTTATTAGATTATAGAATATACAATAGTTAATATATATTGTCATTATAGTTATTTCTTTCCATCAGTCTATCCTATACCTCGCTTTCAAATTATTTAACCACTCAATTCCAAACATCATTTTTGGTGAGGTAATTGGGGTTAAGTGACTTGCTCAGAGTCACACAGCTAGTAAGTGTCAAGGGTCTAGTCAGAGACTGGATTTGAACTCAGGTCTTCCTGCCTTTAGAGTCAAAGCTCTATCCACTGTGCCACCTAGCTACCCCCAAACATTTTTCAAAAAGAATAGTAGGGGTGGCTAAGTGGCACAGTGAATAAAGTCAAGAGGACCTTAGTTCAAATCAAACTTAACAGGAAAACTCGTCATATGACCTTGAGCAAGTTACTTAACCCCAATTGCCCTCCAAAAAGCAAAAATAAATAAATAAATAAGAATTGTAGCTCACATTTATGTAGCACCATCTTTTACAATAACCTTGCAAAGTAGTTAGTGCTATGCAAGCCCAAGCCTCTCCCCAGGGGGAGAGGAGGGCAGGGGAGAAAATTTAAAAATCAAAAGCTTGTGGAACTGAATGTTGTAAACTAAAAATGGATAATTTTTTTTAAAATGTAGTTAATGATAGTATCCTCACTCCTCATCTTTTGTTTGAGGAAACTAAGTCTCAGGATTGGTGACTTGCTTGACTGAGAGTTTAAAGGTAGGACTGGATCTAAAGATTTTTGCATTTGATTACTATTTTTTTAACTTACAAAAGGCACAATAAAACATTCAATTTCTCACTTAATCCTTACCCTAAACTTGTTAGTATAAGTAGTATAATTCTGATTTTGAAGCTCTAAGAGTTGATAAGGCCCTGAGGAATGAAGGAAACAAGACGGAAATAAAGGGTCTTTGAATTCCAAGGACAAGGCTCTTCCCACCATATTGTGCTGCCTCATGGTGTCATTGCCACTTACCCTGTCTTCCTTGCTAAAAAAAAAAATCATCATGGCTTCTCCTAGCCTATTGAATCAAGTGCTCTGCCCAGCATTAAGGTGCTCCATAAATTATCTCTCATCTTCTTTTCCAAACTTATTTCTGATTCCCTGCTAACACATATCCTCCATTCTAGCAAGGCTGATCTATTCATGTTTCTTAGAGAAATATTATTGATTTCTACTTCTATGACTTTGCTCATTAATTCACCTGCCTTCAATATCTTTTTACTTCATCTGATAATAATGATAGCTATTATTTACATAGCACTCTGCAGACAAACTTATCTTATTCTTACAATAACCTTGAGAATTAGGTGCTATTATTATCCAATTATACAGATGAATAAACTGAAGCATGTAGAAGTTAAGTGATTTGCTTCAGATCATACTGTTCACAAGTGTGTGAGGCAGGATTTGCTCTCAGGTTCTGCTTATTCCAAGTCCAGCACTCTATCTTCTATACCATCTAGTTGCCTCTGTTCTTGTTGGGTTCCTAGCCAGATTACAGGGACAGCTCCAGTACTAAGTGCTTCCCGTAGTCTTTTTTTCTTTTTTTTACCACTCCAGTCCATATCAGAACTCCTATGTTAGTACCTCTCCCTTTGAAATTGATCAATATTGTATTAATTGTGTTTATAAAGAAGAGAGAGTTTCAGACTTGGAGTTTGAAAGAGTTGGGTTCAAATACTATTTTTGAAACTTACTAACTAGGTGATCATGGACAAGTTAAAACTTCTCAAAGTCATAGGTACTTTGCAAGATATGGATTCCTGAAGGGAGTTCCCACACCTGTGAAATCACAGATTCTTGACTTATTAAAATCTGGTGTAACTTGTATATGTTCATCTTGTCTCTTCTATTTTTGCTACCTTTTGTTGGCATTTGAAGAAAGGATAAATGTGAAGTGTGGAAAAGAGAAGTCCCAGAGCAAGCCTGATGGTCATCTTCAAGTGTGTGAAGGGCTGTCATGTGAAAGAAAGTTTAAATTTATTCTGCATGTCCCCAGAGGAATGAGTGAGGAGAAATGACTGGAAGTTATAAAGAGGTCTTAATATCAGGAACCCCCCCCCCCACAAATTTCCTAACAATTTATCTATCCAAAATAGAATAGGCTATGTATCATTCTTCCTCCATGGAGATCTCACAGAGTCTGGATAATTAGGCATGTTGTAGTGAGTGTTTCTTTTATGTATTGATTAGACTTGAGGTCCCTTCCTACAACTAAATTTGTGATTTTATATTAGGAATATAGATTCAATCTAGGATTTCATTGGTATAGGGAAGTTCCAGATAAAGGGGATTCCTTTTGTCTTGGCAGGTTCTCATGTTATTTACAACTTGGTCTTAGTGAGTTCCCGACAGCACTGAGAAATTAAGTGACTTGCCCTCATATAATAAATGGGTATCAGAAACAGTCACTGAATTCCAATGAAGAAATTAAAGCTATCTATAGTCATATAAAATGCTTTAAATCACTATTGATTAGAGAAATGTAAAACAGAGACATTTACTAAGATGGAAGAACTAGAAACATTTTCCCCTTAAATCTATGATGCATTCTTTTTTTTTTGAGGGGGAAGAGGCAAAGCAATTGGGGTTAAGTGACTTATCCAAGGTTACACAGCTCATAAGTATCAAGTATCTGAGGCCTGATTTGAACTCAGGTCTTCCTGACTCCAGGGTTGGTGCTGTATTCATTGTGCCAGCTAGCTGCCAGACTTCTTTTTACAAATTACAGTATCTGTGAGAGGATTGGGGACAAATTTAAAGCATAATTTTGCAAGTCACACATATAGGTAATATATGAGGCCATGGCAACTCATGTCTCTGGTACTTTGGGGCCTCCATGCTCTTTGTCTCTTTATGGAATTTTCTTTACAGCCTGATTTTTATAATCAGAGAGTGAAGTCTCCCTTGAATGACTCCCTTCCAATTAAAGAAAAACATGTTCTCACGAGTAATGTGGGGCTTCATCTTTACAATTAATTAAACACTCAGTTATCTGCCCATGATATTCTGTGAATGAATCAACTGGGGCTGCTAGATAATTGGTCAGAGATGCACTAATCCTCAGACAAAAGTAATTTTGGAAAGGGGAAGGCACAAACATTTGGAAGGATTTACATAAGGCCTCATGTAGGAGGTACCACTTAGACTGAACCTTGGAGAGAACTTGGGGTTTTTAGAGGTGGAAGTTAAGTGGGAAAACATTCCATTCAAATGAATAGAAATATGAGATGGAAAGTTAATGTCCTGTACCTGTGGTAGGAGCAATACTTTAACTCCTGCCCACATAGGCTAGATTTCCTTTAAAAGGTATTGACCTTAATCTTGACATTTGATTGAGGTAGGAGACTAAAAACTCAGGCTATTGAAGTACCTTTCTGGTCATATGGGTACAAAACAGTCATGAGGAGCCCTGAGGTCCCTCAGCTGCTTGGTTGGTAGAAAATGATGGGCTACTCAGGCAAAGGAGCTTCCCTCAGCTAAATTAACTCAGCATGCCACCAATGCATGTTTTTTGTTGAATATCTTTCTCCTCCCATGGACAAGTAAATCTCCTTCTGACTCCTGTAAATCTCCTGATGAATGGTCTTTGAGAATTAATCTGTCTCCATCTCTGTCTCTTTGTCTCTGTCTCTCCCTCCCTCTTTCTCTCTCTGAAATATAAAACAAAAACTACCAGATGAACTGATCTGACTCAGATTTATCACAGAACAACAGGAAGCAGCATGTGTGAAAATTTGCCTGAAATGTAAAGGATCTGATCATCTGATCATGAGTAATGGGATATCAGTCCAGATGTATAGGTCCGTGTCAAAGTGACCATGGCAAAGCATGCTGCCTTTCACAGAATCATAGAATCTCAAAATGAGAAGGGACTTTATAGTTAAATTGATTTTGAACTCTTTGCTAGCTTGTTGCTATTATTCAAGTGGTTTCTGTGTGTATATGATCTAATTATTGGCTCATAAGAGAATTTCTGGACAGCTGGGTGGTACAGTGGATAGAGTGCTGGTCCTGGAGTCAGGGAAACTCATCTTCTTGAGTTCAAATCTGGCCTCAGCCACTTACTAACTGTGACCTTGAGCAAGTCACTTAACCTTGTATGTCTCAGTTTCCTCATCTATAAAATAAACTGGAGAAGGAAAAGCCAAACCACTCCAGAATTGTAAAAAAAAAACCAAAAACCTAAATGGAGTCATGAAGAGTCAGACATGATTGAAAAATGATTGAACAACAAGATAATTTCAATAAATGAGAATTTTTTCATTCATATTAAGATCTGATTCATCTCTTTCTGAGTTTACAGGCAAATTAGGGTCAAATTCTGACATAATTTCTTACCTCCAAGTTTTCCAGCATGGTGTTTGTCACATGAGTTATACTATTCCTGAATTACTAGTCATCTATGATTTTATACCACTTTAACTTTCAAAATATTCATTTTAACTCTAAGTAGCATCATGAAATAAATAGTGCAGTTAAGAAAAATTAAACTTGGTGAAGAGATGCAATGGCTAACTTAATAATACATGGCCAGAAAATAACAGAGCTGGTGATTATAACTGGGCCTGAGGAACCTGCAGCCTTGAGGCCACATGTGGCCTTCTAGATCCTTGCTGTGGCCTTTTGACTGAGTCCAAGTTTTATAGAACAAATTCTTTTATTAAGGGAATTTGTCTTGTGAAGTGTGGATGCAGTTAAAGGGCTGCACTTGAGGACCAAGAGGGTTACATGTTACCTTGAGGCTAAAGGTTCCCCACCCTTGTAAGCTAAAAGGTACCTTAAAGATAATATCATTCAAATGTCTTATGGATGGATGAAGAAATTGGGGACTAAAGAGTTAAAGTGACTGAATCTAAGTCACTCAGGATGTTTGTAGCAGAGTCAGGTTTCAGTCAAGAACTTCTCACTCCATGCTCAGTACTTTATCACAGTCCCTCTAAGAGAAAACGGAAAAAATGGAATAGAAAGAATTCTGGATTTTAGCCATCTAAATTTCTATGGAGAAGGCAGATAGATGGAGCAATGGATAGAACACTGGGCCTGGAGATAGGAAGACCTAAGTTCATATCCTATCTCAGAAACTTACTAGCTGTGTGACCCTGGGCAAGTAGCCTATACTGTCTACCTTTTTCCTCAACTATAAAATGGGGATAATAATAATATTAATACCTAATGAAATAATAGTTGTAAGGTGCTTAACATAGTGCCTGGTACAGAGTAGTTGTCATATAAATGTTACCTATTGTTATTACTGCCATTCTCATTTAAATTTCTCTACACAACTAGGACAGCACCCCTTGAAAATCAGTGCTTGATAATTTACATGGGTGTTTAACTAATGAATAGAAGAAGAAAAGGAAAGAGCACAATGAATTAAGTAATAAGACAATGAAAACAGGAATAAGTCACAGAATGAAAAATCAAAGGATGCATATTGATACAACATGAAATAAAGAAAGGGAGAAAGGGGCGGCCAGGTAGCACAGTGAGTAATAGCACTGGCTCCAGTGTCGGGATGACCTTGGGATCAAATCCGGGCTCAGATACTTAGGACAACACCCAGAAATAACTGGCCATGTAACCTTGAGCAAGTTACTTAACCTAAGTAACTTGGTTTAATTGATTGCTTTAATAAAAAGAAAAAGAAAGAGAGAAAGGAAGAAAGAAAGAAAAAATAAGGAAAGAAACAAGGAAGAAATAAAGAAAAGAAGAGAGAAAGAGAAAGAAAGAAAAAAAACAAAGAAAGAAAGAAAGAAAGAAAGAAAGAAAGAAAGAAAGAAAGAAAGAAAGAAAGAAAGAGGTTGATCTCTTAAAGCACTATTAGTGTTTTGGAGGATATTGGTATATTTTGTCATCTAATTATTTTTCAGTTATTCATTTGCTTCTGAAGAGCCATCACTCATAACATACACCATAAACCTAAATTTTATTTCCTGAGTGTTTGTGGTATATTGGAAGGATATATGTTTGGAGCAGGGAATCTGGATTCAAATCCTTAATCTTTAACTTTCTGCTCGGGTGACCTTGGGCCAACAATTTAGTCAAGGTCTCAGTTTTCTTTTCTATAAATGAAGACATTAAACTAGATGATTTCTGAGGCCTCTTATAAATTTCAGTCACTGATTCTGATTCTTATATATTCTATTTTGTTACACCCCAAATCCCAACAATTAGCAATCATTTATTAAATGACTACTATATGCTAGACAAAGAAGATACAAACACAGAAACTAGACAGTCCCTACCCTGTAGAAGTTTATATTCTAACTGGGAAAATTACATTTGCACATATAAGTACAAGATGTTTACAAAGTAGGGATTAGGGAGAACTATTTGGTGATAGGATTGTAAAAGATAGCTTGAAGGAGTAGTGCCTGAGGTGACCTTTGAAGGGAACAAAGCATTCCAAGAGGTAGAGGTACTGAGTGACTTCCAGACATGAGGAACCATCCCTAAATTTGTTTTATGAATCCTAATTGCTTTCTATATATCTATTACTAAATATATTTAATACACACCATGGAAAACTACAGATGGAGTCAACCCACAGTGGTTATTTGTAACTAAAACTATCAGTTCAAACTCAAGTTAATCTAGAAAAAGTATGGGAATTAAGAATCCAAATGAAAATGGGCTAAGAATTGACTCAGTAGATTTCCTTTTACTGATGAAGTCCTATGTTACAAGGAAGCTATGAGAGATCTAAGGGGATATTTTATGAACAGCTCAATTTCATTGTAAATAAATATAGATTTCAAGATCTGTGAATAATATATTTAATTTTTTTTTAAGCAATCGGGGTTAAGTAACTTGCTCAAGGTTACACGGCCAGGTGTTTCTGGGTGGGTGCTAAGTGTCTGAGCCCGGGATTCGATTTTCAGGTCATCCCAACACTGGAGCTGGAGCTCTTACTTGCTGTGCTACCTGGCCACCCCTGTAATATATTTCTTTAAAGGCAAAAGAATATTTGTAAAAAGACAGTGCCTACAATCATGAGCTCTGGTTTAAAAGCCATGACACCAGAGGGAGGAACATCATATATGGAAATAAAACAAACAAAAAAAAACATAACAAAAGGGCAAAGTCTCATTTCATTTTCATTTTTACCACCAAAGGCCAGACTTAATTTTACTTTGTATAAGTCACTGATTGAATAAGTTTTACTGTTAAAGTCAATGTGTTATTTAATAAAATCTTAGATTTGGCAAGATAAAGAAATTCTACATTATTTGATTACTAGACATCCATGCCCTAGTAACCCTAAAATATAAAAATGTCTAGTAGAATGTCGGGATCTTGGAAAAATCATGTGCATGATGAATGAACCTCTGTGAATTGCAGAAAAAGGAAATAATCATAGTAACTGGTATGAGTAACAGTGATTTAAACTTTTCAAGGCACTTTATATATGCTCTTATTTGAAGCTTACAACAAGTTTGCAAGGAAAGTGCTACATTATTATCCTATTTCACAGGTAAGATTGTTAAACCTTGGAATGTTTAAGAGACTTGACCTGAGTCACACAGTTCTTTAAAAGATCATGGCATTAAAGCTGGAAGGAACCTGAATGGCCAGGTTCACTTGACTTCATTTATTGGGCTCTCTTGCTCTAGATCAGGAACCATGCTATCGTTATCAGGGATGTTAAGATCTTTCTTATTTGGTTCTTTAGTATATTCTTACCACCTTCTTTTAATATTTTCTGCTTCTGTTAAGTCCCTGCCATTTTTGTCTTTTATCATGCCCATTTTTGCATAAAAGTTCCCTTGATAGCTCTAATTTTCTCAAAAGGACCTTTTGTCTTTCCCATTAGATCATTTTCTTCTATTTCTTTGTATTGCTTATTTAAGAAAACCTTCCTATCCTTTCTTGCTATTCTCTGGAATTTTGCACTCAGTTGGTCATATTTTTCCCTTTCTCCTTTCCCTTTCCCTTTCCCTTTCTTTTTTCCTCAGCTGTTTGTAAAGCATAATCAGAGAGGCATCTTGCTTTCTTCTCTTTTTCTTTGAACTTGTTGCATCCTGTGCAATATTGGAAACCCATGTTCATAGTTCTTCCGGTACTCTATCAACCAGATCTAATCCCTTAAATCTATTTATCATTTCCACTTCATATTAGTAAGTGTTATTATTTAGATCATAACTATATGGTCTTATGGTTTTCCCTATATCTATTTATTATTTGGGCTTAATTCAAATTTTCTTTCATGAGATTTTTTTCTTTTAGCTAATACATAGCCTTCTATTAGAATCTGATGTTTTGTCATAGACCTCTCATTTCAAAGAACATGGGTGCATTTTTCAGGGCTCTTCTGATGGTATTAAAGAAAGATTGTTAGCAGCTAGAGTGATGTTGTTCCTTCAGTGATCAAATATAAAAAGATATTTAGTTCATTTCATAGGTTACAGAAGTGAGCAGTATCATTAATCATTAAAATATGACCTGAAGCCCTCTTAAGGAACAATTACCAATTTAATTACCTTGAGCTCACTTTTTCTGAGATAACATTTATCTTATAAATGCTATATTAGAGACCCAAGATCAGAAGTACTATATGTTTCAGTAAAAAAAAAAACAAAAAAACAAAACCAAAAACAAACAAAAACTATTGTTTTCCTAGGAAAGAGGATTCACAAGTTCCCCTTACCTTGTTTAACATATCAAAGTGTTTTACAATCAAGATATTCATTCCCACTGACACTAATTATCAATTTACAAAACTAGCCTAATCCCCAGGAAGTAGGAATGACTGCAGCATAACAATTTTATGTTATTTTATTTTTACGTATAATTACATTAGTTTAGACAACTCCTGATTAGGAAACTGCCATCCAACTTCCTCCCCACCCTCCATTTCACCTCTGTAGTTTGTCACTGAGAGTTTTAGAGAGTTGCCTGGGAGCAGTTGGGTTAAATGACTTTCCCACAGTTACATTGTTAGATTTCCCCAGGGGTGTAATTTGATCTCAGGTCTTATTGGCTCCATAGGTGGACTCTTTATCCACTGTGCAATGCTTATAATGCTGCCTCAAAAACCAACAGTACTACCCGTAAAAGAGAGACTTCAGTATCATCAGTGTATACAGTAAGAGCTGTGAATTTTGTTCAATGTGAGTTGAATTGATTTATATTAGGCCTTTTAAGAAGGGAATCATCTTTGCTTCTAAAATATCTGGATCTGAAAGTGGTGCTTTCTAAAAGAAAGAGACTCTTGAAGAATAACACATATTTTTTAGCCTTTTTTTGCAAATTGTCATTTGTGTTCAGGTCTGGAGTTCACCAATCCATTATTTTCATTAAATTCTTATATGTTTTTGCTAGTTAGTCATTTGCAATAAGCAGATTAATTAGATGGAAAAAAGCATGATTCATCTAGTGGACTCTCCTGTAAAATGCTGCTCAGAAAGAGATAAAAGGTTACAATTAAAAATGAAATAGCTCAGATTAGTTATTCTTCATGAACAGATCAAGTGGAAATTTCACTTTCTTGAAATTTCAAGATGAAAAATAAAAGTTTGCCAGGAATATCTGCTGCATATTACTGAGATTTCTTTTGAATAACAATCTATTTCATGTTTTAAGACTAGAACATCATTTAATTTGTCCTACACAAACTGGATATCATTGAACTATAAGGAAAACTGACAGGTATATTCATTGGGATGCCTATAGGGCTTCAAGATGACATTTTATCTGTTTACTCTATGTCTTTTCATAGGCTCTCCCCATATGTGGAATGCACTTTATCCTACCCTCCTCCTCAAAGAATCCCTAGCTGTCATCAGAGCACAATTCAGATGTTATCTACTCCATGAGGCTTTTTTTTTTGATGCCTCCAATTATTAGAACTTCCTTCATTTTCAAATTATTTTACAAATACCTTGTACATCCTTGTATGCTTGCTAGTAGAATGCAAACACCTTGAGGGAACAAGCTGTTTTCTTGTAGTCTTCTCATCCCCACATCTTAACAATGTTCCTGGAAGCAACTGACACTTGATTAAGGTTTGCTGTATTGAATTGGTCTATGTTTTGTGCACACTGAATTGCTGCATACATTTTCTATGATGGTGGGTGATTTTCTAGAGCTGTTGTGCCTGAAAATTCATCACTTGAAGGCTGACTTGGAAATGGACTTTTGTCAATTAAGCTGATCTTCTCCTTAGATAACAAGCTTACAGACAGTTCATCACCTGATTCAGATTCAAATCCTTTCCTTCTTGGTAGATACTTTCAGAGATTGTATTCCACATATTTATCCTTTGAGAAATAATGGTCTTCTTGCTATGATGAAACATCAGAGCTGGATTTGAGTGGAAAACTGCCATGGCTGTTTTTGTTTGGCAGATCATTTCAGTTAATTATATTAATCTATTCCTTCTTTGAATAGAGAACAGTAAAATACAAGCTCATCTCTTTTTTCTTCTTCAGGCATGGAATATCCTATCTCACTGCTTCTATAGCTACTGCTTCCCATTACCAATTAATGCAATGATAAATGTTCTCTATAATTTTCTTCGATGTATTTTCCTCCTTCCCCTTCTTATATTCAGGTGTGAATTTTATTTTGAGTGAAGAACTTTCATTTACTATCAACTGCTTTTGCAATTGAAACATTTAGCTTCTGGTTTTACTTATTTCTCAGCTGAGGATAAAACATGACCACTCCTGTTATTTTCATGTTTTCTTCAAGGTTTTAAGATATGCTTTCAGGCACATCTCTCTTGCCTTCAGGTAAATTTGAAAGTTCATACTTATTTTTTTAGTATCTGGTTGTTATTAAATCAGAGTTTTAGGTTTTGAGAGTCATTTCCCCCTTCCCTATCTCCTAGGCACTAAGTAAGCTATTTTTTCACATCCTCAGAGTCAGTTTGAATAGAACTTGAGGAGATAAAAGTGAATCGATGGAGAAAGAAGGTCTTGCTTGACAATAACACATATAGAAGGATCATGTTAGACAATTGTAGAAGAGAGATATTAAAGTATAGTAGAAGAAGGGGAGAAGGTAGTATATTTCAGGTGGCAGAAATTGTGGAAGCATAGATTTAGAGATGAAAATGATCTTGGAGGACACCGAGTCCAAGACCTTCATTTCACAGATGAGGAAACTGAGGCAAGGAAAGGTTTTTTTTGACTTGCCCAGAGTCACATGGCCAGTAAGTTTCTATGGCAGGATTGAAATCATCTGCCTGCATCTGACTCTACTACAATATATACTAAAATATTTATCTGCTATCAAGATTCACAGAAGGCATAGTCAATGATATAGGAGCATAGAAATTAAAGTGCAATTTAATGGCAGCCAAGGGATAAGAAGGTATCAGGAGAAAGAAAAGTTGTCCCACAACATCAATGACACAAATACATCAGAGAGTATGAAAAAATTTTTAAAGGGCCCATTTAGTTTAGAGTTAAAGTTTTCAAGTTTATTCCCATTGCAGATTATGCTTGCTCTTGGTTTTTAGATAGATACTATTTATCATTTTTAAAAAGGTTCCATTAATTCTTATGCTTTCTAGTGTTTTCAATTGGAATGGGTATTGTATCTTGTCAATGCTTTTTTTCTTAATCTATCGATATCTTGTGAATTTTGTTGTTTCTGTTATTGATAAGGTCAATTATGAGATAGTTTGCCTAATATTGAACCTGCTCTGGCTTCCTGCTATAATTCCTACATCTATCTATCTACCTATCTATGTATCTATGTATCTATCTATCATATAAATATACACATATAATTGATAGAGTATAATCTTTATAATATACCGCTGTAATCTTGTTATTGCTTTATTAATATTTTTTGAATTGGTATTCATTAAGTAACTTGATTTATAGTTTATGCTCTCTCTCTCTTTTGCTCTCCTCATTTAAGTAACAAAACCATATTTGGGCTAAAAGAGGAATTTGGTAGGTTTGATACTTTACCTTTTTTTCAAATACTTTACATGGGATTGGAGTTAATTGTTCCTTAAATTTTTGGTAGAATTCACTTGCAAATTCATCTGTTTTTGGTGAATTTTTCTTAGGCCTCTTGCAGACTTATTCAATTTCTTTGTTCTAAGACTGGGTTAAGTATTCTATCTTTTCTGTTAATCTGGACAGTTTATGTTTGCATATATGCATCCATTTCAATTATATTGCTGGTTTTACTGGCATATAATTGGACAATATTCTTAATTGCTTTAATTCCATCTTTGTTGGTGCTATATTCACCTTTATGATTTTTGCTATTAACAATTTGGTTTTCTTTTTTTAATTTTAAATCAATTTAACCAATGATTTATATACTATATTGTTTTTCCCCATAAAACCAGTTTCTAGTTTTATTTATTTTGATGCATACAGTGTGTCTTTGACCATGCCTTACAGGTAGTCCAAGAATTCTTTAATTATCTCTCCTTGATACATTCTCCAGGTCTTTTTTAGGCCAAAGAGATATTTCACATCTTTTTACTTTCATTCTTTTGACTTTCATTGTTTCTTGATGTCTCACAGAATCTTTAGTTTCTACTCACCCAATTCTAATTTTTAAGGATTTTTCTAATTTTTAAGGATTTTTTTCCCTCAGTGAGCTTTTTTCAATTTGCTTAATTCTGCTTGAGTTATTTTCATCAGTGAAATTTTGCACCTTTTCTTTTAACCATTTAAGTGATTCTTTTATTTTAGGTTGTTATTTTCTTCCTTATTTTGTATCTCTTTCCCCAGGCTGTTCATTGTCTTTTCATGTTTCTTTTCCTTTGCTCTCTTTTATGTACTCAATTTTTCCTCTGCTACTCATATTTGATTTTTGAAATCTTTTTTGTTTGTTGAATAATTCTTGTTGAACTTATGCCCAATTTGCATTTTCTTTGATGCTTTGCTTATACTGGTTTTCATGTTGTTGTTTTTATTCTTCTGAGTTTGTGTCTTAATCTCTGTTATCATACTAGCTTTCTTATGATCAGGCTAATTTTAATTTTTTTGTTTCTTTCTTCCAGACTATTTCTTAACTTTGAACTTCATGTTTAAGTTGGGTTCTGTTTCCCTGGGAGTGGCAGTGGAGATAGTATTGTCTCCATCTTATGAAGTTGGTGTGTGTATGTGTGTGTGTGTGTGTGTGTGTGTGTGTGTGTGTGTGTGTGTTGCTCTTTTTAGAATTAGTTCTGGGGATTTGAAAGTTGTTGGTGTTTCCAACATGGTGTGATCCAGAGAGAGGTTGGTCACTGCTCTCCTGGTATGCACTGCAGTCCTTAATCAGGAAGGGCCCCTGCTTCCTTTTGCCTGAAAGTGCTACTGCTTCTCTGGGCCTCTGTTCCCTTTTGATCGAAATCTGTCCTTTCCATACTGCAACTGTGACTTAGAAGTGATTGTGAACAATGGAACGGCACTTGGTCCTGTACTCAGTTCTAGAACACAAGAGTCCTGTCATCTTTCTGACCACTTTTCTAATCTCCTTAACTGTATCTGAGATGAAAGCTCTTGATATGCTGTGGCTGCTCACTGTTGCCAAGGCCCACAGATGGTGTTACCACCATGTGTGCTCCAGACCAACTTCCATCCCAGTGGAGTGGAGTGTAACAGACCTCTCCTGACCTCTTGTATTGTCTTATTCCAGAAAAAATGTCTCACTTTTATCTTTTTTGGTTGCTAATCCCGAATTCAATTTGAGGTATTATTTTTAAAGCTGTTCCATATGAAATGTTGGAGAGCTTGGCTGTAATGCTTCCTCTACATTGCTATCTTGTCTCCACCCTCACTTCTTTAATTTGTGATGTGAACCTTTTATACCAGGTCATGGATCCATTTTGGTATTTTGTGGCATATGGTTTGAGATCTTAATATAAATTTAATTTCTGTCAGATTACTTTCTAGTTTTCCTATTATCAGTTGGTGATTCCTTATCCCAGTAGCTGGAGCTTTTGAGTCTATCAAACATTATGCTCCTGGGTTTGTTTGCTGTATGTTGTATAATTTTACTGTTACACAGACCAGTTCTTCTATTTTTTAAAAGAAACTAGTTGCAACTAATTTTGATGTTTATTCCTTTTTATTATAGTTTGAGATCTAGTATTTTCAGGCCCCTTCCTTCCCATGCCTTTATTCCTAAGGTCCTTTTTGGATGAACTGATGTCTAACCATGCTTCTTCCAGCCTGTAATTATTAAGTCAATTATTTAAATTCAAGAGTAGATTTACTCCTATTAAATTCCACTTTTATGATATTCGATATGATCTTTTAGATTTTTTTAGATCTTTTTGGAACACAAAGGTTTCATTTATTCTCTAAACTCTCTCTTCTGTTTCTTTTTTTGGTCACTTGAAAATTTGATATGAAAGCTTTTTATGCCCCGAAGTGACCTACCAGCTACTCCCTGTACATGACAATCCATCTCCCTGTCCTTTATGTCTAACACAAGTTGTCCCAATGACTGTAATGCATTTTCCCCTCATCTCCTCCATGAAGAGAATCCTTAGGCCTCCATCAGACAGTAATTCAGGGTACACTTGCTACATGAAACTGCTAATTACCATGCTCCCTCCTGAATTACTTTTTATATAGCTTGGGGATTCATAACCTCTCTTGTGGACTAGAGCTTTAGCTTTCTAATTGGGTTTCCTGCTTCTAATCTTTCCACTCTCCAATTTATCTTCCACACAGAAACCAAATCAAAGTATTTGATACTGAGTATCTTTGTAGTGAACCCCATCAATAAAGCATTGTTATTTCCTCCAGCAGTTTTAAGTCATGCAGGAGTAGGAGCTGAGAAGATAGAGTTAGTGATGAAAGTTAGCAGGAATAGAATAGTAAAAGGCCAAAGGGTCAACATATTCAAGGAAAGAAGATTTTAGTTTTTCCATTCATAGCATGGTTCTGAGTCCTGACTCTGCCATTTGCTAGCTGTGTGCTCATAAACAAATGAGTTCAACTCAGTGATGGGAAAGGGAAATGATGGGAATGAAATAATTAGTAAATGATCAAAACTTATAAGTTCTGACTTCAATTACAGACTTCTTGCTGCTATACTATGCTGCCTATAACAATACACATTGCTATAAAGAATTTTTACTGATTGAATATCTGTTTTTATAATATAGAACTGTTAACATTTTATGTATATTTCTCAAATAAAATATTTTGAATATATACTTAATTTCAGTTTGACACAACTTCATACTTTCTAGAGATGTCATTAAGAAAGTGGTGATTTTTCAGGTTATATACAATCAAAACAGAAAGACATATAGTCTTTTTTTTTAACATATCCATACAATTAAGATGAAAATAAATGAAAGATGTCATCATTCTTAAAAATCATCTTCTTTTGTTTAGATATGTCCAGATGTTAAGTGTTGTACACATCTGCTGAGGGGCCAGAAATGTTGAGGGAGAAACCTCCAAGGATACAGGGATCCCTAGATCCCTAGTTCCTAGGGCAAGGTTGCCTGTAATGAATACATGAATTCAAACATTCTTTAAATCAAGGTGGCAAAGATTTATTGTTACAGTATACAGCAGGCAAGATTTCTTAGGGAACCTGCAACCTTAGAGAAGTACAGTTAAAGTTTATTTAGGATACACTATACTAAAACATGTGCCAAATATGCTAACTAGGTGAGTCAGGGCTGGATTAGAGAGTGGTCAGTTCTTAAAGGAACATGCACTTTTAATGGCTACTGCACAGGTATTTTACCCAGAGATCACTGGGAAATAGCCCAAGGGGGGCTACAAAGATGTGTGGTTTTAGGCCTGAAAAGTCACTAAGTCAACAAGTCAACTAACTGGTCAGGGCAGACTGAGATATACCCAGGCTGACCCCATCAATGTCTTGTTAGAGAAGATAAATTTAAGGGAGTTATATATGACTAAGTTTAGGATACAAAGTATAGGTCAGTGAGTAGTAAATATCTTTATGACCCCATACACAGTCAGTTCAGTCAGTACACAGCTGATTAATACTACTAAATTGTATAGGTGCAGCTGGCTACTACTGTATCAGGAAGAGAGATACGTATTTTGCTAGGGCATGCTGCCCTTGAACTGGAGAGAAACTGCCTGAGATAGTGTTTTGAAGCTAGGGAGATATGTGCTTTTGGAGCTGGATGTGATTTTGGAACTGGGGTTCAAGCACCCCATCACATCCACTTGATGGATTAAATTTTACACTTTATGTAATGTAGAGGAATTTCTAATATACCTTGAATGTGCCTAAGTATTACAGAAAGGATAGCATTGTCAATCAAATGATTAAAAATATTATCTATTAATAAATCAAAGCAAGGTGTTGCAGTCTATTTTAGAATATAGTAATTGTTAAAATTTTTCAAATGTTTTCAGCAATGTAATTAAATTTAAAATTGGTTCCCTATTTCCTTTAATTCACTGCATAGGACTAAAAGAGGAAAAATGAAATAAAATCAAACAGGTATTAATTGAATTTCAATGCACACAAAAGGTAAAAGTTTTGTTTTAATTTGAACTTAATGTGATTTTATTGATATCATTTGCATTTTCATTCACAATAATTTCTGGACGTATTATGGACAATGAGAAGGATAGGTTAGATACTTTCTAAATACCCAGAGTTTGAGAAACAGAGAATATGACTATAAATAGGATCACCAATTGGATGAAACAACTGGAGATGAGGTGAAGAGGTTGAGAACGAACAACCGTAGCTTCTCAGAGATATCTTCCCAGGAGACACGTTGGGAAGGGATGATGTTTCTCAGTCCACTTTCAGAGAAACTTGGGGCCAAAAGAGATGCCCTCAACACTTGCCTACAGGAACATTCAAAGTAAAATAAAAATGTATCCCAGAAAATATACTATTTTAAGAGACTCATTAATTGCTTGAATGAAGGTAGAACTTGCCCGGCCAAACTTGTTTTTCATCACAGGGTTATAATGTTAAGTGGCAGTCTTTGGGGTTTTTAATGAAAATGATGCTTATTTGTATAACTGGAAGGCAAAAGTTGCTGACTAATTATCAGCCCTTTGTGGCTTATTTTAATTCCTGACATGAATGGTATAGACCAGGTGACAATATTCATTTCCCCATTAAATTTTTTATTGCTTTTAATATATCTGTCACAGGAACCCACTCCAATTCATTTCTAAAGAAGAATCCCCTACGCAATATATCTGAAAAGTAGTTGTTCTTTATTTGCTTAAAGGTATCCAATGAGAATAAATTACTCAACTAACAATTATTAGGAACTAACTGTATTTCACAAATGGTACTTAAAGGTAAAGAATGGTTCTTACTATCAAGGAAGAAACAATGTAATGGGGGAGGAGAAAAGAAGCAAAAAAAAAACTATGTATGAACAAGATATAGGTAGGAAAAATTGGAGATAATACTAGAAGAAGAAACATTAATATTAATGAGGCCTGGGAAAGGCTTTTTGCAAAAGGTGGGATTTTACTGAAACTCTAAGGAAACCAAAAAAGCAAAGAGGTAGAGGTGATGAGGGAGAATTCCAGAAATGAGGGACAGTCAGTGAAAATTCTTGGAGTCACTAGATGGATTATCTGGTATAAGAAATTGTCTCCTAGAATCCTAAAGCAGCCTGTTGTATTTTGGGGATGTCTCTAATTGTTAAGAAGTTTTTCTTGCATCATGCTTTAATCAACATCTTCAGTTCCAACCATTATTTCTAGTTCTGCCCCTAGAATTAAGAATTAATTAGAATTAAGTTCATTCTTGAACTTCTTGAAGTGCCGTATGACAGCTTTTCAAACATTTGAAGACAGTTACCATATTTTCCCTGTAAATCTCTTCCTCAGGCCTAACATTTTCAGTTCCTTAACAATCACTCCTTATAAAGCATGCTTTCTAGTCTTTTTATGATCTTTTTTTAAGCCTATTCTGATCACAGTCCACATCTTCTCTCCCTTTTCTATGCTGCAGTATTTTTTTTGGTGCCAAACACAGTGTTTTGGATGTGGTTTGATTGATTCAGACTCAACCTCTCTTGTTTTACTTCTCTTAATACTGGCTAAGGTAGAATTTGTTCATTTTGAGCAGGTGCAAACTGTTCTTTCTCTTTTATCCCAGTTCTTATTTCTCCACTCTTCCTTGAAGTTGCTCTCCTGCCCTCACCTTGGCATGAATTTTTCAGGATCAGATGCTTGAATTGAAATGGAAATTATCTGGTCAAGCTCATTTATTGTGAGATGTCCAATGGGAATTTTGTATGTTTCTCACCAAGAGGTTAATTTTAAAATTGGAAAGACTAGAATTAAAGAATGTCTCAAAGGACCAAGCTGCATCAATTGTTGTGGTTTTCCCCAGAAGACAAAGAGAATAGGGAGTGGGGTAAAATTTATCTGGAGTACATTAACGTTACATCAAAGGGTCCCTTGATAGATTTCAGTGTGTCTATGAAAATTCCTATGGGAAAATAATTTGCTTTGAAATTCTATGTTTTATTTTATTTGTTTAAAAACATTTTTCCTGAAAAGCAAACCATAGATTTTACTAGACTGCTAAAGATATACACAAGAGACACACACAAAATTAAGAACCTTTGGTTTAGTGAAAAAGCCAGTCACTGGATATTTCATAAATGGTCATTTATTTCTCATCTTTATTCTTTAAAGTAGAGATGAAAATTAATAAATTAAATTAAATGTATCCTGATTCTTTTTTTATTTTTTAAAGCAATTGGGGTTAAGAAACTTGCTCAAGGTTACACAGCCAAGTTATTTCTGGGTATGGTGCTGAGTATCTGAGCCAGGGATTCGATCTCCAGGTCATCCTGACACTGGAGCCGGTGCTGTTACTTGCTGAGCCACCTGGCAACCCCCTATCCTGATTCTTACTATTACTGGCTCTGCTTCTTCTGATACACTTTACCTGAATTATGACATCATGGTGTTAAGAAAGTAAAGATGAAGCAGCTCTTCATTTAATGATTAACTTCCTGGGGAGTCTTGTGCATTAAAATTAACTTCTCTGATTGGCAGGTTGGATTTGCTCAATGCTTTTCTAAAACAATTAGACTGTGAATTCCTTAAAAGCAGAGATTGATTTTTTTGTTTTTTTTTTTTTACTGCCTTTATTTGTATCCCTAGTGCTTAGCATAGTACTTGAAATGCAGTAGGCACTTAATAAATGTTTGTTGACTTGATTTGATATGGAAAAAAAAAGAATTTGAATATTACAGATCACAATAGAAGTCAGGGGCTTCAGGCATCAAGGATAATAATGAACACATACACATACAAATATGTGTATGTATACATATATATGTATATATACACATGTATATGTGCATGTTTGTGTATATGTATGTGTGTATCTCCCTTGATGTTTATGACTTCCATAAGAGTGTGAGAGATCACTCACAGTAAAGTTTCCTCATTTTTTTAACTCCCTGTTACATTCCTATCTCTTCTCCATACTTTGTAAGCCAGTTCAGTCTACTGAGTAACTCATGTTTTCCCTGAAATGAGGTAATTTGAAAGAAAACCATATGAGTCCACTTCTGATTTTGGCACTTCCAAATTTAGTGGAAGGAAATGCATAATGAAAGACTGAAATTGCTTGCTGATTAGTTAACACTAGTAAAAGACTGTGAACTTGCCTCACCAGCCAATGGTGAGGTAGGACAGGTGTTAGAGGTGGAGTTAGGATCAGGACAAGAGAAGCCTGTGAGCTTACACATTTTGCACTCCCTGGCAGACTTCATTTGAGCAACAGGGGCAGTGCCCTTTCTCATGAAAAAGAATAAAGCCCTTTTCTGATCTCAGACTCAGACTCAGAACTTTTTCATCTCACACAAGAGGAATCAGAAAAGAACAAACTTTTGGAAATTACAAAAACTATTTCACTCATTTATTCAATCTAATGAATGTTCTCTTTCAAACTGCTATAGTTTTCATTAAATAAGTTTTTCACAGTTCTAGGACTTGATGCAATCACTGGTATGCTGTCTACAAATAGGAACATTTGGAGACCCTTGCTATCAGTAGGGAATACATCTATTAAGACGTCATTTAGACATTACAGTGGAAAACACTTTACATAAGTATATGTGTTCAAATGTGATCACATTGTACTATATTCATAGTTGCACCTGTCAGAATTGTGTGTGATTTTTTTACATGCATGAGAAACACCTCAATGAAAGAAAAACTATTTTTCCCTTTAAAGTCAAAAGTTTTTTTTAAATAATTCAACAAATGTTAACAAATTGGGAGCTTATATGCTCAGGCATATATGACTGAAGATGTATGACTTAAGATTTGAGTTGGTGTAGAAAAAATATGCAAGATTATTCATCTGTTACTATACTTTTATCAGGAAAACCCTTGACATATATGTGTGCACACACATATAATTAATTTTCATAAAGATTTTATAGAGATGGCTGATTTTTTTTAGTCACCTCTTCTTAGGAAAGATATCATGTTGTTCAGGAGTTGAAAAATGAATAAAATATACATTTCCCAGATTATGACATGTAGCTTGAATGGCAGCTCATTGACTTAGTCCATCAGTGTGCATAACAAACAAATAATGGAGGTAGCCAAAATTAAATAGGAAGGAAGGATTTGGACATATCACATTTGGTAAAACAAACAAGTAAACAAAAAAAACCCCCAACAATTTCCTATTAGCAATATTTTCCTGATAATGTTGTGTAACTTCAACTTAGAGGAGACCACAGTCTCAAATAAGTAAATAAAGTGTATATGACCCAAGTAGCAACGGAAAGATAAATGATGTATGTAAGAAGGCTATTGGAGAACTTCTTGCATACAAGTAGTGGCAAAAAAGACAGTAGTGAGGACATATATAGTATGACTGGTAAAGGAGATGGGCCAATTTCATGTATAGAATGTTCTATCTTTTCATCTCTGACTCCTACCCTCTCTCAAATCCCAGCTAAAATCTCACCATCTACAGGAAATTGTTCCCAATCCCCCTTAATTCTTGCACCTTTCCTACGTTGCTTATTCATTCTATATATAAATTGTTTGCACATAATTATTTGCAAATTGTTTTCACTGTTAGATTATGAACTCCCCTGTGGCAGAATTCTCTTTTGCCTTTCATTATATGCCTAGAATTTAGAACAGTGCCTGGCACAGTCAGTGCTAAGTAAATGTTATTGACTGACCAAGAGTGAAGAGTGAATAGTATGAATTTTATTTTACTATCCAAAAATGTTAAAACAAACAAACAAACAAACAAACAAAAAGCTATCCATTATATTGGATGGATTTTCTGGAAAAATCTTCAAAAAGACATCTTTCCAAAATTTTAGTCTCATAAATCTTCTAGTACTCCCTTCCAAATACTTGGATTCCTTCTCAATAAGTGGCCAGGTTAAGTCTATTATCTTTTATGAAGAGCAAATATGATTATTCCAATTCTGATTACTGTAATACTATTTTTCATTGTCAAGAAAATTATAGAGAACAGAAGATTTATCATAGTACTCATCACTCTCATAAGGCTTTGGCTACAAAAACCTTTAAATATCCATGGAACACACAGGCTTTAACCTTCATACAAATTTGAGCATTATTGTTTCTTCAAAGGTTATAGTGCCTAAAATTAGGCAGGTGGTACAGTAGAGAGAGGATGCATTTCTGTAGTCATTCCTCTATATCAGTGATACTTTTGTTTGACATTCCATAAAAATGGATCAGAAAAAAAATACCTTTATTTTAATCAATTAAAAAAAAAACTATTGTCATAAGTTTCAAACATTATTCTCAGAAGAGGTTCATTGATTTTACCAGACTACCAAAGCAGTCCATGACACAAAAGGACTAAGAACTTCTGTCTTAGTCTGTTTAAAAGGCACTGTCTTTCAATCCTACTTCACATCCATGCAGATGCTATTTTAACCATCACCTCCAACTCTGTTCCACTGGTAATCTGGACTCTAGCCTCTGTTCCTTGACTCTGATAGGTCAGATTTTGCTTATTTGCCAGAGCTAAGGTCTCTAGGACATGTTACCTGGTTGCAGATCACCCCTTCTGCTTCTTTCCCACCAGTAATTTGGATTCCACCATTGAGTTTCTTTAATCTCTTATTTCAGTTTATCTTTTCAGGGCCCAGGCCTTCCTATTTTCTTACTCTTTGCCATCGGGCCTAGTACCTTTCTTCACTTTCTAACTCTCCCTTCTGACTTTTCTTCCCTCATAACCATATAAGCACATTGAGAAGTACTGTCTTGATTGTTTGTATTTGTACCCTCACAGCATGGCACAGGTTATAGGATACAGTAATTTCTTAGCCAGTACCAAATAGTTTCTATGATTGCTGCTTTATAAAACATTTTTAGAACTGGTATGGCTAGGCCACCTTCTCTTGTATTTCTTTTCATTGATTCTCTTGATAATCTTGACCTTTTGTTCTTCCAGATGGATTTTTTTGTTATTTTTTTTCTAACTCTGTAAAATATCCTGTGTAGTAGTTTGATTGGTATGGCACAAAATAAGTAAATTAATTTAGGTAGAATGGTGATTATACTAGCTTGGCCTACTCATGGGCAACTGATGTTTTTCTAATTATTTAGATTTGCCTTTATTTGTGTGAAAAGTGTTTTGTAATTGTGTTCATATAGTCCCTGGGTTTGTCTTGGCAGATAAACTTCCAAATAGCTTATATTGTTTTATTGTTTTAAATGGAATTTCCTTCAATCTCTTGTTGTGGGGCTTTGTTAGAAATACATTGAAATGTTGATGATTTGTGTGGGTTCATTTTATATCCTGCAACTTTTCTAAAGTTGTTAATTATTTCAAATAGTCTTTTGGTTGATTCTCTAGGATTTTCTAAGTATACCATTACATATCACCTGCCAAGAGTAATAGCTTTGTTTACTCATTGACTGTTCTTATTCTTTCAATTTCTTTTTCTTCTCTTATTGCTGAAACTAACATTTCTAGTACAATATTGAATAAGAGTGATGATAATGGACTTCCTTTTTTCACTGTAATCTTATTGGGAAAGGTTCTAGTTTATTGCCATTAGACATACTGCCAGCTGATGGTTTTAGATAAATGCTACTTTACCTCCCCTAGACATATGTTTGCTTTCCAATGTCTGTGGTAAATATGGTTCCCAGATGGGAACATAATTATTCAAGTGTGGAGGCCAGTATACTGGGGTACCAACACCTCCCTAATTCTAGATGCTAGGTACTGACTTCATTCAGTCTAAGGCAATGATTTTTAACCCTTTTTTTGTAATAGATCCATTTGACAGTTTAGTGAAAACTATCAGTACAATCTCAAAATAATATAAATAAATAAAAAATAAATATATAATATAAAATGCATAGAATTACAAAGAAAACCAATTATATTATATATATATATATATGTGTGTGTGTGTGTGTGTGTGTATGCATATACACACATAAGTATTTTTTTAACAAAGAAGTTTACACACCTCAGGTTAAAAACTGTGGTCTAAGATCATGTTACTTTTTGTGACTATCATGTTGCATTTTTGACTTATATTGAGTTTTTTCACTAAAATCTCAATCCTCTCGAATATATTACATACATATGCATATATACGTATATATATATTTTATATAATAAATATATATATATATTGTTTTTTAGAGGGGGGGAAGTTAGGGTAATTTGGGTTAAGTGACTTGCTCAAGGTCACATGGTTAGTTTTTGTGTTGTGTCTGAGGCTGAATTTGAACTCAGGTCCTCCTGACTCCAAGGCTGCTGCTCTATTCACTGTACTGCCTAGCTGTCCCTATGATATTAATATTTTTGAACCAAGAAAAACACTCTTTTCCCAAAAATTTGTTTTTTATGTAAAAATTTGACCCAATGTTTTACCTTACCAAGATCTTTTTGCATCCCAGAACTTTCAGCCTGTGCTAGCTATCTTTCCTGGCTTTGTATCATCTCTTATACTAAGGTAGGTGATGTAGTGGATGTGATACTAGTCTTAGAGTCAGTATTTACATCTTTCCAGAGCTACTCAAAAGCTATGTGTCCATGAGCAATTTATTTGTCTTTCCTCAGTCTCCTCATCTGTAAAGTAGGAATAATAATTACACTTATCAGATTGTTATGAGACATAAATAAGAAAATTTATGTAGAAAACTTTGCAAATTTTAAAGTACTATCAAAATGTTAGCTATTATTGCTCAAGTTAATGATAAAAATGTGTAGGAGGATAGGATCCTTTGAGTTAGTTATACCTTAAAGACTTCAACCCAAGTTGACATCAAACCATAAATTTTTCTTTAGGTCTATTCATTCAATCATTTCAATAACTGCTTAATTGCACTGGCATCTATCACAATTCATGCATCTTTTTTACAAAACTAGCTTCTCTTGTTATATATTTTGTTAAAATTTTAATAAATTAACCAACACCTCATACCATATGAAAAGTTAAAGTCAAAATGGGTACATGATTTAGACATAAAGAGGGACACCTTAAGCAAATAAGGGGGATGCAGAATAGTTTACTTACCATATCAATGGATAAAGGAAGAACCTATTACCAAAAAGAGAAAAAGAACATTACTGGATTTTCAATGGATAATTTTGATTACATGAAATTTAAAAGTTTTTATAAATGGTCAAAGGATGTAAATAG
The DNA here is from genome assembly GCF_028583685.1 of Petaurus breviceps papuanus. NCBI lineage: Eukaryota > Metazoa > Chordata > Mammalia > Diprotodontia > Petauridae > Petaurus > Petaurus breviceps. Next base: position 66,756,425 of record NW_027185655.1, read on the forward strand.
GTTTAAAACTCTGCACACACCTTTGTTGAGAAATACCCCAACTAGATCTATAACCCAAATAGATTAAATTAAAAGAAATATAACCAATACATACATAAATATTTATAGCAGTTCTTTTTGTTGCAAAGAATTGGAAATTGAGAATGTGGCCATCAAGTGGTGAATGACCGAACAAGTTGTGGTATATGATTGTAAGGAATACTATTGTGCTGTAAGACATAATGAGCAGTATGCTTTCAGAAAAAAGTTGGAAAGATGCATATGAATTGATGCCAAGTGAAATAGGGAGAACCAAGAGAACATTGTGCACAGTAACGGCAATGTTATGTAATGATTGACTGCAAGTGATTCAGCTATTCGCAGAAATACAAAGATCTAAGAAAATTAGGAAAGGCTTATGATGAAAAATGGTATATATCTCCAGAGAAAGACCTGATAGAAACTGAATGCAGGTCAAAGAATACTGTCATTTTATATATTTTTTATTTTTCTTGGGTTTTTTTTTAATCTGTGTTTTCTTTTCTAACATTACTGAACATGTATAACCTTTATCAAATTGCTTAACTTCTCAATGGTAGAGGAGGGGATAAATAGTGGAAGAGAATTAGAGCTCAAAATTACAAAAGAAAAAGGTTAAAATAGTTTTATACATAATTGGGAAAAATATAAAACAAAATTAAGTAACCACATGGAATGAGTATAGAAAGTAAGTGTGATGCCAGACTTATTAGAGCCTTGATGGTAAAGCTAAGGAATTTAATTTATAGTCAGGAGACAACAGAAACCACTGAAGTTTTATAAATATAGAGACAATGTGAAATATTGTTGCTATAGTTATAAGAAAGATGAGTTAGGAAGGGAAGAGAACAGAGGCAGGAAGTACTATTAGGAAGCTATTGCATTTGTACAGGCATGTGGTAACAAGATCCTGTAAGTACTGTGTCAGTGTAGGTGGGAAGCAGAGGTAAATACAAAAGATATTGAAGAAGTAAAATTTGTAGTCTTTGGTAACCATTTGTTTATCAGGATTGAGGTCTAGGAAAGAGTGAAAAATGAACCCAAGGTTTTGAAAATGATGTAACAGTTAAACAATTGGGCCACAGATAGAAATAGTCTTTGGAAGGCATAGCAAGTAAGAGGAAAAGGATTAAGTTCTGTTTTTGTTTCACATATTCCATTTAAAGTCCTTATGGTTCAGCCAGGTGATGTCTGGTAGCTGTTAATGCAGGTCTGGAGGTAAGAAAGGAGGTAAGATCTAAGGTAGAGATTAGGGATACAGAGATATATAGAGATGATAGTTCAAGTTACATGGGAGGATGAAATCTCCAAAGTGGGAGAAACAAGTGTTGAGCAATTAAAGAAAAAGGAATTTAGGTTGTGAGGCATTTGGATTTCTTGCTGAGGATAATTTGTGAAAAACACTTTCCTCATAGATCTTTTAGAAGAGGAAAGATATCCAACTTTGTAGACTGGATTGGGTAAAATGCTCCTGGAGACAAAAGGATGAACTTAAATTAGTTCTGGTGGTATGGTACTCTAAGCCCCAGTGTTTTGTTACTCTACTCATACAAATTTCCTTAATGATCCTGCCAGTTCTTAACTATATTCCCAAAAGATATTCAGTGCAAGAGAGGATATGAATAAAATCGAGCAAAAGAAATAGATGTTGCAGCATTAGTTTCTAACAGATAATAAAAGCAATACTTTCATTTTGGACTGAAGGCTAAGAAGTTCATTAAATCTTTTGCTTCTGACTTCAGTTTCTGGATAATAAAAAGAAACCTTTCCAAGGACTGTTAATATGCTGCAAGGCTTCTTATTTATTACAGAAAGGGAATAGATTTAGAATGTGTATACACACATAAACACATGTATATACACATATGTACTCATCACTTGCATAGGCATACATGCACACATATGTATGTATTGACTTGACTGCATATTTGTTAAAATGTTATCTTTTTAAAAAATTTAGGATTGAATACTAAAACTTAAATGCATAATACTAAAAGAAAAAGAAACACATTATAAACTTAAACATCAAATAAGAAAAGGACAAAAAACCATGTTGTGCACAGCAAAACATGACAGGATTCAAAATATATAGCAATAAATTTCCATTTCTAAAAAGCTTATTTATTAATACTATGCATTGTGCTAAAAGCTGTCCATCTTTTCTTTGCTTCTTTGTAGGTTTTCTTTTGTTCTCTGCTATACATTTTTTTACTTTGTTCTTTTTTCCCCCTTCTTCTCCCTTTCCCACAGGCTAAAATTAAGTGTGGATATATTTATATAGAGATACTGATACACACACACATATACACACATGTATACATCATATATCATAAATCACATATATTCACACACATACACACAAATACTTTCCATAAGATTTTCTATTCCTAATCTTTGTTTTTTATGTTTGTGCATTACTTTATTTCCCATCCCTTCTGACTCCTCTACTTTACTTCTACTTTTAACTTTCACTCATGGTTACTTAACCTACTGCTCCCTCCAAGGATTTCTACCCTATCTTTTCATTCCCATAAAACTAAACACTCTTTTGTATACCCCTTTGACTTAGTCCCTCACCTTCCCCTCTATAGATCCCTCCCTTATTCTCCCAAGTATCCCTCCTTTATCCTCTCATTCCCATTATTATAAATACCTTTCTATATCCCCTTTTAACTTATTTCCTCAGCCTCCCTTCTGAACAAACATCCCTCCTCCTTTTTCCCCTCCCTATCCTTTAGCATTTTATTTCTTTCAAAATTTAGAAGATTTTTATACTCTTCTAAATATGTACACACCCACACCCACCCACCCACCCACCTACACACACACACACACACACACACACACACACACACACACACAGTTCCCTTTTGAACCCATTCCCATGGATGAAATTAGGTTTTCAGAACTATCAGCCCTCCACCCCTATCTAATTCCTCTGCATCAGTTCTTCCTCTCACACCTCTTTTGGATTATTTATTAATTTTTTTTCCATTTTTAATGAGGTAGGGAGTAGAGGGGAGAGAAAATATTTTTTTAAGCAATTGGGGTTAAGTAACTTGCTCAAGGTTACATGGCCAGGTGTTTCTGGGTGGGTGCTAAGTGTCTGAGCCCGGGATCCGATCTCCAAGTCTTCTCAACACTAGAGCCGGTGCTCTTACTCGCTGTGCTACCTGGCCACCCCTCAATTTTTGTTTATTTGAAAATATAAAGGTGTGAGGGTGACAAATATATATATATATATATATATATATATATATATATATATATAATCTTGTACATAGTCTTAGATGAGGTCATTGTATTATTAGTTTTAGGTGGCACAGTATATAAAGTGCCTGGCCTGAAATCAAGGAGATTCATCTTCCTCTGTTAAAACCTGAGCAAGTCACTTAATCCTTTTTTGGCCCAATTCCTCATCTATAAAGATAGTTGGAGAAGAAAATGGCAAATCACTCCTATCTTTGCCAAGAAAACTTCAAATGGCATCATGAAAGGTCAGACACAACTCTAACAACCGAACACCAACACCAACAATATTCTTTTGTCTTATTTCAAGAGACCTTTCATGAAGTAAGCATAATCTGTAAATGTATGTAATGGTATAAAGAGCAACAACAATAACATTTAAAGAGAATAAAATAAAATAATAATTGTTAGCATTTATGTATCACTTCAGTATTTGTGAAGTTCCTCATGGATATTTCCTCATTTGATCATCACAAAACCCTGGGAGGCAGGTGCTATTATTACTTTCATTTTTCAGACACAGAAACTGAGGCAGAAAGAGGTTAAATGAGTTGCCTATGATCACAACATTAGTAAGTATATGAGATCTGATTTTAACTTGTCTTCCTCAATCCATATCTAGCACTCTAATATTCCACGTAATTGCCTACATGGGGTATTTTATAACTCCTTTTGATAAATGTCTAAGAGAAATAAGAAGAGAGGATTTTCAGGGGAATAGCCAAGATTGCAGAGTTGAGAAAGCCGTTAGCTGATTTCTCCCAATATTCTCCTCTGATGAAATTTAGAATAATACCTTAAGTTGAATTCTGAAGTGGCAGAGACAAGAAAAGGTCACATGAGATGTCCTTTCAGTCCACAACAACATGTCAGGTCAGAAAGAGAGAGCTGTGACACGGGGGAGGAGACTGACCTAGAGTTTATGTGGGTGAAACACCAATGGTGGAACTATGTAGTAGCAACAGAAACAGTAGCAGCATTCAGAGTTCTCAAACTCAAGATAGTAAAGGGAATGGACAACCTTTTAGAAAGAGAATACAGGGGATCCCTGTGATAGGACTAGACACAGTCAACACAGTCAATGTCAACTCCATTGCTTATAGCCATTTCTGGGTCATAACTCAAAGGTAGAGAGGAGCATTTCTCTTAAGAGGGAATGGAAGTCCTAAGGGAGAATATTTGTGTAGATTATGTGATGGTATTATTGGAGGATCCTTGAAAATAAACTAAAAACTAGTCTAAATAATTAAAAATTTAGCAAACTTGAAAGATATAAAATAAACCAATAGAAATCATCAGCATTTCTGTAAACTATCAACAAATCACAGCAGAAAGGGAAATAGGAATTCTATTTAAAATAACTACAGATTGTATAAAATACTAGGGAGACTAGCGCCAAGAAAAACCAAGAGATAATATTAACACAGTTACAAAACTCTTTTCACTGAAATAAAGAGCTAAAGAAGTAACAATCTAAGCAATTGGCTCATGGGTCAGCTGAGCCAATATAATTAAAATGACAATTCTACCTAAGTTAATTACTTATTCAGTTCCATGGCAATTAAAGTACCTAAGGATTATTTTAATAGAACTAGAAAAAAATAGTAAAAAATTTCATCTGAGCAACAAAGGTCAAGAATATCAAGGGAAATCAATGAAAAAAAGGAAGGTGACCTAGCAGTTCCAGATTTCAAACTCTATTACAAAGCAGTAATCATCAAAACAATCTGGGACTAGGTAAGAAAGAGAGTGGTAGGTTAATAGAACAGATTAGGTACAAAATAAACAGTAGTAAACAACTATAGCAATTTAGCATTTGACAAACCCAAAGATTCAAGCTTTTGGGGTAAGCACTCAACATCTGACAATAAGCTGAAAGAACTGGAAAGCAGTATGGTAGAAACTAGACATAAGACCAATATCTCACACCAAATATCAACATAAGATTAAAGTGGATAATTGGCAACTTTTTCAAATTTTTAAAAGCCAGTTGAAAGGTGATTAAAATATATAAATTGGAAACTTTCAGAGAAATTGAAGCTATTAAGAGTCATGTGAAAAATTGCTCTAAATTGCTACTAATTAGAGAAATGCAAATTAAAACCACTCTGAGATACCAACTGACATTTATTGAATTGGCTAACATGACAGAAAAGAAAAATGACAAATGCTGGTGGGGATGTGGAAAAACTGGGACATGTGAAATGTTGCTGGAATTGGAAACTAGTCCAACCATTCTGGAGAAAATTTGGAACAATGCCAAATGGGCCATAAAACTGTGTATACCCTTTTTTTTTTGCACATAGCAATACCACTACTAGGTCTGCATTCCAAAAGGATCAAATAAAAGGGAAAAGGATTTATTTGTACAATGTGTATGTGTGTGAATGTGTATGTGTGTGTGTGTGTGCAAAGACACATATACATATATCCGTATACGTACACACATAACCATGCTCTTAGTTATGGCAAACAAAAAACAAACAAACAAACTGGAAATCAGAGGATTGGTCATTAATTGGGGAATGAGTGAACAAGTTATGTTATATGACTGTGATGGAATCTTATTGTTCAATAAGAAGTGATGAGCAGGATGCTTTCAGAAAATCCTGAAAGACTTTGATAAACTGATGCAAAGTGAAGTGAGTAGAAACAGGAGAATATTGAACATACTGATAGCAATACTGTAATGATGATTAAGCTTGAAGGTCTTAGCTACTCTGATAAAGACAATAACCCAAGACAATTCCAAAGCACCCATGGTGAAAAATACCATCCACCTCCAAAGAGAATGCTGATGATCTTTGAGTGCAGATTTAAGCATACACATTTAAATAAGTTAAACTATAGTAGTGGATTATATGAACTTAAAGTTCTGGGCTCTTCTCATTTTTAAAGTGGTTTTTCATTTATCCATCAGAGTCATTTTCCCTTAATTTCCATCCCATAGTGTGACAAAAAAACCCTCTAATTTTATAGATTAGAAAATTGAGGAGTTAAGTGGTTTGCTTATGACAATAAAGATAGTAAGTGTTGGAGGTAAGATTTCAACACAGATGCTTGAACTCTAATTCCAACACTCTTCTACTGAACCACACTTTTGTTGCAGTTGATAACACTTTCTATTTCACTTGAGTATATTAAGATTATATTTCCAAAGTGATTATAATTAATCTTTTATTTAAAAAACTTAAAATAATACAGCTTTAACACTTTTTTTTCTAAAAATCAGCACCTTTGTATAGCTGAACTATTAAATGTTATGATATTAATGTAGCATAGAAAAATATCATTCTTCTAAAGTCTCACAATAAATTGGTGAACTAATAAAATTGAAATGAAATTAATCTGGGAAATAACACAAAAGAACCTTCTATTTAAAATTCCAGCCTTAAAAGATATTCTTAAACTATAACCTTTTCTTAATAAGACTCACAGAGTAATTTCTACTTTTCAAAATTTTGAAGATTTAAGAAAAAGAAAATTTCATGTGCTATCCAATAAGCATGTTACCTACTGCATTGGACTTTTAAATTCTTGCAGTGTAACATAAGCAATTAATGTAAATAAAAAGAAAACAACTCTATTGGCTTATTCTCAAAGAAAGACAGCATCATTTGTCATAAAGTTACTATCAAATTCTGCAGAATTTCTATGAAAAAATACACCTTTCGCCATTGCTTTCTGGTGAAATCCTAGAGGACCCTAGTTCTATTTATGCTGGAATAGAAATGTATTGTTATCAGATGTGGTTCTAGGAGAAGACCATCATTTTTCACTGAATATTTTGGTTTTGTTGGGGTTTTGTTATCATAGGTCATGGTTTGTAGGCATTTGGTACATGACTTCTCTTTTGAGAAGCTGCATGTCAGTATGTTTAATATTCTTAGCATTGTTGTTTTGGTTGATTGTGGATAGTAGAGCTCTGGCTATAGCTCTATGGCTAACTATTGCTATAGTTAAAGCACACAATTTGAGGGTATGGACTATTTTCGTTTGGTTTTGCTTTGTTTTGTTTGACCTTCATATCCACAACATCTAGCTCAAGGTCTTTTTACACTCCAGGAGATTAATAAATATATGTTGAGCTGAAAAATTGGAAATCAATTCTGAACTAAGTTCCTTGATGAGAGTAGGGGCTAAATAAATACTTATTGAACAAGATTGAATTGAAAAATTAGAAATCAAAATGTGACTCCATTAAAGACAGACCACAGAAGAGGAGATCAAGGTAAAAACCTGATCTGTAGGAATCCCAACATTCCAATATTATAAATAGAACTTCAAATCTAATTAACCTTGAGTGGTTCTCATGCCTACTTGATTATTTTTCTGTTATTGGCTAATAAGCCCCTCTAACTTGCCTCTAGTTATATTATTTCCCTAACTTCTGCCATCCAGGTATACTGTCCTAAGGACAAATCCAAGTTTATAGACCACTTCTCCAATAATGATAATTATTACTAACTCTAACCTACTCCCCCTGAGTTTATACGACCACTTTCTCATCTCTTCCACTGGGCCTTTAAAACCCCTCTTCCAACCTTAATACTCACCCCTTCAACTTGGACCTCTTCCATATGTATTTATTGTATCTTCTCATTTACCAGCAACATGAGCCCTTCCTTACTTTAGCTGACCACTCCAACATGCACCACTTTTATTAGTAGTATATTGCCTATATCACAAGAACTGACAATAGATTTACTACTAGGCCTATTCTTACTTTATCGAGTGAGAACGGTAATAATTGCTAGCATCTATATAGTACTTTAAAGAGTGCAATGTGCTGTACATATATTACCTCATTGGATCCTCACAACAAGTCCTGAGAAGCAGGTACTATTTTTGTCCCCGTTATAAGGGAATAAACTGAGGCTGAGATAAGTTAAATGATTTCCTAGGGTCTCACTTCTAGCATTTGAATCAGTGCCTTCTTGACTCAACGTTCAGCACTCTAGCAGTTATACTGACTTTGACCTTGATAGAAAACTTTAAAATTTGCAAAGCACTTCACAGAGAGGAGAGTTTAGACCTCCATGGCTAGGTTGGCCATAATCTCACTTGTTCTTCACAATAACCTATGATATAAATGCTTTCTGAATTTTAACCTCATTTCAAACCTCATTTGAATAAAATGGGTTTGGAAGAGTGTGTGTGACTTGTTCAGGGTCACACAGGCAGTCATTTCTTGAGGTATCTTGTAAGTCAAGTCTTCCTGACTCCAAGTTCAATTTTAGGTCCATTGTGACTCTTAGCTTCTCCTATTTCATGTTGTTATGTCCAGATCTGGCATGATCAGAATGACTGGACAATGTCTCCTTTGGAATTCATGATATTTGAGGGATTTAATTATACAATGGAAAGAACCCTTGCTGTTGATGTCAGAGTTCTTGGATTCAGAATCTCATTTCTGATTCTACCTGACCTTGGGTAAGTCATCTAATTTCTTTGGGCCTTGATTTTCTTGAGGGGTCTGGATTACATTGCATCTGAAGTCTCTCAGCTCTGGGCCCTAATTTTTTTTTTATTTATGTCTGGTTAATCTCTTACTTTTCTCCATGATTCTAGGATCTGACTCAGTCTTCCTCAATGCCAGTTACAGAGTTACAGATATTTCTAGCTTTCATCAAGGTGGGGACATAAGATTCATTGTTGTCCTTCTTTCTTGAAGAGGATTAGCATGACATCACTATGTTGGCACCAAGGTACAGTGTGTCTGATTGTAGATGATCAGACCAATATGAGTTAGGAAGGTTCTACCACAAGCCTGGTACAAATAGTTCACATCAACATTTGAGTAGAGATGTCTCTAAATCTGCACCTATCACTTTTCTTTTGAGTTACTGCCATTCTTCTTTGCTCAAAGAGCACAATGCCTTTTTTGATGTAGACACACCATGCCAGATGGTCTTTTACCAGTGTCTCCAATGTTACATAATTGGTTCCAAAATTCCTCAGAGAAACCTTGAGATTATCCTTATATCACTTCTTTTAACCTCACAGGGAGCACTTGCCCTATATGAGTTCTCTGTAAAATAGTCTTTTAGGCAACTGTATGTTTGGAATGTGAACAACATGTCCAGCCCATTAGAGCTGAACTCTCTGCAGTAGACTTTGAATGCTTCACAGTTTAACTCAAGAAAGAAACTCAGTGTCTGATGCCTTATTTTGCTAGGTGATCTTCAGAATCATCCTAAGACAATTCAAATGGAACTGATTCAGTTTCCTGGCATGTTACTGATATATTATCCAAGTTTCACAGGCATAAGAAAATGAGCTCAGCACAATGGCTCTGTAGACCTTCAGTTTGATAGTCAGTCTAATACATCTTCCTTTGGAGACTCCCAGACACTGAGCTAGTTCTGAAATTGTGTACATCAAACTCATAAGCTGTGTGTATATCCCTGGAAAGTATACTGCCAAGGCAAGTGAACGTATTTACAGCATTCAATATTTCTCCATTTGTTGTAATCAGTGGTTCAATGTATGGATGGTGTAGTGCTGGCTGTGTTTTCCTGGTGTTCATTGTTAGGTCAAGGTTCGCACAAGCAGTAGAGAATCAATTGTACTTTTTTTTTTTTACAGATCAGCCTCACATGCTGCATTGAGGGTACAATAATCTGTGAACAACAACAAAAAAATCTTTTACCATCTCTTTTTCCACTTTAGTCTAAACGTGTAGTCTTTTCAAGTTAAGTAATTTACCATCAGTGTGGTGGCTGACCTTGATGCTGTTTTTGTCCTTGTTAAAGGACTCTGACAACACTGCTGAAAACATGCTAAAATTATGGGGGCAAGCATATATCCCTGCTTTACTCCACTGGTGACTGGGGAAGTGCAAGTCCATTATCCAGAACCCTAACAAATATGCCACCATAAAATTGAGAAACAATATTGATAACCATTTGCAATAAGTTACATGTAGTATTTTATAGTCCTGTGATCATAGATTTGAGCTGAAAGGGAAAACAAAGGGTATCTCATTCAATACTATTTTACAAATGAAGCAATTGAGGCCCAAAGAGGTTGACTAACTATTCCAACGTCACAATGATTCTGTATGTCAAAAGTTAGATGTGACTCTAGTTCCTTTGACTCCAGAACCATTGCTTCTCCCCCCATGACAGTCATGATGTGAAAGAAAATATAGATTAAAAAAAAAAACTCAAGAAAAATAAAGTGAAAATAAAAAAAAGTTACTTTAATCTGTTTTCAGACACTAGCAGTTCTTTCTCTGGGGATGGATAGCATTTTGCATACCAAATCTTTCAGTGTCATCATAGATCATTGTATTTCTGAGAATAGCTAAGTCATTCATAGCTGATCATCTTAGAATATTGTTATTTCTTTATACCCAGTATATTTCACTTTACATCAACCCATGTCTTTCTAGGTTTTTCTGAGAGCAGCTCCTACTCATCATTTCTTAGAGTATAATAGTATTCTATCATAATTACATACCATGACTTACTCAATCATTCCCCAATTGATATGTATCCCCTCAATTTCTAATTCTTTACCCCCAGAAAAATAAACAAACTATCCTATAAATATTTTTGTACATATACGTCCTTTTCCTTTTTTCTCTCCTTTGGGATATAGACCTAGTAGTGGTATTTCCGTGTCAAAGGGTATGCATGGTTTTATAGCATCTTCGGCATAGTTCCAAATTGCTCTATAGAATGGCTTAATCAATTCACAACTCCAATAAGAGTACATAAATGTCTCATTTTCCCCCCTTCTCCTTCAACATTTGTCATTTACCTTTTCTGTCCTATTATCTAATCTAACAAATAAATAGTACTACCTCAGAATTGTTTAAACTTGCATTTATCTAATCAATAGTGAGTTAGGATATTTTTTTCATATGACTTATAGATAGCTTTAATTACTTCATCTAAAAACTTATTTTATCTTTTAATCATTTATCAATTGGGAAATGGTTGTTATTTTTACAAATTTGACACAATTCTCTATATGTTTGAGAAATGAAGTCTTTATAAGAGAAACTTGCTTTAAATTTTCTTCATGCTTACTATTACATGTATTTCCCTCTATTCTATTCCCCCACCCCTGTTTATTTTATTCTCTCTCTACTTTAAAACTCTCCCACCTCAAAAGTGTTTTGCTTCTGATTACACCTTCCCCTAATCTGCCCTCCTTTATATTGCTTCCCCACCCCCATTTTCTTATTCCCTTCCTCTTCCTTTATCCTGTAGTTTAAGATAGATTTCCATACCCCATTATCTATGTATATTATTTCAAATTTACACTTAAAAACAATTTTGAGTTCCACATTATTTCCCTTAATCACTCTCCACCCACCCTCAATGAGAAGACAAGCAATTCCATATAGGCTATACATGTGTAGTCATGCAAAACACTTCCACAATAGTCAAGTTGTGAAAGACTGACTCTATTTCCCTCCATACTATCCCACCCCCATTTATTTTATTCTCTCTTTTCACACTGTGCCTTCTCAAAAGTGTTTGTGTCTGATTAATCCCTCCCCCAATCTGCCCTCCCTTATATCACCCCTTCAACCTCTTATCCCCTCCTCCCTGCCTACTTTCCTGTAAGGTAAAATAGATTTTCATAAAAAATGAGTATGTATGTCATTCCCTCCTACACTAACTCTGATGAGAATAAGATTCACTCCTTACCTCTCCCCTGTCCCTCTAAAGAAAAACTTTTTCTTGCCTCTTTTATGTGAAATAATTTAACCTATTCTATGTCTCCCTTCCTACTTCTCCACCTATATTCCTCTCTCTGAGTCCATAATTTTATTTTTTAAGGATCATTTTTCATATTCAACTCATTCTTTTGCCTTTGTCCTTATATATTCCCTCCAACTATCCTAATAATGAGAAAGGTCTCATGAGTTACCAATATCATCTTTCCATGTAGGAATATAAGCAATTCAACTTACATAAGGCCCTTATGATTTCTCTTTCCTATTTAATTTGTCATGCTTCTCTTGTTTCTTGTATTTGAAAGTCAAATTTTCTATTCTATTCTTTTTTTTCTGAAAAACGTATTGACTGTTATTTTCCTGCCTCACTAATTACACTCAGTTTTGCTGGGTAGGTGATTCTTGGTTTTAATCCTTGATCTTTAACCTCTGGAATATCATATTGCAAGCCCTATGATACCTTATGTAGAAGCTGCTAAATCTTGCGTTTCCAATAATACTTCAATTGTTTCTTTCTAGTTGTTTGCAATATTTTCTCCTTTACCCAGGAACTCTGGAACTTGGCTACAATATTTCTGGAGTTCTCTTTTTGGTATCTCTTTCAGAAGGTGATTGATTAGTGAGTGCATTCTTTCAATTTTTTTTTTTATCCTTTGCTTCTAGAATATCAGGGCAGTTTACCTTGATTATTTCTTGAAAGATGATGTCTACACTCTTTTTTTTATTGTGGCTTTCAGGTAATGCAATAATTTTAAAATTCTCTCTCCTGGATCTATTTTCCAGTTTACTTGTTTTTCTAGTGAGGTATTTCACATTGCCTTATATTTTTTTCTTTCTTTTGGTTTTGTTTGATAATTTCTTAATTACTCTAAAAGTTATTGGCTCCATTATAATTTTGAAGAAATTATTTTCATCAGGGAGCTTTGGGACCCACTTGGCCAATTTTGCTTTTTAAAACATTCTTCTCCTTGATGGCTTTTTGAACCTCTTTTGCAATTTGAGTTAGCCTATTCTTTAAGATGTTATTTTCCTTAGTATTTTGGGAGTCTGCTTTACCAAACTGTTGATTATGTTTTCATGGGTTTGTTACATCACTTTGATTTTTCTTCCAAATTTTTCCTCTACTTATCTTACTTGATTTTCAAAATTTTTTGAACTCTTCCATGGCCTGCGACAAATTCATATTTTTTCCAGCAGGCTTTGGAAATAGGAAGATTGATTTTGTTGTCTTTTTCTGAATGTATATTTTGATCTTCCTTGTCACCAAAGTACATTTCTATAGTCAGTTCATTTTTGCTATTTTCTCAGCAAATTACTTGATTTTTTTAACTCATTGTTAAGGTTGAACTCTGCTTGCAGTATGAATGGCATATTGTCCCAAGCTTCAGGGATTTTGTGCAGCTCTTTTGAGTGATATGTCAATGAACCTGTAAGTTTTCAGTTTTTCCAAGGTGGTATGATCAAAGGAGTGGTGTTTATTCCTCTCTTTGTCTGTGATGTGGTCTGTGACCACAAGCATTGTTTTCTGCTCTGGAACTGTAAGGAGGGTTCCTTCTCCACTGCTGCTACAATCTCTGTTATACTACTGCCAGTAACTAGGGAAAGCTAGGTGACAGAGTGGATAGAGCACTGCTCTTGGAATCAGGAAGACTCATCTTCATGAATAAAAAATCTGACTTCAGACACTTAATTAGCCATGTGACCATGGGCAAGTCACTTAACCCTGATTTCCTTGGTTCCTCAATTATAAAATGAACTGGAGAATGAAATGGCAAACCACTCTAGAATCTCTGCTGAGAAAACCCCAAATGGGGTCATGGAGAGTTTGACATGACTAAAAAAATGACATAAATGCTAGTAACTTCCAAGAGATACACACATAGAATTTATCTTGAATTTAATTGAATCCAGTTTATGATCACATTCATCTTCTTTTTTTACTTCTTTGTCAAATGTTGACTCATTCTGTGTGCACTACAGAGGTCAGATCCTCATTTTCCTATAAACCATGCCCTTTCTTTTACTTTTATGTTTCAATTCTGGACCCCAATTTAGTATTATATTCATACCAAATTTAATTTTATCTTAATTATAAGGCCCATTCTTTTAGTCTGAGGAGCTATCTTTCAGAACTTACTCTTGCCTCCATTATTTTAACTATCTTCCTCAGCTTTATGTAAAATATAAATTTTAGAAGCTTTCTATCAATGTCTCCATTGCTACTAGTACCAAGTTATTGCTAAAACATGTTGTACAGTGAAAGTTAAAAGACACATCCCTTTTGGGGCTCCACTAGACATACGTTGACATAGATGATATAGACATGATATAGACAATTATTGAGATTACAAAAGTAAAAAAAAAACTCCTTTTTCTCATAGAGCTTCTATTTCCCTTTGGGATACACATATCAAGTTTAAAAATATATATAAGGTGATATGCATAAGAGTGAGAAGAGGATTGGCGGACAGAGCTAAGGTGTTAACCACTAGAAAATACGATTTGTCCAAATAAAATATTTCATGCCTACATATTAGAATTCTGTTGTGTGAGCAATTACTTCAGTTTCCTAGAGAAATGAATCACTAGAATAGCACTCATGAATAATAAATATACATATATAGGTATACTTTTTCCCTACGAGCTTTCTCTCAAACAGGTGCTTCTGAGGTATTTCAATTTTAAGTAATGATCTCAGCTTTGTTTTTACTGCCTCTTTGAATTATTCTGCCAGTCCAGAATGATTCAGAGGGCAACTAGAGGAGACAGGTCTGAGATCCCTTGCAACAAATGATTTAACTTCTAATGTGTGTGTGTGTGTGTGTGAGTGTGTGTAGGTGTGTGTGTGTGTGTGAGGGATGGAGAGAGACAGACAGACAGAGACAGAGAGAGAGAGACAGAGAGAGACAAAGAAAGAGACAGACAGAGACAGAGAAGACATAGCATGTAGAATTCCTTGAGGTTGAAAAAGACTTTATTGTTACAAGGAGCAATGACAGGATAAAAAGAATGATATTTATTACTGTTGCATACTCTCTGTTTTCTCTTCTTTTTTTCCTCTTCCCCAGAGATGATGGCATAAGGTCTTGAAACATGGAGGCATGAGTGCTATGAGCATCAATATATCAAGCAGGAGCTTAGCCAAGACTATCATTTCCTATAATCATCTGAGATCTGAGGGCTGCCATAGATTCTTCATTGCCTGCTGACTAGGAAGTTGGTAGAAAACCATCTTTCTTATTTTTCCCTTTAATCCATTCTCCCAAGATGCTGGAGAATGAATGTACCTCATCACCTTTAATTGTTTTTAGTAGGCTCCACTGTGTGGCTATCCATTTTCTTTTCCAAACTGAAAATTATGAGGGGAGTGGAAATTGGATCATTGGTAATGACTGTTTCCAGAGAACAGAGTTTGATGGTAACAAGCTAAATACCATGCAATGTGACCTTAGAGTGTAGAATTTTCCAAAGGGTGGCAGCATTAAGTAAGATATAAATAGTGTATTTTAATACTGTATCTTAATTTTATTTTGGCAATTGCTATTTTGATGGGATGAGAGGGCTATCTGTTTATTATATAGCTATTATTCACCCTTTATCTGATGAATTCTTTTTTATTAAAGACTCCCTTCCCATGCCAATTCTTCCATTAAGTCTTACCTAATGCCACCATTTCCTATGCCTAGGTGCTGTTGAATATTTCCTTCTCAAATTTCTCCTGCAAATTTTCCTGAATTTTCCCCACTTCTTCCATTTTTTTCATACTAATCTGTGCTTTTTTTCTTTTGTTGTGTTGTGAGTTGGTCCTAAACAGGCCAATCTTTTAATAATTTGTGTATTAAAGGGTATTGTATATAGATTTACTATCTTTGTGTAAGGCTTGCTACATCTACTTCTTAGGGTGCCATGGACATCCTGGAAGGGATTGTATGTGTTTTCTTTAAATGTATTAACTTATGACTCCCGTCACTATTCTATTTCATCAGTCACTACTCAGACAATTTCATCAGTCACTACTCAGTACTCACAGAGAGGTCTTTTCATCTTGACTTGGGGCACTCTTTCAGCTTCCATGATCCCAGCTCCTGCCTGAATCTAACCAACTGCCACATGATTTCAAAGGCAGACACCTTACAGCTCCTTGTCTAGCTTTCTATGCAGTTCTACTCCACAATGGAGCTCACAGTGTCCAGTCCATCTCAAATCCTTCACAGTCTCTATTCCTGGGAAGACAAGGTTTAAGAAAGCCATAAGAATAATCATACACATTAACAAAGCCACAGCAACATTTTTACAAAATACCAGCACCACAGTCATGCTTCTTCAGTCTTCTGTAGCTCCAGCTGGCCCTCAGAAATCCTCAGCAGCTCCTGCTGGTCCATGGGAGTCTTCAGCATCATAAGCTCCATTCTCAAAATCAAAATCACTTTATCCAGCCTCCACATGGCTTTCTCCAAGAAATTCTGTCTTAGTTTTCAATTCTCATTCCTTTTCTCGGTTCTTCTCAATTCTCAGTTCAGTCTTCAGTCCAACAGCAGCTGCCCTGTGTACCTGATACTTACTTCCAGGAAATTCTGACTGTCCAGGTTGTGCTCTTCCTTAAATATGGTATAGCTCCTCTCTGTTCAGCCCCTGCCTGTTACATCAGCAACAGGGGACCATACCTTCTGTTTCTTTAACAGAGGCTTAATTTGAAACTAGGTGCT
>NW_027185655.1:66778092-66846402 GCF_028583685.1 Petaurus breviceps papuanus
GGAGGTGTTCCCCTGGAGGTGGCTTTGCACTGGGCCTTATAATGGCCGTATTGACCACATTGAAAACAAGCCTGCCTGCCGGGACCTTTCTGGGCTGACGAGCTGAGTTGTTGTATAGCCGCCAAGAGGCTCTGTTCCCTCTCTGTATTCGAGACTGTCAATTTTTCCAGTGCCTGTACAAGCTGGCGGTCCCTATCCTGGGCAGTGCAAACCAACTGTGCAATAGGATTTTCCGGGGGCAGGTCCATTAACTTATCTATGACGTCCTCCAAGGGGGCCTCCGATGGCAGGGATGCCACCGCAGCTGCCTCCCTGGAGCGCAAGCCTTCCTTAACCAACTGCTTAATGAGTATGTCCATCCCAGGGCCGCTGCCTAGGGTCCTACGGACCGTCTCCTGAACTTGGTTAACAAAAGAAAGGGGGGTCTGATCAGGTCTTTGTTTCAGGCCAACTAATTTAGGGCCCCCTGTCATACCCTTGGCAGAAACCTTCTCCCAGGCCACTATGTGTGCGGCCTTGACATCATCTAATTCTAACTGCCCATAGGCTGCTTGCACGGCCGGGTTGGAAAAATGGCCAGTGCCACAAATTAAGTGCTCAGTGTCTTGAGGGGCCCTGCCGGGTCTAAGTCGGGCCAAATGCCTGGCCTCCCTCTTCACTTGTGCCTGGAAGGCAAGATGCATAGCAGGGTCTAGACAGGACATAGCTAGCTCGTCAAAATCCCCCGGGGTCCAGGGGTGAGCGGTCACTAGGTTCATAAGTAGCCTCCTAACATAGGGTGAAGAAGGGCCATACTTAGTCACCGCCTCTTTGAACTCTTTCAGTGTCTTATATGGGATGGGAGAATGAGTACGCTGACCCGTAAGGGGATCAGTCAAAATGGGATAGACATCCCAAGAGGCGAAGTCCACCTCCGCGCCCGCCTCCGCCGCCACACGGAGGCTCCGCCTTATTAACCCCTCTCCCTCACAAATATTCGCCTCTCGCCCTTTCTCATAATGAGGAGGCGGGGGCGGAGGGCAGGGAGGGGCGACATATGCGGAACTAGCAGCGAAAGACCGGGCAGGACAGTAATTGCCTGGCAAACAGGAGGTGCTTGGTGGCAAGGCGGAGGTAAAGGGCGCGGAAGCGGGGAGCACGCCCCCTGCATCCGTTTCCCCTTTGTTCTCCCGTCTCTCCCTCCTCTCCCTACGTGAGGGAGTGCCCTTCCGGGTCCCTCCTCTCTCCCTCGATCCCCGGGCGCCCTCCTGGCGCCCACTCCCTCCACCCTCATCCTCCCCCTCTGAACTGCTAGCGGAACTATCCGCTGCCTGATTCATTACCACAGCTCTTAAGTCCTCCCACGGATATTGACCGAAGCCCCCTGGGTCCTTCAATTCCTTATTCTTTCCTTTTTCTAACTCAAAATCTGACCCGGCTAATGAGGAGCCCACCTGTGTGGCCAAGGACCGGGAAGCGGCACTCGGGGAAGGATTCAATGCCGCGTCCACTATCTTAAAAACCGAAAAATCAGTGGGTGTTAGCGAACCAGGGCAGCCATTCTCAAAAGCTGCCATCTGCTGTCCCACAACTCTCCATCTATCGGCCTGTATTCCGACATGCCTGACCCAAGGGCATATGTCCCAGATCTTATCTATAAACTCCCTACAGGTCTTAATGGGGATTTTTGCCCCCCTTTGGGCGCAGAGCTTATAAAGTTGTGCCGTTATCACCCCCTTCTCCTCCTCCTCCGGCCTAAATACAGGGATACTATGCCCTGTTCCCATCCTATCCTCTTCCCGAGGCTACAGTGGCCTCGAGGCTGTCTGGCGACTGGAGCAGACCAGCTGCGTCCAGCAGACCGTCCGCCAGCTAGTCTAGTCGTCCCGAAGGGTCAGCCCCACGTTGGGCGCCAGAATCTGTTGCGGGCGTTTACCCTTGCAACAGATCTAGACGACTAGCCCTACGGCCCTCTTACTTACCCATCCCGGGTCTTCGGTCGTCACCGGCCCCTCACGGGGAAAAAACACCAGACAGAAGGCAGAGGAGTGAAGAAGGGTGGTTTATTCTTCAGCAGTTACATGGCGGAGAGAGAGAGAGAGAGAGAGCGCCCTCTCACACAAGAAAATATATAGCGAATCCGAGCCAATCACATCGCAGTTTTACATTTATGGCCTCATATGGTGATCACCCCCATGGCCTTATATGGAGATCACCCCATCAAACTTATACATATTCATTCAAAACAACCATGGCACCGCCCATAAACCCCTCCCCCTCCCCCATCATCTAATGGTAGTAGAGATGAGAAATCATCCATCACTAAAATCAATTGGACTTGAACTTGATGAGACCATAGCTATGAAAATATTACTAAGTCTGACCTTAGTACCCCAAAGTGACATAGATGAGGATATGTCCTTAAGACAGTGAGAGGACAGATTTATACTTTTGTTATTGATATATCTTCAAAGAAAATATCCCTTGACTTAAGGCAAGCCTCCTTAAGGATGATTGAATGATTGAATTACTAAATGATTGTACTTTGTTGAAAACTATATTACTACTTTGGTGAAAACTATGTGGCCATTTTAGTAATAAGTTGTTAAGCTGTGTCAGGGTGAGTGCTGTATTTTCATTTTTTTGTGATAAGTTGTAACATTGTGAATGCTGTACCTTGATTTTCTGTAAATATTTTTCTCTGATTGGTTATTGAATAGAGAGTTTGCTATATGATGTAATCAGAACCTTGAAAGCTGTTCACAGCAGCAGTCATCTGGAAGCTGCTTGTGCATGGCTTTATAGGAGTATTGGGTTAGCTGAAAAAAACAGTATGAGATTGACTCACAAAATCCTGGACCATGGGTAGTTTGTTTTCTTGACCTTTGGAAACAGAAAAAGTAATATTCTCCAATCCCTTTGGCTAAAATAAAAGAACAAATTCCCAAGTAAACAAAGAACAGAAGCCTGTATTCTTGGGAACTCTATGTTGGCCTCAGAGAGAGAGAGAGAACTAAGTTTACTGCCCATATAGCATTGTATCTTACCAGGTGCTCTCAGTGAAAGAATCCAACCAAGAGATGAAGAGGTAAGGTCCATGAAGGTCTTTTCAAAGCTTTCCTGGTCCTCTACTGTCAATCAAATAAGATGTTATGTACCACATGGCCAGCAGACTGGAATGAGTATAGAATGTCTATTCATTCTACAAAATCTCTCCAAAACAGTTTCTTAACTCATCATCAAGACTCTTCCAGGTTCCTCATACTCATCCACAAGAGGAATTGCATCAACCAATATACTGGTGCACTCTGTGCAGGTTCATAAGGACTTTCTTTTGAACTCTCAGTTTCATTTCTTTGATATTGCAACAGAGTGAGGCACTTATCATTGAAAAGTTAACAAAAATAAATTTACCTAGCCATTGTAGGAGAAGGATATTCAAAAAATATATGCATTGATGATGTACCTTGACTTGATTTAGCTGAATGAATCTCCCTTGGCTGAGATGTGCATTCTGGTCTGCCAAAATGCATTACCATTCCTGTAGCTCCTTGAAGTACTTTTGTACTCAGGTAACCAGGAAGAGATGGTAATAGCCTGAACCTTCAGTCTCCTGAATCAATCAAATACTGAGCATGGTTTAAATTCATTTCATGGTAAAACTAACGTAATTTTCATGGGGTGGAGCCTGGACGGGGGTAGAATATTGATCTTACAACACAGTACTGTGCTACTCTTTTTATTCTTAGTGCTTTGCACATAGTAGTTGCTCTCTGTCTCTCTGTGTCTCTGCCTCTCTCTCTCTCTCTCTCTCTCTCACACACACACACATGCACACCCACATGCACACATATTTTAAAAATGAATTGAGTTGATTCATCTAACTGAAAACTTGGAGCATGCTTTACTAAACATTATACTTGCCCATAGAATTTATGTAGGGGGTAGTTTATAAATATTGGCTATTATGGTTATAAAGAATTAATGCAGGGGCTGCCTAGGTGGTGCAGTAAATAGAGCACTTGGCCTGTAGTCAGGAGGACCTGAGTTCAAATCTGGCCTCAGACACTTAACACTTACTAGCTGTGTGACCTTGGGCAAGTTGCTTAACCCTAACTGCCCTCCAAAAATAAAAAAAAATAAAACAAAACAACAAAAAAAAGAATTAATGCAGCCAAATTTCTCCTTCCAGTTGTGTGGTTTGCCAGATAGCAAATCCTCTCTTCCTTGTGTAAATGGAGGTCTTAATCACAGATAATAAAACTGAGTTATTTGAAAAAAAATATTTTGAAATTTTCAGGGAAAATTAAATGCTCAATGAATATGAGAAGCTGTTGGTTTTTCTTTTTATTTCTCTATGACAGGGACAGAACTGTAGGCAGGTGAGGTCATACTTAAACAAACATTAAATTTCACTGAAAACAATCAATGGACTTTGGAGGAAAAGGCAGTTATAAAAGGCATGGAAGTGTCCATATAGTTTCTGCTTATTTGCCTTTCTTAGGGTCACATTTTTTTTACATGTCATGGACTGTCATTTTTTATATGTCATGGACTGAACACTGCAAAACAGGGGAGAAGTATTGGTGGAATTGCCAGAATTTTACTAAATTTCCACTATGAAAGACAACAAAAGTCATGATGTGTCGCTCCCATGAAAGTCATTGGTAACAATCAGCAAATTCCTTTTTTAAATTATTTAATGCTTTGATTAATGATAAAAAGATGAGATTTCCTTTTAAAATGGTAAACTACTTTTGAATTCTAAATTAGCATTTTTATTGTCTTGAATTTCAAACATAAGTTAATGTTCTCAGCAAGACCTTTTAGCAACATGAATAGCACTGGCATGATGGGTTAGAGAAGTTTGAAGCTGGTGAATTTCTTGAGTTAAAGGGTTATGAACTGGGAGAGGGCTACACCTAACTCACTGGAATTATGGCAGAGTAAGTCCTTTCACTATAACTGAAACCAGGGTCTCTGCTCTCTTCAAGTGCCCATAGCCAGCAAGGTCCCTGCCCCTCTGCTACTGTGCTCACCAGAGGTGTGCTACCTCTTTGTCCCTGCAGCCACATCCCAGGATGCATCTGATCAGCACAGCTGTGCTTGACATCCCTTGATAGTGGAAGATCCTTTAGCCTTCTCCTCCTCAGCCATCAGACTCACACACTATAGAAGAAAGTTCAAAATCTGAGTCTGCCTTTCAATCCTAGCTGCCCTCAGGGCTTGTTGTTTGTAGATTCTTCTGAGTTTGCTGGGAGGTATTTGCCCTTCACTCAGGCTGAACTCTGTCCCTGGAGGTCAGATCTTTCCTAGGGTCTTCCTAGGTTGTTTAGAGAGAAGAACTGCTTCATACTTATTTATTTCCACTTCTCTATATTCCCTCTTAGGCAATGTTCTTTTTCTGTGGAGGAAATTTGGAGAACTTAAAGTTTTCTGACCTACTCTTCTGTCTTAGAAACTTTTTGGGCTATGAATTTCAGAGAGGAGATTGTATCTTATCAGAGAGACAAAGGAAATTACTAAAGCTTCTTGAAAAGTTTAGCTACACGTTGAGTCTAATGTCTTAGGAATATTAATGTAAGTTGTGTGTAGGAGATTGGCAAGGGGAGAGATTGGATGGAGAGAGAAGACTTAGTATGCTATTAAATCTGCTTAAGTGAGAGATGATGAGTATAAATTATCATAAAAAGTGGTGGTAGTGGTGGGAGGAGAAAGAACGGAAGGATGTGAAAAATACTGAGTAAGTTGGGGTGGTTAGGTAACACAGTGAGTAAAGTGCTGGCCCAGGAGTCAGGAGGACCTGAGTTCGGTTCTGGCCTCAGACACTTAACACCCACCTACACACCCACACACACACAAACACACACACACACACATACACAAACTAGCCATGTAACCTTGGGCAAATTACTTAACCTCAATTGCCCTCCAAAAGGCAAAAAAAAAAATACTGAGCAAGTCAAAATAAACAAGATTAGATATGGAGGATGAACGATAGTGAAGAACAGACAATGATTCCTATGTTACACATGTGAGTTAGTGAAAAGATACCAGTGTCCTTGAAAGAAAAATGGAAATGAAGACAAAAGGGCAGGTTTAGGAGGAAAGAGAATGAGTTCTGTTTTGAATACTCTGGGCTTTGATATGCTTATGGGGTCTTCATATAAAGATGTCAGGCAGGCAGTTGTCTTGAGGTTTAGGGGTGCTGGTGTTGAGGTTTAGGGAGTTTTAGGGTTTACTGAGACCTTGAAATAGCAATATACAGTTCCTGCCTGAATGAATTTGACCCAAGCCTTCTTTCAACCAAAGAAAAGCAAAGTTTATTAGAAATCCACCATAATGGCTAGACTCTTAAGGAATCTGAGCACTTCTGATAACATGTTGCCAAGTGGGCCAAATTAAATCTGAGCCCCTTCATGGAGACAAGATGGATCTTATATACAGGAAGATCATGGGAGTGAGCTAGCAGTGGCCAAGTAGTCTGGGTTACTGGAGGAGCGGTCCAAGAAGCATCTTGAGGAGGAATGTAGGGTGGATCCTGATAGGACTAGGGTAACTAGAGATCTGATGCCAGGAGCCAAGACAATGGGATTGATAGGATCAGTGGTGGGAAGTGGTCAGAGGAAATCCAGAGGTAACAGATAATGGAAGGCTAGGCAAGTGTAAAGGTAACAGAGATTTTGTCGTAGAAATGATGAAGAGTTTATGGACTCAGGCAACTCCCAGATCAAATGGGAAGATTCAAGGAGAGTTCAAGGGGGTTGCCAGAGCCTATACCTTATCATTGGACTGAGAAATTCAAGGGCAAGTGATGCAAGTCCTGCCTCCAATCAATTTGACCCAAGCCTTCTTTCAATCAAAGACAAGGTTTATTAGAACACCAGATGGGTGGGCAAGGTTTTAAGAATTCATGCTATTGACCAGATTTTAAGAATCTGAGCATTTGTGAGGCTTCTATTGACAAATGGGCCAGATTAAATCTGTGCCATTGACCAGATTCTTAAGGAATCTGAGTATTTGTGTCACTAATGCAAGCAAACCAGAGTCTTAAAAAACCTGAGCAATTTAAGGGGAGGGGGATAGGGATGGCCATGGGCAAGATAGACCTTATATACAGAAAGATTGTGGGAGGGATCTATAAGTGGTCAAGTATTCTGGGGTGAATGGGAGGTAGAAGAGAAGGACTGGGAAGGGCCAGGTGCCCCTGGGGAACACCAAGGACCTGGAGCATGTGGAAGGGGTCTAGATGTAATTAAGGGTGGGAAGTGACCTGGGGCCATCCAGATAATGAAGGGCTCAGCTAGGTTGGAGTTAACAGAGAATTGGAGGTTTGGGCTTAGGCTACAATGGGAAGCCAGTTGATGAGTTGATGCCTCAACTGAAAGCAGGAAACTTGGCCATATGGGAAAGTTCTAGGAAAGTTCAAGGTGGGTGGGTCAGGGGGCTTTTCAGGGCCCAATCTGGTGGAGACTTGGAACTGGATTTAGGAGAGAGATGAGAAAAGGGTATGTAAAAAGGAATATGTAGAGAGAAAGAGAAGAAAGGATGGCAGCACAGAGCACTCAGTTATACCCATGCATAAAGGAGTAGTACATGGATTATGGTCCTGTGAAGGAAAGAGAAAAGGATAGGTGAGACTAAGAGGAAGAAAACAACTGAGCAGCATAATGGAAATATGGAAATATTGGAAAGAGGAGTGGTGAGGCCACAGTATCAAGAAGGAAAAGGCCAAAGAAAAAGTCACAAAATTTAATAACAAAGTGATCTTTGGTGACCTAGGAAGGAGCATTTCATTGGGTGGTAGAAATGTGAAGCCAGACTTTA
Organism: Petaurus breviceps papuanus; assembly: GCF_028583685.1. NCBI lineage: Eukaryota > Metazoa > Chordata > Mammalia > Diprotodontia > Petauridae > Petaurus > Petaurus breviceps. Next base: position 66,785,899 of record NW_027185655.1, read on the forward strand.
AGAGTCTGATAAGTGAGTGAAACATGATAAAATTATACTCTTGAAAAAATGTGTCAGAAAATTATGAAAAATAATGCTGGCAAAAGGATAAATGAAGATTATTAGTAGCTGGAGTGATGAGGAAAGATCCTCATACAAGAAATGGCATTTGAGTTTGACTTTAAAAGATGGGTAGTATATTGAGCAGGTGAAATTGAGTAAGGAGGAAATAGTGGGGATTATGTGAGGAAATGCATGAAGCTGGGAGTATATGTAATAGTTATAAGACAAGAGAGGTAAGGCAGGATAGTATAGTAGAGAGCGTCAAGTATCAATACCAAATGCTTAAGAAATTTTGAACTTGACTCAGGATATAACACACTAAAGATTTTTTGAAGTGAGTATTCTCTGAATAAGGGAGTTAAATCCAACAGTGAAGTAAAGAATAAATTAGAGGCTGAATAGAGAGGAGGCATCAAGATTTGTCAAGGCATCATTGTGGTAGCATGAGTAGATTGTAAAAGAGGTCCTCTGCCATGAATAAATGAATGAAAAAGATTTACTTAGTGCTTACTATGTATTGAATACTAGGCTCAGTGGTAGGAATATAAATAGAAAAATAAAAATTTTCTAGTCTCTGGGAACTCATTCTTACAGGAGGAGAAAATATATACAGATATTATAAGAGCTTTAGTGAAGTTTTAAGCTATTAAATAATACTTGTTACTAAGCTATGATAATATAATATTAAGAATATAAATATGCTATTAATATAACTGTCAATATTAATATAATTGCTTACATTATATAAATTTAATTTTAATAGTATCTATATTGTTATAAATAATATTTAAGTTTAATTGCTTAAAGTTTCACTAAGACTTTCAGGATCCCTTTTATAGGAGGGTTCAGCTACATGGCAGATGGAAAAGCCCATTGGAAAAGAGCCTCTGGGTTTTGCAGCAAAATGATTCTTTTATTTTTTCAACTTTTATTTATTTTTTTAAATTAATTTGTTTGTTTCCTTTTAGATTAAAGGATTCAATTCCACAATTCCTTGAGTATCACATTTTGTTCCCCTCCTTTCCCTCCCTCCCCCCATGGCAGCATATAGTCAATTATAGGACATGTAAATCCTTGCACATTATACATTAGTCAGGTTATAAAGATGGATTTTATCATCTGGAATGAAAAGTGGTAAAGAGGACATAAAACCAAATAAGAGAAGTAAAAAGATCTGGTATTTTGCTTCCACCTGGATATAAACTCAGTTCTTTCTAGTTCTTTCTCTAGATGCACATATTTCTCTCCATCATGAGTCTTTTGGGATTGACATATCACTGCATAACTGAGAGGAGTCCAATCTATCAAAGCTGGTCATCACATACAGCTTGTATCTGTAATTGCGTACAAATTTCTCCTGGTTCTACTCTTCTCACTCAGCATCAGTTTGTATAAGCCTCTCCAGGTAAATATGAAAACCATCTACTCCTCATTTCTTATAGCACAATAGTATTCCATAACATGCATATACCACAACTTGTTCAGCCATTCCCCAATTGATGGGCACCCCCTTAATTCTAATTCTTTGCCACCACAAAAAGAGCTGCTATAAATATTTTTGTACATATAGGTCTTTCTCCCATTTCTATGATCTCTTTGGGATATAAACCTAGGAGTGGTATTGCTGGATCAAAGGGTATGAAAGTATTTATAGCCCTTTGGGCATAATTCCAGATTGCTCTCCAGAAAGGCTGGATCAGTTCACAACTCCATAAGCAATGCATTAGTGTTCCAATTTGCCCTCATCCTCTCCAGCATTTGTTGTTTTCCTGTTTTGTCATCTTAGCCAATCTGACTGGTGAAATGTGGTACCTTAGAGTTGTTTTGATTTGCATTTCTCTAATCAATAATGAATTAGAGCATTTCTTCATGTGCTTATAGATATCTTTAATTTCTTTCTCTGAAAAATGCCTGTTCACATCATTTGACTATTTATCAATTGGGGAATGACTTGAATTCTTATAAAATTGACTCAATTCTCTGTATATTTTAGAAATGAGTCCTTTGTCAGAGACATAGTTTGTAAAGATTCTTTCCCAATTTCCCACCTCCGTCTTAGTCTTGGTTACATTGACTTTGTTTGTATAGAAGCTTTTCAATATCATGTAGTCAAAATTATCCATTTTTCATTTTATAATGTTCTCTAATTCTTGTTTAGTCATGAAGTCTTTCCCCCTTCACAAGTCTGATGGGTAAACTATTCCTTGTTAAGGAGACTGCTTACAGTATCAACCTTTATACCTACATCATGCACCCATTTAGACTTGATTTTGGTATATGGTGTTAGATAATGGTCTATGCCCAGTGTCTGCCATATTATATTCCAGTTTTCACAGCAGTTTTGTCAAATAGTTCTTATCCAAAAAACCAGGGTCTGGGTGTTTATCAAACAATAGATTACTATAGTCATTGACTTCTGAATCTTGTGTGCCTAATCTATTCCACTGATCCACTCGTCTATTCCTCAGCCAGTACCAAGTAGTTTTGACGACTGCTGCTTTATAATACAGATTGAAATCTGGTAAAGCTAGTCCACCTTCCCTAGCATTTCTTTTCCTTAATTCCCTTGATATTCTGGACCATTTATTCTTCCAAATGAATTTTGTTACTATTTTTTCTAGTTCTGTAAAGTAATTTTTTGGTAAAATTAATTGGTATGGCACTAATCATATAATTTAATTTAGGTAAAATTGTCATTTTTATTATATTAGCTCAACCTAACCATGAGCAATTGATATTTTTCCAATTAGTTAGATCTGACTTTATTTGTGTGAAAAGTGTTTTGTAGTTGTGGTCATATAGGCCCTGAGTGTGTTTTGGCAGGTAGATTCCCAAATATTATATAATGTCTACAGTAACTTTAAATGGGATTTCTCCTTCTATCTCTTGCTGTTGAATTTCATTGGAAATATATATGAATGCCAAGGATTTATGTGGGTTTATGTTATATCCTGCTACTTTGCCAAATTTATTTATTTTTTTACTTGATTCTCTAGGATTCTCTAAGTATATCATCATATCATCTGCAAAGAGTGATAGCTTGGTCTCTTCTTTACCTAATTTGATTCCCTTGATTTCTTTTTCTTCTCTAATTGCTACAGCTAACATTTCTAGTAGCTGAGTGAATAAGAGGGGTGATAGTGGACACCTTTGTTTCACCCCTGATCTTATCGGAAATGTTTCTAGCTTCTCCCCATTACATATAAAACTTGCTGATGGCTTTGAATAGATGCTACCTATTATTTTAAGGAAGGATCCATTTATTCCTATACTTTCTAATGTTTTTAATAGGAATGGATGTTGTATTTTGTCAAAATCCTTTTCTGCATCTATTGATATGATCATGTGGTTTCTGTTAGCTTTATTGTTGATATGATCAATTAAACTGATGGTTTTCCTAATATTAAACGATCCTTGAATTTCTGGAATAAATCCTACCTGATCAAAGTGTATTATTCTTGAGATAAGTTGCTGTAGTCTTTTTGCTAGTATTTTATTTAGAATATTTGCATCTATATTCATGAGGGAGATTGATCTATAATTTTCTTTCTCTATTATATCTTCCTTATTTAGCTATCAGTACCATATTTGTGTCATAAAAAGAATTTGGTAGGACTTTTTCTTCAATAATTTTCCCAAATAACTTGTAGAGTATTGGAATCAATTGTTCTTTAAATGTTTAATAGAATTCACTAGTGAATCTGTCTGGCCCTGGAGATTTTTTCCTAGGGATTCTATGGATGGTTTTTCAAATTCTTTTTCTGAGATGAGATTATTTAAGTAATTTACTTCCTCTTCAGTTAATCTGGGAAACTTGTATGTTTGTAAATATTCATCCATTTCCCTAAGATTGTCAAATTTATGTGCATACAATTGGGAAAAATAATTCCTAATTATTGTTTTGATTTCCTCTTCATTGGAGGTAGATTCAACCTTTCCATTTTTGATACTCATAATTTGGTTTTCTTCTTTCCTTTTTTATCATATTGATTAAGATTCTATCAATTTTGTTTTTTGTTCACAAAACCAGTTCTTGGTTTCATTTATTAATTCAATAGTTTTCTTAATTTCAGTTTTATTAATCTCTTCTTTGGTTTTCAATATTTCTAATTTAGTATTTAAATTGGGGATTTTAATTTGTTCTTTTTCTAAGTCTTTCAATTGCATGCCCAATTCGTTGAGCTCCCTTTTCTCTAATTTAATTATGTATGCACTCAGGGATATAAAACTTCCTCTAAGAACTGCCTTTAATGTATCCCATAAATTTTGGTATGTTGTCTCATTATTATCATTCTTTGAATGAAATTACTGATTGTTTCTACAATTTCTTGTTTGACCTACTCATTCTTTAGGATTAAATTGCTTAATTTCCAATTAGTTTTTATTCTGTTTTCCCTGGCCCTTTATTGCATATAAATTTATTGCATCATGATCTAAGAAGGATGCATTTAATATTTCTGCCTTATTGCACAGAATTTTGAGGTTTTTATGCCCTAGAACATGGTCAATTTTTGAGTATGTGCCATGAACCGCTGAGAAGAAAGTATATTTCTTTTTATCCCCATTCAGTTTTCTCCAAAGATCTATCATACCTATCCTCTCTAAAATCCTGTTCACCTCCTTAACTTCTCTCTTGTTTATTTTGAGGTTGGATTTATCAAGTTCAGAGGAGGGGAGATGAAGGTCTCCCACTAGTACAGTTTTGTTATCTATTTCTTACTCTAATTCCTTTACCTTCTCCTCTAGGAATTTGGATACTACACTACTTGGTGCATATATGTTAAGTAATGATATTGCTTCATTCTGGATGGTGCCTTTTAACAAGATATAGTTTCCTTCCTTATCTCTTTTAATTAGGTCAATTTTTGCTTTTGTTTTATCTGAGATAAGGAATGCTACCCCCCCCTTTTTTTTTACTTTAGCTGAGGCATGATATATTTTACTGTAGCCTTTTACCTTTACCCTGTGTGTATCCCTCTGTTTCAGATGTGTTTCAGTTGTGTTTCTTGTAAACAGCATATTGTAGGATTATGATTTCTAATCCATTCTGCTATCCATCTCCATTTTACGGGAGAGTTCATTCCATTCAAATATACAGTTATATTTGTTATCTGTTTCTTTCCCTCTATCCTATTCCCATCCCTGTTAATGTTCATATTTTCCCCCTTCTCCCTTCCTCCCCATAATAGTTTTATCTTTGACCACCACTTCCCTCAGTGTTCCCTTATCAGCCCCCTTCCCTTTTTCTCCCCTTTTCTTTTCTTCCCTGCCTACAAACCACTCCCAACCCCATTTCATAACCCTTTCCCCCTCCTACTGCCTGTAGGATATTTTATATTTAATGAAGTATGTTATTTCTTCTTCGCACCAAGAATGACAGAAACAAATCTCATGCAAACTTCTCTCCTTCCCTCTTTTCCTCTAAAATGATACTTTTTGCATTTCTTCTCCATAGAGTCCTATGCTTAGCTGGTTGTTATTCCCTCCTTGTGCCAAAACCAATGAGGGGTAAGCTCATATGGTTCCCATCTCCCTCCATTCTTTTCCTCTGCTATACAGTTATCATGCCCTTATGTGTGGCATAATTTACCCTTTTCCATTTCATTCATTCCCTTTCTTCATTTGCAGTCCCTTTGTAGCCCTTAATAAGATTTTTTTTAATCATCATTTTGTGTATTTTATACTCATACCCTCTATTTGTCTATAACCAGTTTGCTCTTATCAAATAGAAGGGTGTGTGTGTGTTTTCCTTGTTTACTTTTCTAAGTCACTGTTGCATCTCGTAATTGGAGGTTAAATTTTTCATTGTGTTCTGGCTTTTTTATCAAGAAGGTCTGGAACTCTGTTATATCATAGAATAACCATCTCTTTGCCTGGAAGAATATGCTCAGTCTCGCTGGGTATGTGATCCTTGGTTGTAACCGAGCTCTATTGCCTTCTGGAAAATTGTATTCCACTGCCTCTGATCTTTCAGTGTAGAGGCTGCCAAATCCTGTGCAATCCTCACTGTGGACCCTCGATATTTGAATTGTTTCTTTCTGGTCAATTGAAATATTTTCTCTTTTATCTGGTAGTTCTGGAGTTTGGCCACAACATTTCGAGGACTTTTCAGTTTGGGAACTCTTTCAGCAGGTGTCCAGTGGATTTTCTTGATTTCTATTTTACCCTCAGGTTCTAGTATCTCAGGGCAATTTTCCTTAATGAGCTCTTGGAGAACGTTGTCCAGGCTCATTTTTTCATCATGATTTTCTGGTAGGCCTATGATTCTCAGATTATCTCCCCTGGATATGTTTTCCAGGTCAGTTATTTTTTTCTTTGAGGTATTTTACCTCTTTTTCTAATGTTTCATTCTTGTTGTTTTGCTTGACTAATTCTTGGTTCCTCATGGAGTTATTTGTTTCCATTTGGATGATTCTAGTTTTTAGCAAATCATTTTCCTTGGCTAATTTTTGGAGATCCTTTTTCATATAATACACTTTTCTTTTTAGAGAGATGTTTTCCTTGTTATAATGTTTTTCTAATTCTGCTATTTTGTTTTTGAGAGAATTATTCATTTTGTCTTCTATCTCTCTCATTTTGTTTTCAAAATTCCTTTTGATCTCATCTAGGAGAGCCTTCTGTACTTGGTACCCATTCCCTGTTGAAGTTTCAGCTTTGGGTGTGGAGTCCACATTGTCTCCCTCAGAGTTTGGTTCCTCCCTCTGAGGAGAGTAGGACTCCAGAGTCTTTGTCTTTGTAGTTTGCTTTCTACCCATTTTGATTCAGGGTCCTAGCCACGCCCTTCCTCTAGGATCCCAAGCCTTTACTGTAGAGGGTTTTGCCCTGGGGCAATAGTTACTATGTTTTCAGGGTGGGGGGGGTTGTAGTAAGTGAGGTTCACTCTGTCATCCTGGTCTTTGGAGGTCCTTAAAGGGGCTTTTTAAAAATTTTCTGGACTATGAAGTGGTAGCTCCAGGAGTGTTTCCTGTCCAGGACAGGGGCCCAAGTATTTGGTTCTTACCTTGCTCTTTCTAGTCCCAGCCCTTTGGTGATAGGCCTGGTAGTGGCCCTTGTGGTTGGTGGGAAGACGCCCTCCAAGTTGATCAGGCCCTTTCTGGGCCTGCCTCTGCTGGCTGCACCTTCCAGGACTGCCTCTGCCAAAATGATTCTTAATGAACCTTTTTTTTTAGTTTTATTTCCTTGGATTCTGACTAAATTATTTGAAGTCAAGGATGTTGCAACATCTGTTGCCAGTTTTTGGATCCCATCTTCAGAAGAATGGTTTTCCTTTACATAACTACAGGGTTATTTTTTGGGGGGTTGATGTTACTTCTGGGGCTCGTGACATAATTCTGTGGTGCTGCCATCATGATGGTGGTAGAAGCAGGGAAGTATCTATAATCATGAGATGAAATGGAGGTAAAAATGAAAAGGATCATAACAGTTTGAATATGAGAAATGCAGTAGTAGGAAAAAGAAAATATTTCATCTAAGACTGGTATTGTGAATGGTTGTGTCATTGTAAGAATTGAGGAATTCAGAAGGAGCAAGTTTAGAGGAAAAATAACTATTAGACACAAGGAATATCTGTTGACAATGGAACTCTTAGCCTTGGTTAGTAGCCAAAATTACCTTATCTTGGGCAATTCTTGATATCACCCAAAGCAGAGAGAAGATAGAAATCAAGAACTATTAATAATGAATGACCTCCCTCCACATACACTTCCCATTGTGCCTGACCTTATCATACTCTACACACCATGTATCTAGTTGTCTACAGAGCATATCTTTAACATTTCATCAACACTTAATTTTTTTGTCCTAAATTAAATATCATCATTATTATTACATTTATTATTATTATAAACTTATTATTAAGCTCTCCCCCTTCTTTTTTCTTCTAGCCTCACTATTTTTGAAAGTCAAGCTATAATTCACCAAAATAAATAAAATAAAACTTCCACAGCCTGAGGTCAGCTTTCTAGCCACTGCACAATGCATTATTTTATATTATAGTTACCTGGGGATATACTCTGCCTAAACTATAAAATCCACAAGGTCCAGAATTAATTTCTCATCTAAAGCAAGTATCACATAGTACCCAGCATAGGTTTCTAAATGTATTATACTCCCTGCATATTTACTCAATTTAAATTTTAATTGCATTTACCTTGAAAAAATCCATATATCTTCATTAACCGTGAAGGGTGACCTCTTGTGTAACTATGATGTTGCACAAATTTTTGCTGGAGCAAAATCTGAAGCCACGGGTCAGCAACCTAAAAGCAGATGAAAAGAAATGTTTACATTTTCACACATTGAACATACAAAAGAGAACTCAAACTCCTCAGTTTGGATATAGCTCAAATTTAATATAAGGGTTTTAACCATTGAAAAATCTGTTTGAACCAATTCATTTTGATGAATATTTATTTAGTGCCCAATGTGTGTAAATCTCCTGACTAAGGAATGGGAAAAAATAGTAAAAAATATATTTGTCCTTGCAATCAAGGAATTTATACTGTACCAGAGGCATGGATTCCACCTGCACATAGATGAGCAAATACAAAGTAGTCCCAGGAGGGAGAGAGCATTAACAACAGGCAAGGATTGTGAAAGGTCTTCTAAAGGAGGGATCCCTGACCTATGCTTCAAAAAAATATAGGATTCCTAATGAGTAAAGGAGTAGGTGAGAAGTGTCTTATGTCCATTTCATAGATAACTGGATCTTAGATCTAGAACTGGAAGGATTGCAGAGGTCATCTACTCCAACTTACTGATTTTTTAAATTATAATTTTAAACATTTAATCTACGTTGAAATCTTTAAAAATGATGATTTACCTCTTATAAAACAGGAATATTTTATTTTATATTATTTTATTTTTTCAAATTACCTTGTAAAGATAATTATTAACATTTATCTTTTTAATATTTATTTTTCTCCAATTACATACTAATATTTTTTACATTTTTTAAAGTTTTGAGTTCCAAATTCTATTCCTCCCTTCTTTCCTCTCCTTCCCTACTGATTTTAAGCAAACTACTGATTTTAAAAATAAGAAAAAATGAGGTCTAAGGAGAAGAAGGTATTTGACCAAGGTCAGTCAGGTAGTAAAATGATACCAGGGATGAGATTCAAATTGATTTTCTCTGACACAAGTGTGGTAAGAGGTAAAACTTTAACAACTGGGTCTAAAAAAAATTAAAAAAGGAAAAGAGGACATACTTTTAACTTTAAACTGCTTTATTTACATTTATCCCACCACATTATTAAACATGGAGAAAAATAACAATACAATAAATCCAGTATCAATTTGTATCCTTTGTCAAGATCTGAGATGTAAATGTTCACAATAAAAATAAAACAACTGACTCTTGAGAGCGGATTTGAATTGGTTTTGGCACAATCCTGAAACTGACTCCAGATACAGCTTCTTTGAACTTTAGCCTGTTGCCTCCTCTGATCTATAAAGTCAAATATTTAGGGATTTCTAGATTTCCTTTCCCAACAATAATGGATATACTGAATTTTAATCTAGTCCTATGATCTTGAATATTTCATCTCTTAGACCTTCATTATTCTCACCTTTAAAAGAAGTGTAGCTTGGACAAAATAGTATCTATTGTGCTTTCCTCTGTGAGCTAATCTGTGATGCTTCTCTGACATGTAGAGAGCTGAGCCTTGACCCTCAAATTTTTAAATCTTCCTTCAGTCCTATTTCTCCTGTTCCAAGATGTTTCATGAATTCCATTTGAAATATTTTTCTATATTTCAGAATGTTTTTTTTAATTAAGTAAAATATTAAGACTGGAAACCCTCATCCCTTCACCTCTCTGGTTTCAGGCACTTAGGAGGCACATATAATTTCTTAACTATTAAAAGTTGTCATATTGTCTTGAGATGAATACTACCTGTTATCACAGCAAATTTATATATGGGAAAGAAACATGCCAAGAATAACAATATGCCTGCAGAAGAAGCTCAGTAGACTGATCTTTGTTTTAAAATGACCTTGATGCTCTGTCCCACTAGAATAGTGTGTAATGTTTAAGCACCTTAAACAACATTTCCCCTGGTTATGATCTAGACAAAATGTCATAAGCACTGCAGAATTAGTTACCCAGTCAGCACACATATTCAAGGTAGAAAACACATCTGCTGAGGCATACCTAATAAGCATATGTGTCTTTAAGAACATCAAGCATGACCCATCTGCTAGACATTGCTTGGGATAAATGAACCATGCTCAATACAAAGAGAATACATCATTTTTTCATTGTCAGGGTACATTTAAGAATCGGTAAAAGTGGTTGCATGTAACATTTTGCCTAAAATTAGGTATTATATTAATACTTAATGATATTTTTATGATAATTTTGCAAGGCTCTGGATAGAAAATATATGTATAATAGATATGTCATGAGACCATATCTAGATTAAAATGACATCAATTTGTAGCATTAAAAAAAATCACTATATTGTCCTAAAACAGTATGGTGAAAGATGTACAATGCATTTCCTGAATGTAAGAAAGTATGGTAGAGACTCACTATAATATATGATTGGATTTTTGAATTGCTTTTCTAATCTCCTCTGTTGGTGTCAGGTAGTTTTTCAGACTGAAAAAGCATCTGCATCATCTAAGTGTAACCTATGTCTCTGAGTACCTTTTTAAAAACATCATTTGGTTCTTAAAGGCAAATGGGAGTTGAAAATACATCCTATCTCCAGTACATTGACAGGACTGTTTCCATATTTTTAAACTCAAACTTATTGCCAAATGACAAAATGAGTTTTAGATTGTTCTTAGTGGAACTGGTTTTACATACCTGCTCTCAGTTTTCTCATCTATAAATGAGAAGGTATTGGATAGATGAGCTTCAAGGTCTCTTCTAAGTTTTAATTGATGATCCTAATACCTGCATTTTAGAATCATAATACATAAGCATCTCTTTGAATGAACTCTAAGCATGACCCCCTATATTAAGACAAAACCCAAACTCCCTCAAAGGCTCCTGATGTCCTTGAGCTGACTGCTTTCCTCACTGTCTTCCAAGCCCATTGCCTCCTGGAATGATCTCTTTTGATTGATATTGAAAGTTATTCAACTGTTATGAATTTGTGCTACTGCCCCTCTTGCTTGTTTCAATTATTTATTCCGTTTCTCTATTGATTTTCTGTGGTCAGTCTTTTTTTTTCTTGCCTATCATCCCTGTAGTGCACTTCAGGGTGCATGAATGTGCAGGGAAGGTTAGCACCTCTGGTGTGCAGCCTTGGCAACCCCTTTTCAAGGCTGCTAACCCACTTCTGTTGACCTATGACTTAACTCTCATCTGATTTCAAGAAGCTGTAGCATGCACAGCAGTCACACTGATCTTGGCAGATGGGCTAAACCAGGTTGAAGATAAACAACAAGCCTTAAATCCCTCAGTGAGTTAGGGGGATATCTACTGCAGGCATGTGAAGAATTCCCTCTATGGAATGTGAGAATGAGAACAATTTGTTCAAATGGCCATGAACAGGTTGAAGGAGGATGAAGCAGGTGCTGTGGTGCACTTAGAACTCAATCACATATTGGAGATGTTAAGGTCATACAGTGCATCCCAGGAAATCATTAGGATACATTTTTTTTCTGTTATAATATTATCGAAGCAAATCTATTTAGGAGTCAGAAATGAAAATAAGGTATCTTTTATGATAAGTGGGAAGATGACCCACATATTAATTTCCCAAAACTAAGGCAAGTATCTAATGGATTCCATAGTAAATCAAGGTAGATAAAAATCAGTTTATTAACAAAGTTTTCTTTGCTTATTATTCAAGGTCCTAGAAAGTTAATGATTTCAGTTTTTAAATAGTTCTACATTACAATAAGTCTCACAGTGGTTGAGTAATATTTCTAAACAAGGGCTCAAAGCAGAGATTTCTCCCTCCCTCTTGTCAGTGCCTCTCATTCTCCAAAATTATTTTGTGCTACTTCATACATGTAAAAAAGTGCTTGACAAACTTCAAAGTGCTACATAAATGTTAGCTATTATTACCTTAGCTATACTATATTTTAGCATTTACTAAACAGTGCACATGTAGTAAACAATCTTCCTCCAACTGTAGAATGTAAACTCCATGAGGGCAGAGACTTTTTTCATGTTTTGTCTTCATATTCTTTGTCTTCTCTTGGTACCTGTCATATAATAGGTGATAAATGGGTACTTGTTGAAAGAAATTGAATTGGAAATTTTAAAAGAAATTTCAGAAAGTTATCAAAGGAGTGAAGTAAACAGAACAAGGGAAATAAACATACATGATGAATACAACAATACTTATAAAATGATTAAAAAAACACTAGTAAAACAAAGCTGATGATTATATAATTTACAATGACCCATTCTCATTCTGGAGAAGGTTCAAACACTCATTAGAGAGTTGGGCGTGGGGAACAGATGAAGGGTGGACACTAGAGACATATTATATTGCACGCACTTTAAAAAAAATAATTATATTTAGTTTTCAACATTCAGGCACTATTTTATTTGTCTCTGTTTTCCTGCAACCAAGCATTTTAACCGTTCCATAGTTAATGACTAATAAATGCTCATTGAATTTAATGAAATTATATTGACTAATCAAGTGATGTAAAAATTGAAAAAAAATGTCTAGTGTCAACATGATTGTTAATACTACTGTCAACATAAACAGGTTCTCATTTTCATTAATGTGAGGTATGGTTTTCTTGTTTAATATGTCAGTCAATAAACATTTATTAAAAATTCACTAATGGGCTAGAAGAAATAAGTAAATTTATTTCTCATTGAAGCAGGACTAGTCGTAGAGTCCAAAAACTTAGCTTAAAGTCGCAGATCTCCATGGGTCAGAAAAATTCCAGGGCTGATGAGCTCTTTAGTCCATAACAAACTATTTTTTTGTAGTTTTTTGTTTTTTTAATTTATTTTTTTCAGGGAAAGACCTTTAGTATTTTGTTTTCCCCCAGTTAAATGTAAAAACAATTTTTAACATTCATTTAAAAAAAAATGTTGAGTTCCAAATTCTCTCCCTTCCTCCCTCCTCACACACCATCACTTATAAAGCAAGCAATTCAATATGGGTTATATATGTGTGGTCATGCAAAACTTTTCCATGAAACTCATGATGTAAAAAAAAAACATATACCAAAACAAAACAAAACAAAAATAACTCAAGAAAAATAAAGTAAAAACAAAAGTGTTCTTCAATCTGTATTCAGATGCCATCACTTCTTCCATGGGGACAGAAAGCACTTTTGATCACACTTTCTTCAGAGTTTTTTTGGGTCATTTTGTTGATGAGAATAGCTAAGTCATTCATAACTGATCATCTTACAGTATTGCTATTGCTTTATACACATAGTACATTTCTCTTTATATCAGCTCATGAAAGTCTCAGGTTTTTCTGAGGATATTCTGCTCATTATTTCTTATAGAAAAATAGTATTCTACTATAATCACATATCACAGTTTGGTCAGCCATTTCCCAATTGATGGACAGCATATCAATTTCAAGTTATTTGCCACCAGGAAACATCTGCTATAAATATTTTTATGCATATAGGTCCTTTTCTATTTTGCTTTTATAGATTTTGGAAGACAGATCTAGTAGTGATACTACTAGGTCAAAGCACTTTGTGAATATTTCTAAATTCCTCTACAGAATGGTTAAATCAGTTTGCAACTCTACCAGTTGTGCATTAATGACTAATTTCCCCCACATAACCTCTAAAATTTTTAATTTTCCTTTTCTGTCTTTTAGTCAATCATTTAGATATTAGGAAAGGCCTCAGAATTGTTTTAATTTTCATTACTCCAATCAACAGTGACTTAGAGAACTTTATCACATTGCTTTAAATAGCTTGAATTACTTCATTTGAAAACTGTTTATATATTTTGATCATTTTTCAATTGGGGAATGGCTCTTATTTTATAAATTTGACTCAGTTTTCTATGTGTTTGAGAAATGAGTTCTTTATCAGAGGACTTTGATTCATAATTTTCTCATAGTTATTAATGCTAACTGTATTTTCCTTCATCCTATTGCCTTCCCCATTTATTCTATTCTCTCTCTTTTCACTCTGTCCCTCCTCAAAAGTGTTTTGCTTCTGACTAGCCCATCCCCCAATATGCCCTCCCTTCTATCACTCCCCTCCAACTTTCCTGTGAGTTAAGATAAATTTCTATACTCAATTGAATGTGTATGTTATTCCTTCTTTGAACCAATTCTGATGAGAGTAAGGTTCACCCATTACCCCTCAGTTCCATCCTCTTCCTTTCTATTTTAATTTTTAAAATTTATTTTATTTTAATTTTATTTTTTTAAGCAATTGGGGTTAAGTAACTTGCTCAAGGTTACACGGCCAGGTGTTTCTGGGTGGATGCTAAGTGTCTGAGGCTGGATTCGATTCCAGGTCATCCCAACTCTGGGGCCAGTGCTCTTACTCACTGTGCTACCTGGCCACCCATTCCCTTCTACTTAAAAAATTTTTTTTCTTGAATATTTTATATGAGATATCTTTCTCCATTCTACCTCTCCCATTATCTTTCTCCTATTACATTCCTCTTTCACCCCTTAATTTTATTTTTTATATCATCCCTTCATATTCAACTTATCCTGTGCCCTCTACCTATTTTTACTCCTATTTGCCCTAATAATGAGAAAGTTTAAACAGTTTGAACTTATTAATTCCCTGGTGATTTCCCTTTCCTGTTTACTTTTTTGTGCTTCTCTTCAATCTTTTATTTGAAAGTCAGATTTTCTATTCAGCTATGATCTTTTCATCAAGAATACTTGTAGGTCAGCTATCTCATTGAATTTCCAAATTTTCTCCAGAGGAATTATATTCAGTTTTGCTTGGATAAGTGATTCTTGGTTGTAATGCTAACTCCTTCCCACTCTGTAATATCATATTCCAAGTCCTCTCATCTTTTAATGTAGAAGTTGTTAATCTTGTGTTATCCTGACTGTGACTCTATGATATTTGAATTGTTTCTTTCTGGCAGCTTGCAATATTTTCCCCTTGACTTGGGGACTCTGGAACATGGATATAATATTTCTGGTAGCTTTCCTTTTGGGCTTTCTTTCAGGAGGTGATCAGTGGATTCATTGAATTTCCACTTTACCATCTGGTTCTACCATATTGGGGGCAATTTTCAGTGATAATTTCTTGTAAGATGATGTCTAGGCTCTATTTTTGATTTTGGCTTTCAGGTAGTCCAATAATTTTAAAATTCTCTCCCCTGGATATATTTTCCAGGTCAATTATTTTTCAGATGAGATATTTCACATCATCTGTTTTTTTCATTCTTGTGGTTTTTTTTCTTGATTCTCACAAAGTCATTAGCTTCCTTTTTCTTCATTCTAATTTTTAAGGAATTTATTTTCTTTAGGGATCTTTTGGAGCTCCTTTTCCATTTGGTCAGTTCTGGTTTTTAAGGCATTCTTCTCTTCATTGGCTTTTTGGACCACTTTTAAACATTTTTCTTAGTGTGCTTTTAGAGGTATTATTTTCTTCAGTACTTTATTGTGTCTCCTTTACCAAACTACTGACTCATTTTCATGGTTTTCCTGCATCAATCACCTTTCTTTTTTAATTTTTTCCTCTTTCTCACTTGATTTTCAAAATCATATTTTAATTCTTCCCTGCCCTGAGACCAATTCATATTTTTCTCAGAGGTTTTGGATATAGGAGCTTTGAATTTGTTGTCTTCCTTTTTTTTTGCCTTTTAGAGGGCAATTGGGGTTAAGTAACTTGCCCCAGGTTACATGGCTAGTTTGTGTGTGTGTGTGTGTGTGTGTGTGTGTGTGTGTGTGTGTTTCTGTGTTAAATGTCTGAGGCTGAAACTGATCTCGGGTCCTCCTGACTCCAGGGCCTGCACTTTACTCACTGTGCCACCTAGTTGCCCCAAAATAAAGGAATGGGACTAGATTATTACTTTTTTTTTCTTTTTGGAGGGCAATTGGGGTTAAGTGACTTGCCCAAAGTCACATGGCTAGTAAGTGTGTCAAGTGTCTAAGATCAGATTTGAACTCAGGTCCTCCTGACTACAGGGACAGTGCTCTATTCACTGTGTCACCTACACACCCCTGTTGTCTTCTTCTGAGTGTGTGTTTTGGTCCTCCTTGGCACCATAGTAACTTTTTATAGTCAGATTTTTTTTCCTTTTGTTTGCTCATTTTCCCAGCTTATTACATGACTTTTAACTGCTAAAGTCGGACTTTGCTTTCAAGGTAGAGGGTACACTGTCCCAAGCATTATAGGTTTTGTGAAGTTGTCACTTCTAGGCACCTGCAAGTTTTCAATTCTTTCAAGGTGGCATGATTTAAGGGAAGGTAATTGTAACTCTCCTGGCCTGTGCTCTTGTCTGTGTGCAACCACAGGCATTCTTTTCTGCTCTGGAACTGTAAGGAGGGTCCTCCTCCACTGTGGTTACATGCTCTGTTATGCTCATGCTTCTCCTTGCCCTGCTGCCACCCAGGACTGCAAACCAGATCTGAATATGGGCAAAGCAATAGAGAACTGCCTTAGTGCTAGCAAAAAGAGCCCTGTAATCTTCTGACTGGCTGCTTGACCCCCTTGCCATCTGTTGGATGAAAGCTCCAAAAGAATCCACTTTTGATTCAGTCACTCCCAAGGCTTGCAGCTGGTTTTCTGTGACTGGGTCTCTGCTGATGGGACGTATTCTGGGCTGTGTTCCACTCTCAGCCAGGTTTCATAGATCCTTCCTGCTGAACTTCTAGGCTGTCTTTGGTTTCTGTAGGCTGACAAATCTGGAAACCACTGCTGCTGCTAGTGGTTCAGTCACCAAGAGGCCTGCTCTGCCTTTATTGGAGCCAGCTTTCTGCTTGTGCAGCCTGTGCTAGACTACCCTCCTTTCTCATCCTGGGGCAACAGACCTTTCCTGTTGACCTTCCAAGCTACTTTTGGCAGAAAATCTGTTCCTCTCCATCTTTTTGGGGGGTTATGCTGCTATAGAACTGGTTAGAATAATTTATAAAGGTATTTTAGGGGGCTTGTATGGGTGAAGGATCTTAGTCAAGTCCCTCCCTTTACTTTGCCATCTTTGCTTGGCCTCCATATTTTAAAATGTTAATTTGCATTATAAACATCTTCTATCTTTTTAAAATTGGGGACAATCAACAAAATAATAAATTATGCCTAGTAAGTAGGGTTTGCTGATTTTGAGGTACAAATACTCACACTGAATATTTAACAATCGGTGAGAGCCAGTTTAGGCTGGCTCCAGCACAATAGCATTAGGGAAAACAAATCATTTTAAGGAAGAATATAGACACTTTAAGAATTAACAATAGGGGGTGGGATCAAGATGGTGGAGTAGAAGGAGGACCTCCCTGCTGCTCCAGCTTCCACCTTCACCAATCTATGTAAAAAGGGACTCTAAACAAACTTTGGAGCTGCTTAACCCACAAAATGACAAAGAGAAGCTAACCTCCTGCTGAGGACAGCCCGGCAGGGTGGCAGCAAATGGCCAGCACAGTGCTCTGGGAGCCGAGCGCAGCCCCACAGTGAGGCTTTAGCCCCAGGGTGGGTCTGACTAGCCTTTGGCCAGAAGGACTCCAGATCAGCAGCAGCTGTGGCCATTTTCAGATTTATCAACACATAGATGCGAAGGACAAAGTAAGAGGTCAGTGCAATCTGGACTTTGGGATCCAGTAAGTGGGAGTGTGTGGCTTTTTCCCCCAGGGCAAGAAGACCCTGAGATGCTGGCACAGCCATCCAGCACCACCTGGCAGCTTCAGCTCCTGGACTGCAGAGTGTAGGGGAACCAAACACCAGTCTGAGGGGTAATCGCTCTTGCTTTAACCTTCTTGTATCTGGATTGCAGTCTAGGGTGGAGGTCCTAGGGTATGTGTACAGCTTGCCAGAGTGTGTGGAGACCACAGAGAGTGCACCCATCTAATACCTCCAGCAGCTGAGAAAACCCCAGCATTTGGGATGAAAGCTCCCCTGTCTGGTGGCAGAGTCCTATGGTGGCAAAAAGCCCAGGGGTCAAGTGATTGAGGGGCAATATGACCAGGCAAAGGAAACAAAGCAGACAGAAGATTCCAACATTAGACTCCTATTTGGGGGACAAAAGGGAGCAAAGCTTGGAACTGGAGGAAGACAGTGAACTCAGAACTCCTGCAACAAAAGCTTCAAAAGAAAATAGTAGCTGGTTACAGGCCATAGAGGACCTTAAGAAGCAGATTAGAGAAGCGGAGGAAAAAATGGGAAGAGAAATGAGAATAATGCCATAAAATTAGGAAATTAGAGTCAACAGCCTGAGTGAGGAAAAACATACTTTAAAAAGTAAACTAACTCAAATGGCAAAAGAGGCTCAAAAAGGCAATGAGGAGAAGTATGCCTTAAAAAGCTGAAATTGCCAAATGGAGAAAAGAGAATCTCAAAAGCTCACTGAGGAGAATCATTGCTTCAGAATTAGATTGGAGCAAATGGAAGCTAATGACTTTATGAGAAATCAAGATGCTGTTAAACAGATCCAAACAAATGAAAGGATAGAAGGCAATGTGAAACATCTCATGGGAAAAACCACTGACCTGGAAAATAGATCCAGGAGAGATAATTTAAAAATTATTGGACTACCAGAAAGCCATGATCAAAGTAAGAACCTAGAAAGCATCCTCCAGGAAGTTCGCAAAGAAAACTCCCCTGATGCTTTAGAACCAGAGGGCAAAATAGAGGTTGAAAGAATCCACCAACCACCTACTGAAAAATATCCCAAAAGAAAACTCCTAGAAATATTATAGCCAGGTTCTGGAATTCCCAGATTAAGGAGAGAATATTACAAGCAGCCAGGAAGAAACAATTTGAATATTGTGGACACACAATCAGGATAACCCAAGATCTGGCAGCTTCTACACTGAGGGATCAAAGGGCTAGTAATATGATTTTCCAGAGGTCAAAGGAGCTGGGAGTAAAACCAATAGTCACCTACCCAGCAAAACTGAGTATCATGTTTCAGGGGAAAATATGGTTATTCAGTGGAATAGAGGACTTTCAAGCATTCTTTTTTTTTTTTTTTTTAAGCAATCAGGGTTAAGTAACTTGCTCAAGGTTACACGGCCAGGTGTTTTTGGGTGGGTGCTAAATGTCTGAGCCCGGGATTCGATCTCCAGGTCTTCTCAACACTGGAGCTGGTGCTCTTACTTGCTGTGCTACCTGGCCGCCCCGACTTTCAAGCATTCTTGCTGAAAAAACCATTGTTGAATAGAAACTTTTACATTCAGATATGACAAGCAAGAGAAGCATGAGAAGGTAAACAGGGAAAAGAAATCATAAGTAACTTATCAAAGTTGAACTACTAACATTCCTACACTGAAATACAATAATTGTAACTGATTAAACTTTTCTCATTAGTTGAAGGGAATAGAAATGCATACATACATACACACACACACACATATATATATACATATATATATATAAATACATCTATATATGAGGATATATGGGCATATGAATACATATGTGCATGTGTGTATATGTTTACAGATATACATAGAGGGCACAGAACCAATTTAACAGGATGGGATGATACTTAAAAGCTGAAATTAAGGGGTGAGAGGAAAATAATGAGAGGAGATGGGGTGAGACAGAATGGGGTAAACTATCTCATATAGAAGAGGCAAGGGAAAATGGTTACAAGGGAGGGGAAGAATAGGAAGGCAAAAGGGAATGGGTCAACCTTATTCCCATTGAATTTGACTTGAGGGAATGAAATACACACTAAATAGGGTATCTCACCCTCCAGGAGAGTAGGGGGGGAAGGGGATGAAAGGGGGGATGATGGAAGGCAGAGCAGGCTGGGGCTGGAGGGAAGTTGTAAGCACCCTCTTTTGAAAAGGGACAGGATCAAAGTAGAGAATAGAACCAGTTGAAGGTGGGATAAGAGGGAGGGAAATATAGTCAGTCTTTTACAATATATCTACTATATTATTTTTTTTGCATTAGCCACACCTGTACAACCTATACTTAACTGCTTATCTTCCCAGTAAGGGTGGGTGACAAGGGAGGAAGGGAATGAATCTAGAATTCAAAGTTTTAAAATCAAATATCAAATATATATATATATATATATACATATATATATATATATACTATTATTAATAATATTTTACATATAATTGGGAAATAAGATATACAAGCACTGTGGCATAGAGATCCACTGGAAAAGTTGAAAGGGGTATGGGAGAAAATATTTGAGAGAGCAGATTGGAGGAGGGGATGTCCTGTGGGACTGCTATTTTGGGGGCAGTGGGTAGGGGAAAAACGGGGAGAAAATTTGTAACTCGAAATCTGGCAGAAATGAATGATGTAACTCAGAAGTTAATAAAGCATTTGAAAAATAAAAAAAAAATGTAAACTAAAAAAAAGAGTTTATTGGGTAAGGAGTGTGATATGGTCAGACCTAAATTTTAGAAAAGTAAAAAAGAAAAGCATTTAACAATAATTGAACTATTACCAGTAAGTCTATTTGTCAAATTCTCACTCTCTAATGGTCTCAGGTACAAAGTCTGATGTCAGAGCCTTAATCTCATTTCAATGATACCAGGGATTTTTTATGAGCACCTGTGGGACAAGATTTCAGATGTATCTTGGCATTAAAAAATTTGATTTGCCTCAAGAATCTGTGCAGTGTTATCTAAGACAGTTTAAAAAATTTCCTAACCTCCAGTTAAGGTGATTGTTAAATGTATATGTGTTTCCCAGGATAGCACTTTCATTATATAACATAATTACATTGGAAGAGTAATGAACAAGAAGAAAATAGATTTTCTGAAATTATCTTTTATGTGGATTTCGGAAATAAATATCCAACATTTTATTATGCATTAAATGATTTAGGAGGCAAAAAAATAATCCACAAGTGGAATCCTTGCTGAAATCTATGGATAACATTAGTCATAGTAAATAAATTTTCTTATATTTTACAATCACTTTAACATTCTGAATGTTTGTAATATATTGCAATTTCAGGTAAAACCCTCTTCTTTACTTTTGGTAATACCAACCTAGGAAATAAAGGGAAAATAATTCTTATTTCAGTATTTCTTTCCTGCGCTATTGGGTGAAACTTTTCCTGTCTATAATTCATTGGCATAGCCTTGAATAATCCAGGGTAACCTTTATAGTTCCATTAAAGGAATTGAAGTAGGATATTAGTAAAAGCTTATAGGAAATAATAGCTGAAAAATCAAGTATAATCTCTGACCCACACTGTCTGTGTTTGTGGGAATATGCTAACCTCTCAATACTATTTCTATTTGTCATTTTGTGCATTCTGTAGTTCCAAAGTTTTTTTCAGAGTCCCCATTTACATGAATTGGAGGTAGTGGGAGCTGGAGCTTCTTGGAGGTCCTTGTTTCTACTCCGCCATCTTTAAATAATTTTCAAGGTGTTATTTTCTACATTATGTTTTGTGCCTCTTTTACCAACCTGTCTATTCTTTTTTTCCAAAAATTTTTTTGTATCGCTCATTTCTTTCCTGGTTTTCTTTTACCACTCTCATCTCTCTTTAACTCTTCCAGGAATTTTTTTTTTTAGTTTTTGTACAATTTGCATTGTTCTTTGAGGCTTTACTTGTAGCTGTGTTTTCTGAGTTAGTATTTTGTTCTTCCCTGTCACCATAGTAGGTTTTTATGATCAAGTTCTTTATTATTTGCTCATTTTCCTAGGTTATTTCTTGACTTTGAATTTTATGTTAAAGTAGGGCGATGTAACCCTATTGGTAAAGGTAGGAGCTACTGTCCCAAGCCCCAGAAATTTTTACCTTTCTGTTTTCAGAAGTAATTTGGGACTTTAGGAGTCTTCACTGTTTCTAAGATGGAATCATCCAGGGAGAAATGTGATCACTGCTCCCTTGAGACTTGAAATGATATTATTTCTCAAAATCCCTACTGACTTGTGGCAACAAGCACATCTCTCCACCATGAAATTCTGACCCAGAAGTGCATATAGGCAATGAAAATGCCAAGCAGTCACATTTTCCTGTGACCAGTGACAGTGCATGTTTCCACTGTAGTCTCTTTCTCACCAGTTTCATGTTCCTCTTATTCTCTTTGTTTTGAAAATTCCAGAAGTTTGGGGCAGCCAGGTGGCTCTGCAAGTAAGAGCACCGGCTCCAGTGTGGGGATGACCTGGGGATCAAATCTGAGCTCAGATACTTAGCACCACACCCAGAAATAACTGGCCATGTAACCTTGAGCAAGTTACTTAACCCAGATTGCTTAAAAAAAAAAAAAGAAAATTCCAGAAGTTGATGGTGATGCTACTTTTTCCATCTCTAAGACTCCTTGATGCTGCTGCTGCCACATGGGTTCCCTGCCAACTCTAACTGTGTTATAGTCTCTGCCTTCTGACCTCCTAAGTTGTTTTGGTTTGGAGATATGTTTCATGCTAACTAACTTTTTGCTAACTTCGTGGTGTCAGAATTCAATTTGAGGCATTATTTTAAAGTCACTTGGAATAGAATGTTGAGAGGGCTTAGCTTATTTCTCTACTATACCTATTTGATTCCATCCTCAGAATTCCTCTCCTAATTTTAACTGCATTAGTTTTGTTCATAAAAATCTCTTAAAATTGTATACAATAATTTTATTTTCATTTTATCTTCAGTAATCATCTCTTCCCTTTGTATGGTGATATTCTCTTCCCTTATAAATAAACCTGAAATGCAATTTCTTCCTTGCTTTCCTAATATGTGTATGAACACCTTTAATGTCTCAACCAAGTATGCCTTAGGAGCCTCATAAGGCACAAAATATTAGAAATTGTGCCTAGTTTCTGCAAAATTATTTCCAGTTTTCCCAGTAGCTTTTGTTGAATCGTGATATACCACTCAATACTTAGGGCCTTGATGCTTATCATGCACTAAGTTATTGTGCTTGATTGCTTCTCTATATTGTGTATCTATTGTGTTGTATTTAGGTTGCACAGTGGATTAAATCTGGGCATAGAGTTAGGAAGAACTGAATTCAAATTGGCCCTCAGACATTTACTAGCTTTTTTATTCTGGTCAAGTTTCTTAAACTTTTTCTGCTTTCATTTCCTCAAATATAAAATTGAAATAATAATAGGACTTTACTTATAGGTTTCTGCTTAGGATAAAATGAGATCATATTTTTAAAACATTAAAATTTCTGGCTAGTAGATAATTTAAAAAATGTGTTTCCTTCCTCCTTAAACTATTCTATTGATTAATCTTTCTTAAGTTGAGTTTAATCTTTCTTGACATCAAATCAACTTGATGATTACAATTTGTAGTATAATCTGAGATCTGGCACTGCTAGATCCATTCTTTTCCATTCTTTTCTTTAGTTCTCTTGAAGTTTTGACATTTAGTTACTACAGATGAATTTTTTTTTGTTTTTCTTTTCTATTTCTAGAAAGTAATCCTTTGGTAGTTTGACTGATATAATGGTGAATGAATGAAAAAAGTTATAGTACTTTTATTATATTAACTCAACCTAACTAAAAATAAGTAAGATTCCTTCCATTGTTTAGGTCTGTCTTCATTAAAAATGTATTTTTGTTGTATTTATGTAGTTTTATAATACTTATGTGTGTGTCATGGCAAGAAGATTCTGAATTTCTTTTTCATACTGTAGTTATTTCAAATGAATTATTCTTTCCATTTTCTCTTTTTTTCTTTTATTGAGTTTTACTGATTTGTGTGGGATTATTTACTTTGCAAATATGCCAAACTTTTCAATTTTAAAGTAATATTTAATCAATTTTCTAGGGCTCTATCAAATGATCGTATCATCTACAACAAAGAATGATGTTGTTTCTTCTTTACTTATGTTTATTGCCTCTACTGAATTTTCTTTTCATATTGCTTTAGATAGCATTTTAAGCATCATAAAAAATAGAATGTGTTAATGTACATACTTTCTTCACCTCTAATATTATTGGAAAAGTCTCTATTTTTCTACCATTATAGATAAGATACTGCTTATCACATTAAAAAAAGATTTTTAAAAATTGTTGGTGCACATTTTTTTATGAATTTATTTGAAATACCTATATTTTCTGATGTCTTTTTTATAATAATGACAAGTATTGTATATTATCAAAAGCTTTATTTGTGTCCATTGAAGATGTCTAAAAATCATAGAAAAACACAAATTAAAATTCCAATTATATACCAAAATAAAAATCCAGAAAATTAAGGAAGAGATTAACAAACTTAAAAGCAACAAAAGAAATTAAAAAATGAGATTAGGAATTTATTTTTGAAAGAAAGAATAAACAGTTATAGCATTTTATTTTTCAAAGGATAAGTGAAACCAAAAAGGAAAGATAAAGGTCAATTCATGACAAATGAAGCATAAATGAAGGAATTTGTTAAAAAAAAATATCTTGGTCAATTACATGCCAATTAAACTGACAACCTGTATTGCCAACATGATATTCACAGCACCTAAAGCAGCTATGAATATGCCTGTGTAATTATGAATTGCAAAATGTAATGAACTCTCCATATAGAAGACAGAAGCAAGACATTTATTCAGACACCAGAAAGTTGAATCCCAATACCACAAATTCAAATGCCAACACAAGAAAATTGAATCCATGATAGCAACAAAGTAGTTAATACACCTTATCATTGTAGAAAGCAATGCAATCCCAAAGCCTTCCCACAAAAAAACACTCACAATACTAGCTATCTGCTTGCCTGCATCCTCTCCCCCCTCTCTTCTAACTGCTCTGAATCCCAGGTTCCTTTCAGCTCTGCTCTACCTTTCCTGCTTGTTATAGGAATGTAATTTCTAAGATCTTCCCTGCCCCTAGGCTTAAGTGCACCTGGAACTTGTGGTGGGAGGCTTGTTTCTCAGGAGATACTTTGTCATTGGGCAGTGGGTCAAGAATGTTGTTACTTTCTCTGAGCCAGGAGAA
Organism: Petaurus breviceps papuanus; assembly: GCF_028583685.1. NCBI lineage: Eukaryota > Metazoa > Chordata > Mammalia > Diprotodontia > Petauridae > Petaurus > Petaurus breviceps. The sequence goes on from NW_027185655.1 coordinate 66,810,865, forward strand.
GGCTATATAAGCCCTGATGCGAGGCTTTGTTTGGGGCTCACTTTGAGAAGTGTTGTGTGATTTGACCAGATGAGACTCTGGGCAGCCAATTGAGAGTCCCCCAGCTTTGAAAACCCAGATGTTGATGCTTCTCTCTCTGGTAACTGGGAATAGGTATGGATGTATATAATGGTTGGACAGTTTGGAAGCCTGTCTGCTGAAATGTTCTTGTAACTTATGCTTGTAATCTCTGTATACTCTGAAGTTTGGGATGCTGACCATTTACCCCTGAACTAGGTAAACAATATATGTTTGATTGATTAAAGCAAGATTGTTAACCCATTTTGAGTTACTTTCCTTTAGCAAAGCAGATCTAAGAACCCATGTTGGCAGACACGGAGATGCTGGGGTGCTTGCTGCTACACTGCTCCACCTATTCAGAAGATTCCTCCCACCACAGGCTCCATGTGATTACATTTGGCCTATTAGGGGGGCAAGGAAGTTCTTTAAATTCCCTTAGGCCTATTAAAGGGCAGGGAAGATCTTCAAATTCTCATTGCCATTGCACAACATATGTGAAATGGATGGATATTTACAAACAATATAAAGTACCCAGATTTCCCCCAATTAAAAATATAGAATTTAGTCCAGTATCAGAAAAAGCAATTGGACAAATCATACATGAGATCCCAAAGGGAGAGAGAGCCATCCAATTTCATATGTACACATATAAGCACACACACAATACACATAGATATGTATATATATTGTGTATGTATGTGTACACATATGTGTGTATATGTATATGTTTATAAGCTGATTCTTTCAAAACTCTAAGGAAAAAAATAAGTTCACCATTATATAAACTATTTTTTTATAAATAGGAAAAGAAGTGACCATGTCAAATTCCTCTTATGGCAAAGATATGGTCTTAATACCATACTTAATACATATTTAATGAAGAAAGAGAGGCAAAAGAGAAAAGCAAAACTATAGACCAATATCACTTATGATCATTGCTAAAAAAATAAATTAAAAATACAAATAAATGTTGACAAGGAAACTACAGAAATACATCACAAATATTATACATTATGTCAAGGTGAATTCATTTCAGAAATTCAGAAATATATTTGCAAAGACAAGCTACTTTTATACTGTAGTTTCACAAAAGTCTACATCCCTGAAATGATGTTTGATTTTGGGATACATTTTTTTTTTACATAATGACTAGATATTTCAGATTTTTCTCAAAACAAGAATAGCTAATTTTATTTTGAATACTTCGGAAATAAAATCACCAAATTCAAAATTTCCATTGTTTCAAATATTGCAAAAGTGTCATGACCACAATCAATCATGGAGATCAAATGAATGGCAGAAGGAAGGAGGCAGGACCTATCATCCAGAGTCCTAACAAGGACATTAGCTACTGTCCCATTCTGGGGTTACCCAGGGATGTATCTAATTGAAGGAAGACCCAGAATCTCTGGACTCTTATTCTATTTGAGATGGATAATGAGTTGATTGCCTTGACAAATTTGCGTAATGAAACCTATTGGTAAGACAGCAGCATGTCTTGGAGGGTTTTGAGGTCCCTGGTGAGCTTTTACTTTCTCTCTGTTTGTTTTCTCCTTTGCTATATGTGATCCTTAAAAATTCTTTTATGTCTCTTTGTGTTTCATGGTTTCCAAAATCTTGAACATAGAAAAAATAGAATGTGGGGAGTTATGTGTAGTGTTTGTGTATGTCCAATGTCAGCAAACTGCATGTCCTTAGCAATATTCTCTGGGTCCTTTTATATTATGTTGGCTACACTGGTTCCAGAGACCATAGGATAGAACTGTGGCAACAAAGAGGTGATTAAACTAAAGGTGTTGGGTTCACACAAGTTGAAGGATTTTTTGAATAGATTTTTATGGAATATAGTGTATTGAAGGCAAATAAGCAGACTCTTTAGTATAGGGAAAATGAACACAGATTTAACATGCTTCCATCTTCTTTAAATTAGTCTTCTAATCCAAGCAGAAAATTGATTTGTTGATTTTCAGAGCACAGTCTCAAAACAGGCAAGATTCAATATTCCTCTTGTCAGGCTGAAAGATGTCCATTGAAATAACGTTCCTTACTATTTTTTTAACTAAAGGGACACAGCCAAGGACAGAATGGCCATATGGTAGACAATAGGAACTGTCGAATTAAAACTTCTGTCACACAAAGCTTCCCAGAAATTAACTCACATTCACAGCAAAGATTATTTGAAGTGCCCTGTAGATAAATGATGATGGATTCACCTTTCCCATACCTCTGAATTGGCCATTTTAATAGTAATCAACTTCTCTTCCACAGACATGAATCAAACCTATACTTAGTATATGGGATCCAATGATGAAAGAAGAAGGTGGAAATTCATGATATCCTTTCTATAAATGTGCAGTCAGACAGCACTCGCAACACTTAAGAAACTTAATACTCGCAACTCTTAAATACTCTCAACATTTAACATCTAGTAGAGTGTGCACATTTTATGATAATTTTTTTATAGGATAGATGTTTGAGAAAAAGTTACTTTATATAAATGACATGGCCAATGGCATTTTTTCCACACTCTAATCAATAAACATTTATTAAGAATTTACTATGTGTCAGTTGTTATATTAGGTACTGGAGATGCAGAGAAAAATTGAAACATGTACTTCAAAACATGAGTGGCTATGTGAACTTATTAATGTCTCTTTTTCCTCCAACAATGCTAACTAAAATGTATTTATGCCTGCCCATCCTGTATAGCAAAAGTTATACTGGTAAATCCAGTATGTTTGTGTGTGTGTGTGTGTGTGTGTATGTGTGTGTGTCTGTGTGAACCCAATATGCTGAAGGCCTTCTTCTAGATCTTTTGGCATTTTATAGATATCTGTGGTGCATATGAGCTATCTACTACTTATCCCACATTCTCAGTCCAGTGTGGACTAACTCATCTTTTTTCTTTAAGTAACATGTGTCTCTGATTAAATTCTTCAAATCACCCCTTTTGCTCACTTCTCATTTGAAATGTGTTCCAGGGCCCTAATGCCTGTCATATGCCTCTCCATTGTTCTTTGGGTGATCTTTAACTTAAAGTTACAGCTCATTATTGTACAAATGTAGATATGCCATATTGATATGGAACCCTAGATTGTCACTTCCCTCCTTCCCTCCTTCCTTCCCTCCTTCCTTCCCTCCTTCCTTCCTTCCTTCCTTCCTTCCTTCCTTCCTTCCTTCCTTCCTTCCTTCCTTCCTTCCTTCCTTCCTTCCTTCCTTCCTTCCTTTCTTCCTTCCTTCCTTCCTTCCCTCCTTCCTTCCCTCCTTCCTTCCCTCCTTCCTTCCCTCCTTCCATCCCTCCTTCCTTCCTTCCTTCCTTCCTTCCTTCCTTCCTTCCTTCCTTCCTTCCTTCCTTCCTTCCTTCCTTCCTTCCTTCCACAAATGTTTATAAAATAGCCATTATATGCAAATCATTATAAAATAGAATTTGATCTACATTCATTTCTGATCAGTTCCCCCAAATCTAAGAAATAATATCCCTTTTATTGTTAATGTTTCTGTTGGTGGCGGCTGTTGTGGTGGTACTTCATTTTTGAAGAGTACCAAAGATATCATTAGGATGATGTCTTAACTTCTGAGTGAATAGGGTTTAAATGAGACAGACCTGTGCAAAGTTATCAATATCTCTTTCCTCCAGTGTCATTGAAGTCTAGTGGCAAGACAAAAGTCAAGACAACTGGTATACAGCAAAAAAGAAAACTTCTAGTTGAATGGATTAGGAAAAACTTCATGAAGGATGTAGTCATTTTGAAGGATTATACAATCATAGATTTGAGGATGTAAAAATCTCAATGGCCACCTACTCTAACCCCTTCATTTTGAAAATAATTAACTGATAGTCTAGACAGGTGGCAATGAATTGGTAAAAGTAACACAAGAGGCAGTGTCAGAATTCAAACCCAGACCTTAAAACTCCAAATCTAGCCCTCTTTTGAACAAATTTTCTTCAACTGCATCAAATAAAATTTTTCTGAAAACCTCATTAGATCATTCTACATTCTACTTCTATGAATATATAATATACCCCAAACTGCATAAACACCTTCCCCCTCCCCCCCCCCAGATTTCCACATAGAATTCTGGAATCAATTTCCAAGGGAAATTCTCCTTTGACCACTGATATATTGTTAAACCAAAAAAAAAAAAAGCTTTTTTATGGAAGGTACATGGTATTTCGCAGTGATAGAGACTGTACCTTTGAGTTTATTGGTAAATTTAACTATGTGGTAAAACTACAAAGAATTGGGGCTTGATATAAGATCATTACCACAGGAGGTAGGTTCTTTTCCTATGCTCCAGCATCAGCTTTAAATATTTTTTTTGTTTGTTGAGTACACATATGGAGAGGCTTCATAGAAAGCACAAGTTTTTTTTTTTAATTCAGACTATTTCAGGAATCAGGGTACTACCCTCAAAGAAGGGTATCTGCAATAGAGATTCCTAGTACCTCTCTTCCACAAAAACAAACAAAATGGAAGGAAAAGCCCCTGCTACATTCAGAAGATAGTCTTCTTCAAAACAACTTTTTGAATTGCTATAAAACCAGTTACTTCATTTTCTACAAGACCAGAAGGCTTATTCCACATGTTTGAAATTGATATTGAAGTTTCTCTCAGAGAGAAAGTTGATTAAATGTACATAAAGACATCGACAAATTCCCACCTTGGCTTTCTCGATTATTTTTCATCCAAATACAAACACTTTCTTGAAACTTTCTTCTACCTATTGTCAGTTTTTCACACTCACAGCATCAAATTAAATCAAAATTAAGCACTCATGATGCAAGAACACAGAACCGATTTACTCATTCTACTTTAAATAGTGTCTTTTTGTCCATCATTGATTTTCTATGGTTTGATGGGATGCATTTCTATAGATATTAAATAGATATCACTGGACTTTTCTTTGTGGCTAGTAAAATGTGACATTGATGAAGATGACATTAAAGGGCAATTTCATCCAAAAAGTAAACATTACAATTTAAAGAAGTAACCTCAATACTTATTCTTCCTTCCTGTGTAAGTGAATTGAAGGCATTGAAAAAAAAATCATACGAGCACCTAAGGATATGCATATAAGTCTTGAAAATGCATCTTTCATCCGTTGTTGAACCAGGAAGTGGTATTTCAACATGAATCAAATTTTCAATTAAGAAATGCCATCTGAAATGGGGATGTAAATAAATAAGTATAAAATGTAATAAGAATAATGCTTCAGTTTTAAAACATAAAAGGTAGAATTCAATATCCTGAAAATGGTATTAAGAATTGCTAATGAATGTATTTGTTTGTGGATAGTATCTCTGCTGGATAGCAATTATGATATTTACTGAAATAATTAGTACTTTGTTTTATCTCATGAGAATGAATCATTACAGTGAGAAGAGTTCTGGTCTAGGCTTCAGTAAAGGCTCAATTTTACATCCCACCTCTGATTTTGATGAGCCCTGGGACTCTTAGTAATCATTCAAGCAATTAACAAGCATTTATTTGTTAAGCATTCACTAAGTGTTAGGTAACTGATAGGAACTGAAAATTCAAAGATGAACAACATATAGTCTCTGCCCTTAAGGGACTTACATTTTATCAGGATAGACAACATGTGCACATATATAAATATAGTTGGGGGTCCTCATATACAAGTGAGGCTCCTTATATTCAATCAGTCACTCAAGGTGGTTATACTCTGTAAAGTCGCTGCGAACAATGAATTAGTGAATGCTGAACCTTTGCTCCTAAGGAAAATAGAGCATTAGGATTTTGTGACCCTCTGGTCACAGCAGTTGCATTAAGTGATCCAGACATAACCTTGTTTTATGTGTATTTCTGTTTAAAGACTCCTCATTAACATTGAAATCATGGTCAACAGCATTATAACTCATGCATGGAAGCTTATCTAACACATGTATTTTCTCCATGAGTCACATCACAGATTTCTTGCACTTAGGAACACTAGACAGCACTTCAAGCACTATTCTTGCAGGCCATTTTAAACAGTTAAATAACCAATAAAAAGCACAAACATGTGAAAAACTTGACACTAAATAGACTGCAAAATGGACACTTATTTACGATATGAGAACTGAGACAAAAAGTCAGAGCACTGCTTTATTCAACCTCAGCTAACACAACTAAAATTTTTTCAAGACTCTGTGCATGTCTATGAATGACCATTAAAGCGCCACAAGTATTGCTTTTATGGTTATGCCATATTTGTTTTGAAAATAATTTTACAACTACAGAATCTATAAACAATAAGAATTTACTGTACTTAAGTATATTAGTACATATATATTTATATAAATGGATATAAAGAGATTATGGTGGGTCAAGAGCAGGTTGGGAGGAGGAATTAGAAAAAGACTTGATGTAGGAGGTGGAATTTGAAAATTCGATCTTTAAAAGAAACTAAGGAATCTCAGAGGCAGAGATGAGGAGGCATTGCATTCTAAGAACAGGGAACAGATAGCCCTTCAAGGTATGAACATAAAATGTAAAGTGTTGCGTACAAAGAAAGCTAGTTTTGCTGGGTAGGTGATTCTTGGTTATAATCCTAACTTTTCTGTCATATAGAATGTAATACACCAAGTCCTCTGATCTTTTAATGTAGAAGATAACAAATCTTGTGTTATCCTGACTGTGGTTCCATAATGCTTGAATCATTCCTTTCTGACTGCTTGAAATATTTTCTCTTTGATATGGGAGATCTGGAATTTGGCAGTAATATTCCTGGAAGTTTCATTTTGGGAACTCTTTCAGGAGATGATAGGTAGATTCTTTTAATTTCTGTTTTACCCTCTGGTTCTAGAATATCAGGGCAGTTTTCCTTAGTTTCTTGTAAGATGATGTCTAGGCTCTTTTTTTTTCTGATCATGCCTTTCAGGTAGTCCAATAAATTTTAAATTCTCTCTCCTGGATCTATTTTCCCAGTCAGCTCTTTTTTCAATGAAATATTTCACATTGTATTTTTTTTTCATTCTTTTGTATTGTTTTATTATTTCTTGAATTTTCATGAAGTTTTTAGCTCCCATTTGTTCCATACTAATTTTGAAAGAATTTTCTTCAGTGAGCTTTTGTATCCTCCTTTTCCATTTGGCCAGTTCTTCTTTTTAAGACATTATTTTCCTCATTGTCTTTTTGGAACTCTTTTACCATTTGTCCTCCTCTGTTTTTTTAAAGTGTTATTTTTTTCACTTGTTGAAACTTTTTATGATTTTTTTTGCATCACTCTATTTTTGATTCCCATTTTCCCTCTACCTCATTTACTTGATTTACAAAATCTTTTTTGAGCTCTTCTAATTTACATGTTTTTTTCATTGAAGTTTTGGGTATATGAGCTTTAACTTTGTTGTCTTTTTCTGAGTGTTTGTTTAGTCTTCCCTGTCAATATACACACTTTCTAGGTGAGGTAGTTAGCTCATTTTGCCAGTTTACTTCACTTTTAACTTTTTGCTAATGTAGGGTTCTGTTTCCAGGGTTCACTTTCCCAAGCTTCAGGGATTTTGTGAAGCTGTTTTCAGAGATACTTCTAGAGACCTGCAAGTTCTTCTAAGATGGTATGATCTAAGGAGAATGTTTACTCCTCTTCAAAACTGTGCTCTGGCCTTTGAGTGATGATATCACTCTTTTCTGCCCTGGAACTATGTGGAGGATGGTCCCTTCAGAGTCACAAACTTGCTATGCCCTTTCTCCTTCTTCCCCTGGGATCATTGACCATGATTGGGACCTAGATATGAATATGGCCAAAGCAAAAGAGTCCTGCCTCACTGTTAGCAAAAAAATCCCTTGAAATCTTTTGAGCAACTGATTGATCCCCTTATCATTTGTGGGCTGAGAGCTCTAAAAGCAGCTGCTACTGCTACCACTGCTGATTCAGTCACTCCAAAGGCCTGCTCCTTGTTTGCTGTGTCAGGCTCTGGACCATGCTGTACTCTCACCCAGGTGTGACAAACCATTGCTGGTGACCTTCTAAGATTACTTTGGTGTCTGTGGGCTAAGAAGTCGGGAAACTGCCATGGCTACTAGTGATTCAGTCACCCCGAAGTAGACTACAGGTATGCTGCAGTCTGGTCTGCACTGGAGTAGTCTGCACTTTAATATGATACTTTATCACTCTGGTGTAACAGTCCTTTTCTGCTGACCTTCCAAGTTTACTTGGGCTGGAAATTTGTTTCACTCTGTATTTTTGTATATTCTAATCTACAATTTGTTTACAGTAAAATTTAAAGGTATTTGGAAGGATTTAGGAGAGAGTTCAGGAGAGTCTCATCCTTTATTCCCACTTCTTGGCTCTGCTTCCCTCTAAGATTATAGTCATGGTCCAAACACTGAACCTTTTACAGATGATAAAACTCAGAGGAGTGAAATTATTTGACTATTTGTCTAATTAGAATCAGAGCTCTGCCTTCAAAATTCACTGTCTCCATATGTGACACTCTTTACCCTGTATAAGGCTTTTTGTGACTTTATGCATCAATTAATCTTATTTCATTTTTAGCTTTGAGAAAATAAAGGAGCAGAGACATTAACTGCCTTGCCTATTTTCACACAGATAATAAAGTTGGGAGAAGAATTCAAGTAATAGTATCATAGGAACATAGATCCTAGAAGGGAACTTAACACAATCTTATCTGGCTCTTTAGTTTTGCCTTTTCACAAATGAGAAAACTGAGATCCAAGAAGATGAAGTTACTTACCCATAGTCAGGTAGGTGGCAAGTGGCAAAGGCAAGTAGAAAAACAGAGGATATTTCAGAGCTAGAACTCTTTCCCCAACTACACTATCATGAAAAAAGTATTCTTTAAAAGAGAAGTTATAGAATAAATCTGGTTAAATTGCTGAAGACGTTTCCATTTTCTTACAGAGAAAAGAATTTCTTACATATTAGTGAAGTATCCATTTTCATTTCCCCTAAGAAAATCTAAACCTTTGTGCTTTTGTAATCTTCTTAGAATATTAGGGAGTGTTAACAGGATTTTTACTGAGTCAGTCTCTACCCCAAGAATGACAAAACAGCAGGCCAGAGAGAAAGTGCCAGCAATCAGGTAGCTTTTTAATTAATTAGTTTCATTATGAGGAACAGATTTGCAAATTGAGAATTCTCCAGATCAAAATTCCACCTTGCTGAAGTGAAGACAGAGATTAGATACATAAATCACAAGTGGGAAGGAAAGGTGGTGGGGCACGTAGATTACAAACAATCCTTTCCCAGGAAGTGAGTTGCCACAACAAGAAAACAAATCCCACAATGCAACAGTTCTAGAGTCAAGTCAGGGAAGAGAACCAGAGTTCTGAAATGGGAACAGATTCTATAATCTTTGATTTGCTTCACTTGAGGTATACAGGCATAAGAATGCAGGGATTGTGGGTGCCATCAAGGTTTGACAGATCATTTCAATCTGCATAGTAAGTCTGACTCACAAGAGAGGAAAATCTGAAAAACTCATCTGTCAGTATATTCATTACACATCAATTAATATGAAAAAAATCTTCACAAGATTAATCTCAGAAGAGAGCAATGTGGAAAACACCATACCTGAATAAAATATAAAGGTAGTAAAAGATCTGGGCCCAAGTAAGCTGGAAGACTCCTTAGCATCCACCACAGCTAATGTTAATCATCTTTGTATTTCCTCAAATGCCCATTCCTGGATTTTTCCCAAAAAAGAGCAAATAAGTGTGTGTTAAATTGAATAACTTCATTCTTGCACATTCCTTTCTGTAATATACCTTTACAGTCTCTTCTCCCTGCCCCTTTCAACCTCTTCACTACAAAATCAGTTTGTACAGGAGAAAAAAGAATGAATAAGACATGATCTTACTGCTCCAATGACCATTCCTTCATCTCAATATGACCATAAGTATCAGAAACTATAAAGAATGAACATGTGTATATGTGTGTTTGCATGTATGTGCACGTGTGTACATGTGTGTAGTAGTTCTTCAACTTATTGGTCTCAGGATCCCCTTTACATTTTATTTTTTACCATAACAGCATACTAATAATAATAAAAGATTGCACATGAAACTGCATATCCGTTTTGTACAATTTGCTATTTCTTTTAAATATATAAAAAAATTATCAAGTAAATTTCTCACTTTCTCATTATTCCTTTCCTCCCCTCCCCCTGAGATGGCTACCATTAGATACAACTAGGTATGTATATGTAAAATTATTCTGTACATCTCTTTATCAATTCTTTCTCTAAATGCAGATAGCTTCTTTCTTAATAAGACCTTAGTTTTTAATTTATGTATTTATAATAGTCAAAATGATTTATTTGCTCTAACTTATTCTTAAAACAGTTTTGCTGTTACTGTATACAATATTCTCTTGGGTTTGCTCATTTCATTTTCCACCATTTTGTGCAAATCTTTCAGTGCCTTTCTAAGATCATTGAGCTCATCATTTCTTTTTACATTTTTCCAATTTATTTATTTATTTTTAATTTTCAACATTAATTTCCACAAGATTTTGAGTTACAAATTTTCTCCCCATCTTTTCCCTACCCCCACTTCAAGATGGCAAGCCTACTGAATACCTTTCTCCCAATCTGTTCTCTCTTATATCTTCTCCCATCCCGGCCCCCCCTCCAACTTTCTAGGGCAAGATGGATTTCTAAAAATTAGTACCTGTACATCTTATTTCCCAGTTGCATGTAAAATAAATAATTTTTTAAACATTTGTTTTTAAAACTTTGATTTTCAGATTCTTTCCCTTCTTCCCTCCTCATAAACCCCCATTGGGAAGACAAGCAATTCAATAATTTTTGTACATGTGTAGTTATGCAAAATGTTTCCATAGACCTTATATTGTGAATGACTATATTTCCCTCCATCCTTTCCTGCCCCCCACTTCTCCTATTTTCTATTTTGACTCTGTCCCTTTTCACCAGTGTTTGCTTCTAAATACCCTCTCCTCCAATCTGCCCTCCCTTTTGTCATCTCCAATCTTATCACCTTCCCTCCTACTTTTCTGTAGGGTAAGATACCTAATTGAGTATGGATGTTATTCCCTCCTTATGCCAAATTCAATGGAGCTCATCATTTCTAATAGACAGTAGTATTTTATCATAACCATATACCACAAATTCTTTAGTTATTCCCCATTTTATGGAGATTACTGCAATTTCCAGTTCTTTGCCACCACAAAGATCCTATTCACATTTGAAAGTATAATTTTTGTTTCTGAATTTACTTCCATCTTATTTTTACTCACTATTATCTTTCTCTGCCTCCCTTTTTCTCCTATTCCTATTACATTATCTTCTTGCCCCACACTGCCACTCCCCATTCTACCTGCCCTTCCAAGAGTCCTCCCAAATTCCATTCTGCATACCCCTCTAAAAGTCCCTCCACAGCCCTGTCCTTCAATTTTCTTACCTCTCTACATGTTCAGAAGACTTCTACACCCTTCCAGATGTACACATTGTTTCCTTTTCAACCTATATGATAATAAGGTTCTAAGATTACCAGCCTTCCACTCCTACCTGCTCCCTCTATATCAGTTCTTCCTTTCATGCCTCATTTTCATAATATAGTTGCTCCTTTTTAATTTTTCCTGCCCAATTTTGTTTTTTAAAATCACCCCATCATACACAGCTCAACTGTGACCTTTATTTCAAACTACCAAGTGCCTTAGTAATGATACTGATATAATTTTCATATATTTCATATATATATATACATACATACACATATGCCCTAATGAGTAGCTTATTATTAGTCTTTTATGTTTTTCTTATATTTCTTTGGGATATTTTTATATTGAATTTTATATTAAGTTTTGTTTTTTTTGTTACAAATACCTGAACATCTTTCAGTTTGTCAAATGTCTTTTTTTCCCCCTTTCGGGATTCTACTCAGCTTTGGTGGGTAAGTTATTCTTGGACAAAACCCCAGGTCTTTTGTTCTTTGAAATATAATGTCATAATACCTATTGTCTTTTATATTAGAAGTTACTAGATCTTGTGAAACCCTGATTGTATTTATATAGTATTATTTTTTTTCCTTGTTGCTTGCAATATTTTCTCCTTAATGTGGGAGTTTTGAAACTTCACTATTACATTCCTGTAAGTTTTCCTCCTGGTAACTCTTTTACATGTTAAATAACAGATTTTTTTCAATTTCTACTTTTCCCCTGTTCTAGACCTTCAGGATAATTTTCCTTAATATTATGGTGTATAATTGTATCTAGATTCCTTTTATCCCCCATAAATTTTAAGTAGTCTGACAATTTTTTTATTGTCTCTCCTAGATCTGTTCTCCAGATCGGTTGTTTTTTCTAATGAAATGTTTCAGCTTATCTTCTACTTTTTCTAGTTTAATTATTTCTTGGTGTCTTATACTGTTATCTAATTCCTCTTGCCCAATTCAAATTTTCAAGGAGTTATTTTCTTCTTTAAGTTTTTGTATCCATTTTTCTAATTGGTTAACTTTCTTTTCAAAATTTTCTTGGATTACTCTCATTTTTCCTTGATCTCTCTGATTTTTAAATTCCTTTTTCAGTTCTCCATAGAACTCTTTTCAGACTTGTCAGCATTTGATGTTATTCTTTGGAGGAAGAGTAGTTTTTTAACCTCATTATCTTCCTCTGAATATGAACTCAGAGCTTCTTTTACACCAAAGTACATATCTATGATTGGGTTCCTTTCCCTTTGCTTACCCATTTTTATATTTTTAACAGCTTATTATTATAATCAGGTTTAATCTTTACTGTTTTTTTCCTGATTTTGTTAAGGGGCTCAATGTCATAGATTCCTCTCCTACCCTAAGCCACAATTATCCCCGAAATGTTCTTACTCCCTGCAGTACCACACTCAATACTCCTCTCTGCTCATAGCCACAGTCCTTTACATTCTTAAAAATTATTGAGTAAAGCAAAGAGTTTTGATTAATGTCTGTTATATCACTCAGGATTTATTATTAGCAGAAATTAATATATAACTTTAAATGTATTTATAAATTCATTAAAATTACAATAAATCTTTTGCATGATAACACATTTTAATAAAAAATAACTAGTGACATTGTGACATTACTTTTAGTATTTTTGAAAATCTCTTTAATGTATGGCTTATAGAAGATAACTGGTCTGCTCCTTCATTCAATACATTATAATATATTGTTTGCTTGAAGTTTATGAAGAACATCTCTATCCTCAAACATTTATCTAGTTGGAAAAAGTGAAGTAATCAAATAGGCAAATAGCATCTTAGTTTTAACATGAAAACCATTTTGACTTTCAGGACAACCTGCTATGGACCCAGAAAGGTCTGTGGCCTTGAAACATCCATGAAATATAAAACCATTGCAGGCAAATTATCTTTCACTTTTGTCTTTGTATTACAAATGCCTAGCCCACCACATACGCTTAATGCCTATTGGTTGACTGACCAAGAGTTATACTGCCAATATGTATTGGGGCACTTGAACTCAGGTCTTTCTGACTCTAAGACTGGTTTTCCTTTAAGCTTGCCTTGCTGACCTAGTTAGGGGTTCCTCATTCAGGAAAATCACTCTTCCTGCCTCCTCTCCTATAGTACTATTTCCCCCTGTAGAAATTTGTATATCGATGATATATTGACAAGGGGGGAATCCTAGAACTGTCGTCAAGATTCTCTGTAAATGGGTTCTGTTATAAAAAAAATTCTGTGCATGTGCACACACACACACACACACACATGAAAATGGTTAAAAATACTTAACATCAGTAAATTGATCTGGAAACTAACTCACCTAGATGTTATTAGAAAAGTGACTTGGATACTATAAAATGGGAACAATAATTAAGTGTAAGGATGAGATCAATTATACCACTCTATCAATCTAAATTATAAGAGGCTATGCCCTGATACCTTAACTGATATCATTGTTTTAATCAATTAAGTTGAGCTCAAAAGTTATCAACAGAATTACTCTATTGCTGCAATGAAAAGCCATTCAGCTCCTTGGAAAAATTGAATTTTAGGGGAATGAATTTAGGGATATCAATTAAAGTATATGTTGCATATACTTGAGTCTTGTACAATCTATTATCAGCACACTATATGGACACTGCCACCAACGAACTCCAATTAAATATTGTGCCTAAGATATTGAAGAGAAATCCCAAATCTTCCATAATCTTTGAAATTCACAAAGTTCTCTGGCTAGGGTATGTAGTAAAAGGATGGAGGGTATGGGTGAAGAAGGGGTTAGCTGTGGTAGGACCATTAGATGAAGAAGTTAAAAACCAGGACCAAGGCTAGGACTGGGTCTCTCCTCTTCACCACCCAAGTCTATTAGCTGAGAACTTATTTATTGATTTTTTTAAAAAATAAAATAACTGACTTTAGACTAAATGGAAAAAAAGTTCAGATTAATTTAGATATCTTTGAAAGTCCTTGGATGAACTAAATTAATATTGCACTGGAAGTGTGTTGATATTGATCTAGCATATTTATTCATGTTTTGCAAGTGGTTTATAAACAGAACCTGTGGGATTTGAACATCTACAATAGGCTCAGTGGTGCAGTGAATAGAGTATGGGGCCTAAAGTTAGGAAAACTCTTCTTCCAGGATTCAAATCTGACCTCGGATATTTACTACCTGTTTGACCCTGGACTTAACTTTATTTGCTTCAATTTCCTTACCTATAAAATGTGTTAGAAAAGGAAATGACAAACTACACTGCAGTATTTTTTAATAAAAACCCCAAATAGTGTATTGAAGATTTAGACATGACTTAATTGACTGAGCTGCAGTAGTAGCAGGAGATAGAAGGCCAGGTTCAGTGAAGTCACCAACAAAATTGACTTGGGTGTGGAGGAGGATAATCCTAGTCCTAGCCTTGGCCCTGGTTTTGAACTTCTTCATTTTCTGGTCCTACCAAAATACCCATCCCTCAGCTACACCCTCCATCCTTCTCCTACCTACTCTGGCCAGAGAACTTTGTGGATTTCAAAGGTTTTGGAGGATTTGGGATTTTTCTTCAATATCCTAGGCACAATACTTGATTGGAGTTGGTTGGTGGCAGTGTCCATATCATGTGCTGATAATAGATTGTCCGAGTCTGGAGTATATGCTACATATACTTTAATTAATATCCCTAAATTCATTCTCCTAAAATTCAACTTTTTCAAGGAGCTGAATGGTTTTTCATTGTAGCAATAGAGTAATTCTGTTGATAACTTTGAGCTCAATGTAATTGATTAAAACAGTAATATCAGTTTAATAAGAATAATATGTTGAACAAAAAAGCAATAACTTAATGTTCAGCAGAACTCGTGATTCCTTTTGAACAATTCAAGCATTAAAGTGTTCCTGGAACTCTCTGTATTTTTCATTTAATCACATGGGTACTTTGTGGTGTGAGACATTTCAGCTGTCTCAAAGCAAGATCCTTAGGATTGCCCCCTCTCAATAGATAAGATTCTGTCCCCCTTCATTAATTTGATAGCATTTGTCCTATTATTAATAACCCAATGGTTTATTTAATATTTAAATGCTTAATAACCCCCAAAGCACTGTTGCTACCTATGAAAATCTTTCACGTATTAAACATAAAATAATAGTAGGATAATGACTTGTTTTAGGACTATCCTGAAAAGATAAGAATAAGAGCAGCAATGATAACAAAGCTTTTAAGATACAGACAACTAGCCGAAGAAATTGGAGCCACAAGAGGGAAAAGGCAGGTACACATTATAGCTACTGTTCTGTCGACTCCTGGCGGTATGCCAAGGAAGATTTCAGTGAGACTATGGAAGATGAGCTTAACTTCCCAACTTTATTCAGTGGCAAACACTTTGGTCTACTATCCAATAGGGTGTATTCAATATGGTGCAGAACAATAAATATGAAAATAATAAGAGTATAGCAATGTGTCAGGAATATTTCAATCTGAACTACATAAAAAAAGATGAGAAGAAAGATAATGATAGCAAAGGTAAATAATAGTAACAATAACAATTAACACTTACATAACTATTTGAAGTTTCAAAGTGCCTTTTTCAAATCACCAATTCTCTTCCTTAGTAAGATTTCATCAGTTCTTCCACTTCATACATTTAATTTCTTTTACTAATTTCCACAGATATGAACGATGCTGCCTTGTCCATTGGGAGCGATTAGAAAAATTAATATTTAGTAATTTTTTAATGAAGATTTCAGGTGAGAAAGATGATTGTATAGGGCCAAAGTGCATTCAGAAAGAACAGCTTTGAAAGAAATTAGATTTAATTGCTTCATACAGAGAAAAAGGTTTATTTACCAAACACTTTTCTTAACAGATTCCTGTGCCCCTTCAAAGCCCATGATGCCAATTTTGAATTACAGCTGCATATTAATAATAAGTAATCAGAAGGAAACTACCAGTTGAGAATTACAATAAAACTGATACTTTCCTCCTGTATTTATAACTTTCTTCTTCCACGTGGTAGTCTTGCTTTCTTCATTAAACACATGTCAGTCAACTTGTTTCCCTATACTTCAGCATATTAAAACTCATAAGTAAGATGTATCTCTGTTATTTTCAGATTAATTATAGTACTTTGAAGATTCAAGCACTTCTCACAAAGCACTTGTAGGCTTATTTAATCAAATATGGTTCCTACATAGTGTTTATGTGTATCTCCCCAGAAGTATTGTGGAGTAGTAGATAGAGAGGTAACCTTGGAATCAGCTAGACATAGATGTGAGTCTTACCTGTGAAACAATTGACTGTGAGTCTGGGCAAGTCATTTAACTTCTAATTGCCCCCACCTAACTCCCTAAGACTGCAAGCTGTAGTACAGTTCTGAAACCTCCCTATTTCCCTTCTTTACAGATGCAGGTAACTGTGATATGTTAACTGCTTTATTTTCTTACATCTCTTTTCATTCTTTACTGTAACAGATGACTCTTTGGGTAGAAGAAGAA
This sequence comes from Petaurus breviceps papuanus, assembly GCF_028583685.1. Classification (NCBI taxonomy): domain Eukaryota; kingdom Metazoa; phylum Chordata; class Mammalia; order Diprotodontia; family Petauridae; genus Petaurus; species Petaurus breviceps. The sequence continues at coordinate 66,827,823 of NW_027185655.1, forward strand.
ATTATATATTTTGTAGTGAGAGTGAAACAAATACAAATGATATCCATATAAATTAAAACAATAAAGTTTGCCATCTTCATTGCTTCAGAGTTTACTTGCTAATGAAAATGATATTTAACTATGTACACATATGCACATTTGCAAACACATTCATATTTGTCTAGAAATAGTAATTTTATTTACATTTACATTATTTACATTAATTTAGAGAAGGAAGGAAGTTGAAAGAACCTAGGTATAGGTACCACTTGACTGCTGACAAGAAAAATGGTCTTGGTCCAGTGATTTTATCTCTTTGGAAGGACTTCAGTTCTTCCATTTGTAAAATAAGTCACTAAATTCCAGTCTGGAAATTTTTATTTTAGTTGAAATAAAAATCATTCTAAATATGTATATTGAATCTAACTTTTAAGAGCAGTTGAATATTTCATTTTATTTAAACAGGAGATCTTTTTTTAAGTACTGATTTTAATTATATGTGACAATTGCTTAAAGGCTTTTTCTAAAACTAAGTGGGCACTGAAAAATGTTCTACTTAAGGTGAACTAGTGGAATAAAACCATAACATTTCTCTACTTATCCCTCTGCCATCCTCCTATCCCTGATAACATGGAAGATAGGGAATTAGCTAGTTTTCCAACCAGTAGTACGCTGATCTTGGCAAATAATAGAAGAAGCTCAGCAGTTTGAATGAAGAATGACATAGCCTGAAGGAGTCTGGATCTGAAAAGAATGTGTTCCTGATACATTTATCAGTGTTTGTTCAAGTGACCAAGAGTCTTACATAGCCATTACTGGGATGACTGGATCAGAACACTGGGAAAGGAGAAATGAAGGTGAAGGCTACTGGAATTTTGCCAAAAGATGACTGGAATTTTAACAAGAGAAATCAGAATGGCAATCAAAAACCAGGACAAGTAGGAAAGAACATTCAGCTCTCTTCAGAGCTGAAAACTTACACAGTAACATGTTGAGCTTGATACAGGCAAAGAAAGAACAGTGAAAGCTTCTATAGGCATTGCTATTATTAAACACTCTATTGAATTCTCTGAGCAATTAACTTGTTGATGGACTCTTGGAAAGGGTTTGTTTACTACTGGGTATTAGTAAGTATTAGAACAAGTTAATGTTCTCTGAAATAGCATCACCAGGACCCTCAGGAATAATGGCATGAGATATATAATCTACCAATAGGGAGTGGAAAGATGTACTGCATCACCCTCTCCCTATAATAGTCAATTGTCAGGCTTACCTTTGGCACAACCATAACTACCTTTTGCCCATTTTATACCAACATTATTCTCACTTTATCCTCCCACCCTCATAAAAGTCAAAATTTTCAAGCTCCCTGCTTCTGCGCCAGGCATTGGCCCCTTGGGGCATTTATAATCTAACTCAAAAGTTACTAAAAAGTAACTCAAAAGCTACTCCACAGAAGTAGCTATGTCAGTGCTATTGTGAAAATTACACACCTCATGTGCCCACTCTAATCCCAATAACCTCTGTGGCTGGGCCAGATGGCCTTTCAGAGGGTGGACTCCAGAAAGATAAGTGATATGCTCCCACCTCTTTTCATGGGTTTGCTAACACACTAAGTAACACATGATCACCAAACTCACACGAGAGGGGAAACTACATTGAAAATCTCATTAAACTTTCTTTCTCAAAAATTCACTGCACTCTTGAGTTTTCCTATTTCTGTCAATGACACTACTCCTGATCACCCATATATACACATTTGGTGTCATCCTTGATCCTTTCACACCACACCTATCCAAGCAGTTATCATATTCTATTATTGCTAGCTCCCTAGTATCTCTCACTGTTACCATCTCATCAGTCCCTTATCACTCTCCTAGATTAAAGAAATGGCCTCCTGATTACATTCCCCAACTCAATTCTCTCTCTACTGTGATTCATCTTCCACACGTATACCAAAGTAAATTTCTTCAAATGACCATGTCACTGACTCCCAATCCAAAAACCTCTAGTCACTCTGATTAACATTACATTCATGGGGCAGCCAGGTAGCACAGCGAGTAAGAGCACAGGCTCCAGTATTGAGAAGACCTGGAGATCTAATCCCAGGCTCAGACACTTAGCACCCACCCAGAAACACCTGGCCTTGTAACCTTGAGCAAGTTACTTAACCCCAATTGCTTAGGGGCGGCCAGGTGGCTCAGCGAGTAAGAGCACTGGCTCCAGTGTTGGGATGACCTGGATCAAATCCGGGCTCAGATACTCAGCACCACACCCAGAAATAACTGGCCATGTAACCTTGAGCAAGTTACTTAACCCGGATTGCTTAAAAAAAACCAAAAAACATTACATTCATATTTAAACTCCTCTCTTTAGCATTTAAGAGTCCTTCACCTATATGCAGCCTAATGCAATTAATTTCCCTCTCAGATGGAACTGGCTTTCTTATTGATCCTCACACTTAAGTAAAAACACAACTAAATTTTTCAAACATGAAAGGAAATTAAGGTTTACAATCAGAGTCGTGAAAAATAATGTGCAGGAGTATGCTCCTATGAGTTCACAAATTCTGAGTCTGACATGAAACAGATTAAAAGGTAATTTGGATTTGTGCCAGACTGGTTCAATATTAGGAAAACTATCAGCATAACTGACCATATCAATAATAAAACCCACAGAAATAATATGATTATCTCAACAGATACTGCAGAAAACAGTATTTTTAAAATTATATTCATTCCAAATAAAAACACTGAAAATAGGAATCAATTGATTCTTCATTAAAATGATAAGTAGGATCTATCTAAAACAATTTAACAATCATTATATGTAATAGGAATAAGCTAGAAGCATTCCCAATAAGATCAGGGATGAAACAAGGATTACTATTATCATCACTGTTATACAATAGTGTACTAGAAATGTTAGTTTTAGCAATAAGAGAACAAAAAGTTGAAGGAATTAGAATAGGCAATAAGGCAACAAAATATCACTCTTTGTGGATGATATGATGGTATACATAAGAAATACTACAGAATAAACTACAAACTACTTGAAATAACTAAACACATTAGCACAAATTACAGAATTTATAATAAACCGAAATAAATCATTGGCATCTCTATATATTATTAACAAAGCCTAGCAGGAAGAGATAGAAAGAGAAATCCCATTTTAAGTAACTGTAGAAAATTTAAAATATTCAAGAATCAACCTGTCAAGACAAACCAAGGAACAATATGAACACAATTACAAAACACTTTTTACACAAATAAAGTCATATCTACATAATTGGAAAAAAATTAGTTGCTTATGGGTAAGCCAAGCTAATATAATAAAAATGATAATTCTACCTAAATTAATTTACTTATTCAGTGCCATACCAATCAAACTACCAGAAATTATTTTATAGAGCTAGAATAAAATAATTTTAAAAATCTGGAAGAACAAAAAGTTCAGAATATCAAGGAAATTAATAAAAAAAAACATGCAAATGAAGATGGCCTAACTGTACCAGATGTAAAACTATATTAAAAATCATCATTCATCAAGACTATTTAGTACTGACTGAAAAATAGAGTGATGGATCAGTGGAATGGGTTAGGTACATAAGACACAGTAGTCAATGACTATAGTAATCTACTGTTGGCTAAACCCAAAGACACCAGCTTCTAGGATAAGAACTTATTTGACAAAAACTGTTAGGAAAACAGGGAAATAGTATGGCAGAAACTAGACATTAGTTAACAGACCAGTACAAAAACTATATACCAAAATAAGGTCAAAATGTGTACATGATTTAGATATAAAGGATGATAATATAAGCAAATTAGGAGAGCAAGAAATAGTTTAACTTTCAGATCTATGGAAATGGGTGGAATTTATGATCAAACAAGAGATAGAGAACATTAAGAAATACAAAATAGATAATTTTGATTACATTAAATTTCTAAAAATTCACATAAACAAAAACAAAGAACCAAATATTAGAAAGAAAACAGAAAACTGGGAAAAAACTTTTACAACCAGTGTCTCTGATTATTGCCTCATCTCTGAAATATATAGAAACTGAGTCCAGTTTATAAGAACACAAGTTTTTCTCCAATTAATAAATGGTCAACAGATATGAACAAGCTCTTTTCAGATGAAGAAATTAAAGCTATCTATAGTCATATGAAAAAAATGCTCTAACTCACTATTGATTAGAGAAATGCAAATCAAAACAAATCTGAGATACTACCACATCATACCTATTAGATTGGCTAACATGACAAAACAGGAAAATTGTCAATGTTGGAGAAAGTGTGGGAAAATTGGAACACTAATGCTTTGTTGATGGAGTTGTAAATGGATACAAGCATTCTGGAGAGCAATTTGAAGCTATGCCCAAAGGGCTATAAAACAGTAATCGAGTAATACTACTACTATATCTGTAATCCAAAAAGATCATAAAAAAAGAAAAAGACCCACATTTACAAAAAGTCTTTATAGCAGTTCCTTTTGTTTTGGCCAAAAATTGGAAATGAAGGAGATACCCATCAATTTGGGAATAACTGAACATATTGTGGTAAGTGAATGCAATGTGATACTATTGTTCCATAAGAAATGATGAGCAGGCAGATTGAAAAAAAAATATCTGGAATTGACTTATATGAACTGATGCTGAGTGAATTGAGCAGAACCTGAAGAACATTTTACACAGTAATAGCAACATTGTTTGATGACCAACCTTGATATACTTGGCTCTTCTCAGGATTGCAATGATCTATTTAAATTCTGGAAGACTCATGATGGAAAATGCTATCCACAACCAGAGAAAGAACGATGGTCTGAAGGCAGACTGAAGCATATTATTTTTTTTTCTTTGCTTTCTTTTTCTTTCTTCTAGTTTTTCCCTTTTATTCTGATACTTTTTTGACAACATGACTAATATGGAAATATGTTTACTATGATTGTACATGCATAGCTTATATCAGATTGCATGCTTTATTGAGAAGGAAAAGGATAGGGTAGAGGCCTAAATTTAGAACTTGAAATGTTAGAGAAGTAGATATTTAAAACTAAAATAAAAAAAAAGTTAATTTAAAAAATTTCCTCCAACTCTGTGATTCACAGTAAAAATTCAATTTATTGACCTCTTAATTGCTAAATCCATCTACACTTTTTCATATTTCCTCATATTGATGTCTCCACTCAGTTTTACAATATTGACCACTTCATCCTTGAAATTGCTTCAATCCCTTGAGTTTTGTGACACTACTCTCTACTTGTTCTGGTCTCTTCTTTGGTTCTTTTATTAGTTCTTTTTTTCCATCTTCTAGCCTTGAAATGCCCCAGGTTTCTTTTAAATTTCACCCTCTTCTTTTTTCCACATAAATTTATTTTATTTTACTTTTTTTAATTGACAAGCATTATTTTTTCTGTCTTTACAATCCCACCATTAAAAAAAGAAATCATTAAATCCTTATAACAAATCTTCATACTTAAGCAGAACAAATCCCCAGGTTGTCCACTTGCAGAGATGTGTATCATTCTGTACCTTAAATCCCCCTCTCTGTCAGGAGTTTGGTAGCATGCTTTATCAGTTGTCTTTTGGAATTATAGTTGATCTTGATCACTGCCTTACTCAAGGTTATTAAGTCTTTCAAATGGGTTTGTATATATAATATTGTGTTCTACAATGTGTTCTCTTATCTCACATGCATGTATATATTTACAGCAACTCTTTTTCTGGAGGCAAAGAACTGGCATCTTCTTTCTCTAAATTTTCTCTAGCAATCTATTTAATCCTATGGCTTTAAATGTCAATTTTATGCAGATTATTCCAAAATTTACATCTGGAACCCTTACCTCTGTCCTGAACTCCAACACAATTTTCCCAACTTGTTTTCAAAGCATTTCCATCTGCCTAATCTGCTAGTAGCTGAATTTTATATGTCTAAAACAAAACTAATTTTATTCATCATTAAAAACTAAGTTTCTTATTTCTTTAGAAATATGTCAGCATGAATTCAATTACCAAGGAACACATCTGTGTTATTTTTGATTCCTTACTTTTGGGATCCTCACAAAAAATCTATATTCATCTCCTGTGAAGTTGACCTCTGAAATTCATTCATTCAAGAAACATTACTTTTCAGTGTCTATCTCTTGGCAGATATGCAAAACTTTGGTAATATATTGCTTCTATGTTCATGGAGCTTATGTTTTTTTTAGCAGAATAAGACATGAATATTGATAATTAATTTTGGAAATGAAGAGTTGTAACCCAATGGTGAAGATGAGGGGCATGATGGTTATTAAGGGCATAGTGGCGATGTTGAGAAGTGAGAGGGCTCACTTTTTTTTCAATACCCCTTGAGTCATCCTATTGGACTCTCCAAGCAAGTGTTCTCTTTAAGTAATTTTCAGGACTCTCCAAAAAAATGATAGTCCACTTTAAGAACCCTTTGGGGACTCAGCAAACTTTTCCTATTCTTCATGATATCAAGTTCTTTCTGGTGCTTCTGGCTTCTAGCTTTAAGAGTGAAGAAGGCCAGCCTCACTTTAGGATGCTAAAGGAAAAGATTTGGGGAAGACAAGAGAGGTACTGGCAGTCTCCAGAATGTCCTTCTTCCCATCTTACTACTCTAGGGACTTTAGGGAGCTTTCCTTTTGGGTGAGATCCAATATACTCTCTCAATTAAACTTAGTTATTTCTCTTATAATTGGAGAGCTCTTTCACCCCGTATTTTCTGGAATGTATTCATATGTGTATCTTCTCCGATTTCTGTTTTGCTGCAATTGGGCCGAATGGGTTTCTTTGCTATTGTGTTTTCATTATAGGATTGTTATTATGAAAAGGGGTCAAGTCTTGGTTATAGAGCTTATGGTCCCCCTTTCCAAAGTGAACAAAAGTTATATGGGATCCAATCGTACTTTTAACATGAACAGTATGTAAAAGAGCAGATAGATGTATTTCAAGCCCAGTACCCCCTTTCCCTGAGGAGAGTTTTCTGGTCCCAACTTCCAATTTCTCTTCATGGCAGGAATGAAAGTTTCACCTAGGTTAGTGTTTTGTGAAGGGAGAGACTAGAAATGTGTTTTTTTGGCTTCCTTCAAATCACAAAAACAAAGATAGGCCCCTATGCCACGGGTTGGCCTTACAACAGACGTAAGGTCCATTCTCCTATGCATTCAGTAAAAAGCTGTGAATGACTGAGGTCAAGGTGTTATTTTCTATCAGGAATTTGAGTTGTGTTTTAAAGATAAGAATTTGATAAGGAAAGAGGGAGAAGGAACAAAGGGATGAGCATAAGGAAGGCTTGGAGGAAGAACACAGGTTTTTCATGAGGTGGTTACATGGGATGGAGTGTAAGGGGAAGTTTAACAGGATTGCGTAATGTATGGAGGGGTATAATATGATATAATCCTGGATTTGAAGAGAGGCATCAGATTTTGATGATTTTTGAAAATCAAAAAGTTTGAATTTGATTTCCTAGACAATTGGAAAACCACTGAAGATTTTGGAGCAGAATGACATGATTAGATCTATGCTTAAAAAAAAAAAATCTTCTACCCAAAACAAAACAATATTCTTCAGACAGAATGTAGGCTTGATTAGAAAGAGCAAAAGATTAAACACAAGAAGGTCAATAGGAGAATATTGGAATGAAATAAGCAGATGGTAATGAGTGTTTGTATTAGCGTAATGAAATAAAAGAAAAGAGAACTTATATGTAGAGGCCCTGGTTTAGCTATTTATTGCATATAAAGTGTTAATTTCTTCCTTAATAGTTCTCACTTACTTTTGAGAATTCTTTGCTCTAACAACTAAGGCATAAACTGGCCTGCATAGACAAAGTTGGTGAGAGAGCTAGTTATTTTAGGTGACAGATTCAGGATATATGAATATCTTAACAGCTGGGAATTCCAGAATAAATCAAACATGATGATAGCTAATGAGGATAGACTTGAAGTCCTACACTTTGGTTTAAAAAAATTCAGCTTTACAGGTATAGAACTACACTATCTCCACTAAGGTTAAAACAATAACTACAATAACAACAGTGACAGAGAAAATAGATTTAAATTGTAGCAGAAGGGGATTGGTTGATGATGAGATAGGATAACAGTCTGCTTTTGATGATTCATCTGTTGCTAGTAGGGTTTCTTTCTTGAACTGGGGGAATTGTGTCAGTTCCAGACCTTCTCCTCAAATTTTTTATGTAAAAAGTAATTCATGTGTAAAAGACCTTAAGGGCTGCTGTGGAGTTGTTAGGAATCTGCCTGTTCAGTCATCCTTGAGTCGTTTTAAGTTAACAACTGACACCAAGTTACCCTCTAGCTGTTTGGAATTAGAGAGAGGGAGCGTGGTTGTGGTAGTAGTATAGAGTAACCTGTCTCTCCATTATAATACCGTGGTCTGCAAACTTATTGGGACAAAGTAAAATGATTGTATTTATTGCCTTTGATAAAAACTTTATAAAGTTTTACATTGTTACAAAAAAAAAAACACTTTAATACGTAATGTGCTCCTTTGCTGAAATTGCTTATTTTATATGACATATTACCGAGGTCCCGAAATTTTGACATAATTCATCATGATATCATATTTTTATCACACTGGAAATTAAATGTACCTTTGATGAATTGTCCATTTCATTCCAAGTCTAGCCTTGACGGAGTCCATACTGTTTCAATGGGATTTAAATCTGATGTACTGCCAACCTGCTGAAATTGATTTACTTCCATTGTTTAGCCAGATTTCCTAACTTTTCTTGATGTGTGGCCTGGTACATAGACAAGTTTTACTATTCCCTCTGCATTTAGGAATTTCTATAAATCTGAAATACTCTTTTTTCTCAATGTATTAACTCATGCTTTATCATCGAACAATTACTGCTGCTGCAATTAACATCTACTTTCTCTTTTTTTTAACCTTGGAAGAAATAGTGTAATGAAACCAAAATGCAGGACTTCAAATTTATCTTCATTAACTATCATGATGTATTAATGTATCTCAACATATACATATGTTGAAGTTTGAGATTTCAGGGGTGTTGGAGGCCCCAAAATACCAACACACGAGGTCCTACCAAATGAATTCAACTCAAGCCTTCTTTCAGCCAAGGTAAAACAAAGTTTATTAAAGATTCACCTTAATGGGTAAACTCTTAATGAGCCTAAGTATTTGTAATGCTTATATTGGACAAGTAGGCCAGAAAAATCTGACACAGACTGAGTCTGTGCTAGATTGAATCTCAGCACCTTGATGGAGGTAAGGTGGATATTATATACAGAAAGACTGTGAGAGGTATCTCAGGGTGGTCTAGAGGACAGGTTGGGGAGGGTCTTGAGGAGGAGTATTAGGAGGATCTTGAGGTCAGGCTCTAGGAATGGGATTAAGGGTGAGAATAGCTGAAGGCTACTTGGAGATGGCAGACAATGGAGGGCTAGACTTGTTTAAGGGTAAGAGATTTGGGTATAAACATGTTGATAGGATCAAGGGTGGAAAGTAGTTGGACAATAGAGGGCTAGGCTAGGTTAAGAGTAGCAGATTTGGGCCTAGTGATAATGAAATGTCTTTCATGAAAACTCAACATTCCTTAAATTAGGACAAGTTATCCAGGTCTACTGGTAGTAAAAATCTCCAAAATATTTTTTGAGGTCAACGTGTTATAAGCATCTAGGTGGGGTATTGGGTAAAGTGCTCAGCCTGGTGTCAGGAAGAACTGAGTTCCTATCCCATCTGACACACATAGTTATATGAGCTTGAGCAAATCTACCTGAGTTTCCTCAACTATAAAATGGGGATAATAATAACACCTGTCTCTCTTTGTTGTGAGGATCAGATGCTATAAATCTGTCAAGTACTTAATGTAGTGTCCATTACTACAAATATAATATGCATTAGATTTTAATAATTTTCATAATGAGAGCCATTTTAATTTACATAGCATAATTTGAAAAAAAATCTCATAATTCAAAGAGAAAGTCATTGCCACTTGAAAAAAACATTGTTTAATGTTAAAATAAAATAAAAAAATAACATGCTGTTTTTCTCCATCTGTCCAGAAGTTCTATGATAAGAAGGAGGACTATATATACTTTTTTATTATTTCAAACTGAAGTTGAAAAAAAACAACTTCATTAATTATGTATGAAATGAGTTATTTCAGATGCTTCTGATATGTTTTATTATAGAAGCTTCTTTGATTTTCTTTTTTTCATGTTTAGAAAACCCAAAGCAAATTGGGTTTGTCAGAATAATGATCTAATGGTCCAAAGGAATCCAAAAGCTATACATGCTAATAAGAATTTTCAGCCCTGAAGAATCTTTGTAATGGAACATAATTCTATTATTAGCTCCTATATTTCCTAACAAGAAAGATTTTTAAATAACAAGATATCCTTCAAATACCAGTATAGTAGTCTAAATCTCTGTATGGTAACGTGGCTAGAAAGAGCAAATGTGAGGAAGTCTTTCATACATTAAAAATTAAGTACCATATTTTGTTTTGTGGTTAGAACCCCTGATTTTAAGCCTATAAACTTTGTTTCCTCATTTCATTTCATATATGTATATATATATATATTTATGTATGTGTATATATATATATGTGTATGTGATATTACTTTTAAAAAAACCTAAAATGGCTATTTGAGTTTTGTCCAAAGAAAATTAGATAAGTTCCATCTTAAGAAAATTTTCAATATGGGATTGGTGCTAAAATAGATATTAAAATCTGCAACATGAACATGTAATGGATGTGGGGGTGTGATATATATAGAGATAATATCCATTTGCTAAAATGGTGTCACCCATGTGGAAGACACTAGTTGCTACCTTGGAAAGAATGATGACTACTGGAGCATGTGTAGACATCATGCTTTGGTTTAAATGTGGATGGTAGGAGGTTTTTTTTTTCTGTCAGCTATGTATCTGGAACTGTGGGAATCTCTAAAATCAGAGACTGGCTTACGAGTAGTAGAAGTTTTAGTGGCACTTAAATCTGAAAAAGGAGATCACCTCACTCATATTATACAGTAAGGAAAGTAGAGCCATAAGAAACAGCTCTCACGCTTGTTTTGTTTTGAGAACTGAGTTCCAAGTCCAGTCTGGGAGTTCTAGTCATGAGAATTTGGGAGTCAAATGTTTGTATATTTGTAGTTGCTATTATCTTTGAAGTAAAAGTACCTTTATAAAAGATAATCTGATATTAAGTGGTCAAATGGAACTCAAGCATAAGTCACTGGGCCCCTAAAAATGGAGGGAACATAGCTGGTTTCTACTGTCAGCTTAGGCTGATGGAAGAGAAGAGAGAATCCCCAAAGTCGTCCAGGTACCCGGGAAAATTTTGGGAGTAAAGGAGATCTTGAGAAAGCAGAACAAGTGCAAGCATATTACAATGACAACCTAGACAATTGGCAAGAATGGCAATGATGCTAGGTTTTAATCAGGAGGCCACTTCTAATACTTGCTCTATGACCCAAAGCTGGTCATTTGATTTCTCTGAGCCTTAGTTTCCTCATTTTTAAATTGACAATAATTTATTGTAAGACGGAAAAGAAGTAATTAATGTAAAACAATTTGTAAACCTTAAAGTGCTATGCAAATGACAGTTATTATTATTTGAAAATCATATCATTTCATGCAGGGATTATACATATTGGTCTTTTACTGTAGCCCATCCTCTCAACTTCCACTCTCCTTTTCCATTCAATATCTATGCCATCTCTGCTATGCTAATTTTCAAAGTCACCACCTTCATTATCCCAATTCTTTGTTCAAAAACCCTGTGATTCCAACTGCTTCACTAATCAAATCTGAACTCCATATGACAATTCAACTATGGATTCTACTCTTCCCCCCAAAATAGCCTCTTTTCCAGTCATGCTGATTTCTTCATAGTATACTGCCCTATGCATCTTATGATAACTGCCATTTATGTATACTTTCCTCCTGTCTATTTCCATTTTTAAAAGTTTAGTTCAGGTCTCAATCCTCCACACATTCTTCCTTAATTCTTCCACAGATTTCTCAGTTCTTAGAAGTCCTTGGTGCTACATGCTATGTTGTAAAGAGAAACACAGGCAACTCTCCCGAGGACTGCTGCTGTGGACAGTTTCATAGTTCTGATTATATAGTTTAGTGAACTCTTTATTCAGTAATAAACTAAGACAAAACATTTTCAGAAACCAAAGTACAGCATTCACAATGTTATGACATAACAACTTATCACTTTAGTGGCCACATAGTTTTCGCCAAAGTGGCCACATAGTTTTAAATAAAACATATCATCCAGTAAGTCCTTAACTCAATCATCCTGAAGGAGTAGGCTTCTCTAAGGAAGTTCTGCTCCTGAACCAAGAATTGATACAATCATGGGCAAGAATGGAAGCAATATGTTAACTAAATAGCTGAAAAAAAGGTGTTAACTACTTATTTGCTTGCCATTATATATGTATGCTCTATAATTCTTATTTCATGGTGTAATGTTAAGTAATAATTTTTATGTACATTAGACAATTCATGATTGAATTGTAAGCTCCCTGATGGTAGGGATCATGTCTTGTACTTCTTATTTCTCTATGCTTATCTCCTTTCATCACTGAGCCTAGGAAGTGACAGGGACAGAATAAACATTTAATGAACACCGGAGGACAATTCATCAATCGGCAAACACTTTTAAGCTACTTCATGATAAAGTGACTTTCCCTAGAACTGAACTGGGCTGGAGTACTAGATGTGTTTTCAGGTCCTTAGCTTGTTTTTAAATCTGTGCTCATATAATAAATTAAACTTTGACTACGTCAATTACTAATATGTATAATAATGACAATTCATACTTCAGGGTTTTCAAGGGGCTTCTCTCACAGCAACTCTTTGAGGTACTTAGTGAACATATTGTATATCCTTTCACTGTGCTACCTGGCCACCCCAAGGGAGTTTTTTTAAAGGAACTTCTTGAGCAGTATGAGGAAGAATTCTGGTTATAAGCAGTGCAAATTAGAAGTAAGTTAAGAGGTGGGATTCAGAAGAAGGGACACTCAGAATTTTTTCTTTTATAAAATTTATTATTTATTTTTGACTTTCTTTTGTTTTAAAATTTTGAATTCTAGGGGCAGGCAGGTAGCACAGTGAGTAAGAGCACTGGCCCCAGAGTAGGGATGACCTGGGATCGAATCCAGCCTCAGACACTTAGCACCCACCCAGAAAAACCTGGCCATGTAACCTTGAGCAAGTTACTTAACCCCAATTACTTAGGGGAGGACAGGTGGCTCAGCAAGTAAGAGCACTGGCTCCAGTGTTGGGATGACCTGGGATCAAATCTGGCCTCTGTTACTTAGCATCACACCCAGAAATAACTGGCCATGTAACCTTGGGGAAAAAATGAGTTCTAAATTCTCTTTCTCCCCTCCCCCCCTCTCTTTCACCAAAAAGGCAAGCAAAATAATATCAATTATATATGTGAAATCATGCAAAATATATTTCCATACATTTCCAATATGGCACTTCATAGCCATATCACAAAAAGAAAAAAATAAAGCTAAAAAATTATGCTTTGATTTACACTTAGTTTATTATTTCTTTCTAGAAGGGAGATAGAATTTTTTTTTCATTATGAGTGTTCTGAAATTGACCATTTAGATATGTTAAATACATAATCTGAGTTTTTCATCGCAGTTTTCTTACTTTGGTATTGCTGTAGACAAGGGAAACACACAGGAGATATTACACTCTATACCTAACCCTTAATCTCTGCACATATAACTATCAAAGACCATAATACACCTTAAGATTGAAAGCAACATCTTGAACACATGCTGATTCAATCTGTACAAATTGGCTGGGTCCCTAAACTACCAATATTCTCTCACTTACTCCAATAATAGGTATTATATCTTCTCTTTGTCTTATTCATTCTCTATTAATTCTTTTGAAGCTCTGCTCATGCCTTTTTAAAAAGGTTCATAATATTACTGGCATCATAAATCCGGCACATTCTGTGGGAGCCATCTGTTCCTGATTATAATCTTGTGATCTCTAAACTATTATATTGGTAAGGCAAGAAAAACAAAACAAACATTTATTACATGGAAATGAGCATTTATTGTGTGCTTAGTGTGTGCCCATCACTGTGTTAAAGCACTGAGGATACAAATATAAACAAAAATAAAAACATTTCCTATTCTTGAAAAGTTTATGTTCTAATGGGACAAGACAAGATATAAAAGAAAGTTGAAGAGTAGTAGCAGGTTGGGAGTGGAGAGAATAGCTGGGAGTGTATGATAGTGAGATTCTGACTGTTAGAAATACAGTTGGGAGAAGGATGAAGCCTGGCCAACCTGCTTATATCCAGAGAAAGAATTTACCAATGAGAAGAGAGGGCCAATATCAAACATTGAGGAGAGATGATCCAGAGTGAGAAGACAACTGAGTCATAGTGGTTATGTTTGGAGAGAGTCAGAAGCCAAGCTTGGAGGGAAATAAACCATGCTTGGCCTAGGCTCTGCCAAGAATGATATTCCATTAAAGGAAGCAACTAATGGGCACGTGTACTCACCAAATGTGTACCTCATATTGGGTATCTAAATATTACTTTAGGAATAAAAAATATTTATTTTTCCATGTTAGGCTGAAATATGCTTTCCTGGAGCTTTCCTTAGCTGACCCAATTTCTATTCCCTGGGACCAAGTAGAACAAGTTTAGCCCTTTTTCCACATGGGAACCCTTCAAACATTTGAAGACAGCTATTGTGTTCCCCATAGGTCTTCACTTCTTATGTTTGAATATCTACAGCTCCTTCAACTGTTTATAGCCATCTTTCCTTATAGTTTTTAATTCCAGAGTAGTTTATTGAGGATGGTTATGAAATTTGCTTTCTTGGATATATTTTCATAAAGGGTTTAAGAATCTTATTGCTAGGAGGCAGGAAAACAGGCTAATAAAAACCTTGAGGTTCTTTGCACCGCTAAGTTCCTCTTAAGTGTATTTTTCTACCTGTCTGATACTCCAGGTAATAAAAGTCTCCCTACTTTCTTAAAAGTCCTTTTGGAAACTGCAGTCATTTGATATTGATCACTTTGCAGAGTGCATCTTATTGAACACGTAAGAGTGTGATGAACTTACTTCAACAATGAGTGACTGAGATATGGCAAGATGATCAAATGCCTTCTGATTGAATGCAGTGGTTATAGGAATGACTCAGGAGTTGATGAAACAAAACTCAATTCTAAAATGGATCAGTTACACCTTTAGGAGCTACACTTTTATCAAGGTCTTTTGAATGTTTGAGCTCATACTTGGAAGGGATCTTGTGCCTGTAAAAATGCAAGGGAAGATAATACTCTCTTGAGGGGAGTTGTCTTATTAACTTTTTCACTGTTATCCCATATTAGTACATAAAACTTTATATAAGCTAATTGATGTCAGCTGGTTAATCAATATGATGTGTGTGTGTGTGTGTGTGTGTTTGTGTGTGTGGACAATCAGCCAGTCCACCATCATTTTTTTAAGTGCTTACTACATAACCCAGAACTGTAATGAGTGCTGGATAAACAAACAAGCAAACAAAAGCCATGTTTTCTTCCCTTAAGGAGCTCATATTTTGATGGGAGAGGCAACATGTAAATTGCTGCATGTGACTTCCTGGAGTTTAACTGAGTCTTGAAGTCTTCAACAGATTACAATAAGCAGAAAGGGTTAGCAACACTTTTCTTGGAAAAGATTTTAGAGCACAATTAACTCCATCTTCCCAACCAGTAACACTTAGAACCTTTAAAGCTAATGGGAAACTTTGTTACACAGAACTCACTCAACATATAGAGATGACTTAAGAGAACATATTTTTAGCAAGGATATCCACCTCAAAGGACACATGTGGCTTTATAATCCTCTAGGTAGTTTCAAATTTCTCTCCATAATGGTTGGAACAGTTCACATCTCCACCAACAGTGCATTAGTGCTTTTATTAATAGTGATAGAGACCATTTTTTTCATATTATTATAGATAGCTTTGATTTCTTCTTCTGAAAACTGCCTGTCTATAATCTTTGACAATATATCCATTAGAGAATGTGTGTCTTTCTGTCTTTATATGTCTCTGTGACTTTCTTTATAAATTTGATAGCTACTTATATATTTGAGAAATAAGGTTTTTATCAGAGAAACTTGATGTAAAAATTGTTGATATTACTTCATTGTCTAAGTTATGTTTAAGCAAAATGCAGTTTCTTTGATTAAGTCTTTTAATTAGGTCTATTTTACTTCTGCTTTGTCTTAAATCATTATGGCTTCCCTTGAAGTTTATTTTTTTTTACTTCATCTGAAGCATAATAAGTTCTCTTCCAGCCCATTATTTTAACTTTATGTGGTTCTCTTTCTATTTCAAGTATATTCCTTATAAACAATATATTGTTGGATTCTGGTTTCTGATTAATTTTGATATTGAAGAGTTTACCCATAAAGAGGGTTAGGGTTGGGTGGCTAGGTGGCGCAGTGAGTAGAGCATCAGCCCCTGAGTCAGGAGGACCTGAGTTCGGTTCCGGCCTCAGACACTTAACACCCAAACAAAAATACTAGCTGTGTAATCTTGGGCAAGTTGCATAACCCCAATTGCCCTCCAAAAAGAAAAGAAAATAGGGTTAGGGTTGCTCTGGAAACCCCAAAATACCAACGTGCCAGCTCCTGCCAAATGAATTCGACTCAAGTCTTTTCAGCCAAAGAAAAGTAAAGTTTATTAAAAGTTCGCTTGTATTGGACAGTCATTCTATGGTTCTCTCACACATATGGAGGGCAGATGGCATCTTATATACAGAAATGTTGTGGGAGGAATCTAGGGGTGGTCCAGAGGAGGATTTTGGGAAGGGTCTTCAGTATAAGTTTGATGAGGTCAGTGAGTGATTCAGGGTGGGAAGTTGCAGGAAACTACTTGGAGACTATAGGCAATGGTGGACTAGGTCAGTTCAAGGGTGCATTGATATTTTGATAGTATCAAGGGTGGGAATCTAGTAACAGAGGTTTGGGCCCAGCCACAATGTAAGTCTTTTGGCCTCAAGCAAATGCCTCATCAAATGGGATGAGATTTAATCAGAGTTCAAAGGGGGTTCCCAGAGCCTCTACCTCAAGGATTCAAGGAGATCTCAAGGGGGCTCCTAGAGACCATACCTCATCAATATCTGCTTCTGTTTTATGGATGAGTTCATTCCCTTAGTAGTTATGATTGCTGTGTATTTTCCTCCGAATTTGTCTTCTTCCTCTTAATTTGTCTTCCCTTTAATCAATCTGCCTTCTCTTAGACTCCTCCCTTCTTACTTCTCTGGTGGGTATTATAGATTTCTGTGCCCAACTGAATGTGTGTGTGTGTGTTTGTGTTCTTCCCTCTTTGAACCAATTCTGATCATAGTGAGGTTCAAGTGTTACCTGCCACAGCTCTCCATTTTCCTTTTCCATTGTGTAATGGCAAGCAACTTAGTACTTTGCTTGTTTTAGCCATTCAAGTGTCTTTGATTGTATCAAGAGTCTTTGTTGGAAATAGTATACATTGTGCTGCCCTTAATAGGCCTAAGGGAATTTGAAGACCTTCTTGCCCTTGACAGGCCTAATGTTAATCACATTAGTGGGAGGAACTTGTCTAAATAGCTGAACAGTAAGAGTAGAACAGGAATTATAAAACAGGAAGGGGGAGAACAGAGAAAAGTTCTAGCAGAGCTGTGAATGTGCAGAATTGAGAGAGAAAAAATACTTGTGATTTTGCCATCCTGTTTATTCATCTGTGCTACTTTCTGAGAACCAAGAGAGAATGTTTGTGATTTCAGTGCTTTGTATGTTGATCTACGTTACTTTGTCAGACAGAAGTAATGTGTTGAAATGTATTACTTTGTCACACAGAAGCATTTTGTCTGTTGATCTGTGTAATTTGTAAGAAAGAAGCACTCTGTTGATCTGTGTTAGTATTACTTAATCATATAGACACACTTTGTTGATTTGTGTTTGATTTCTCAGAAAGAGAGTGAATTGAGATGATAAAGTTGATAATATGTGTAAATATTATTATAGCTCTGTTAAACTTTGTCTTTCTAGAAACAGAAACTGTGAAGGGCTTGGAGTGGAGCAGTCTCTGTGAATTGAGATATGGAACAGGAGCGGGGAGCTGCCTATGTGTGAATTTAGGCACCAACTGCGTGTGATCAGCCCATGGAAGAGGAGCCTTGGGGTTCGGAAGTCAGCTGCGAATTAAGAGGAAAGAAGACTTACTTGGATATGCTGTATTGACTGATGATATTTGTGACTTATTGTGACCTAAGGGTAGATGGTGTTTGCACTTTCTGCCACCCCTTAAGGATGATGGGCTTAAAGATGATTAGAAGCCAGCCTTGAGTTAAGATGAAAGAAGACTTTACTTGGATTCTCTTAACTGACTGAGAAAATTGACTTACTGTGGCTTAGGGGTAGATGGTGTTTGTACCGTGTTTCCCCAATAATAAGACCTATCCTGAAAATAAGCCCTCCCCTTACTGTGTAAGATTCCTCTAAAATAAGCCCTCCCCCGAAAATAAGCCCTATTGAGATTGCTACTGTAGTGAAGGTGATCCCCTGCGCTACACGCTACATTA
>NW_027185655.1:66846502-66857144 GCF_028583685.1 Petaurus breviceps papuanus
ATATAATAAGACAGTGTCTTATTATCGGGGAAACATGGGTATTTTCTGTTACCTCTTAAAGATGACTATAAGGTATATGGAGTGATAAGTTTTATTTAAGATGAAGTCGTAACCTTAGTAATAATTTGCTATGTTGTTGTGAATGTTATGCTTTAGTTTATTGATGAATAAATAGAGAGTTCATTATATTATGTAATTAGAGCCTTAAAGTTATTCATAGAAGCAGTCCTCAGGAGAGCTGCGATGATTTTCTTTACACATTGTAAAAGCTCTTCCTTGCATGTCTCTTTTATATGAGATAATTTTCCCTTTCCCCTTCTTCCAGTGCATTTTCCTTTCTCATCCCTTTACCTTTTTTTGAAATCATCCCAACACAATCAACTCACACTCATGCCCTCTATCATTTTGGCTCTTTCCAATTGCCTTAATAATGATAAAGCCCCAAGAATTACTTGTCTCATCTTTCTAAAGAGAATGTGGACCATTTAACCTTATCTGAATTTTATTTTCGAGAATAACCCAGCCCTGGGGTGGCTAGGTGGCGCAGTGAATAGAGCACTGGTCCTGGAGTCAGAAGCACCTGATTTCAAATCCGGACATAAATAATTCACATACACACACACTCAGACAACAACAACAACAACAACAACAACAACAACAACAACTAGCCATTTGAACCTGGGCAAGTCACTTAAGCCCAATTGCCCTGCCTTCCCCTCCAAACAAAAAGCAAAAAAAAAAAAAAAGAATAACCCAGCCCTGCATTTGATGAAACTATGAGAAAATGTGTTTATTTTTTTTTCCTCATGTGTAGGATGCTAGTACAAAATGACTACTGCAATGCCACAAGGATGTGTGGGGATGATTCTAAGTCCTCTGAGGCTTTACTTCAAATACAAACTCTGTTGATTTCAGTCATACTGGAAGAGATTCAGTTAAATCCTGGTAACAGTTTGTATCTATTGCACAGGGACTGACCTGGCTAAGTGAGACTATCATAACAGGGTTAAGTAGCAGGCGACTAATATTTTGTCAGCAATAACATGTAATGGAAAATAGCCTCCTTCTAGTTGCTTAGTAATGGAGGGGAAGAGTTCAAAACAAGCAAATAAATTCTAGATTATATTCTTATTTAAAAAAAGGAAAGATATCAAGACAGCAGTAGCTATGGACTCATACATATATTTTCTTATCTTAATTTTTTTTTCTTTAAAAGACAGTGTAGATAAAGATGTTCTTGGAATTAAAAAAGACTTGAGTTCAAGTCCTACCTTTGTCACATACTTGTGTGGTTCTGGGCAAGTCATTTAAAATCTTGGTGAACCAGGAAACTTGCTAAGGCTATAGGTTGCAATAAAGGTACTAATTTGTTGCTAGAAAGAATTCCCTCATTGGGAGATCCATCTACAAATATAATTATGGATTAATTCTCCAATCCATAAAATGTTTATGAAAATATCTCATACAGGGATGAAGGCATCTTTGAACTTATTCTTTATGAAAATACATTAAGGGAGGAGAGTGCTTTTCACAGAATATCTTTTCTAGAACAAACCACATCTAAATGAGACATATAAAGAAGTAAGCTTTTGCTATTTGTGGTTTCATTTAATCTTTTTTCTTTTAAGCAATCGGGGTTAAGTAACTTGCTCAAGGTTACATGGCCAGTTATTTCTGGGTGGGTGCTAAGTGTCTGAGCCTGAGATTCGATCTCCAGGTCCTCCCAACACTGGAGCCAGTGCCCTTAGTCGCTGAGCCACCTGGCCACCCCTGGTTTCATTTAATCTTAAAGAAATTGACTTGGTAGAAAAATATAACTTTTAATTCCTCTTCAAATTGTTTTTTTTCCTGAAAGCATAAATTAAAACTGCATTTTATGAGAGGTTCTGGAGATAGCTTTTTTCAAGAACTTTCTTAGTATTAGCACCAAAGTAGAGCAAAATCAGGGATATATACTTATACAATGCCTTTGCCAGTATTTTGAGGTAATTTCTTAGATGGTATTGGGTATATTTCACCAAGTGTTAGGACCATGAAAATATCTCTCAGGAAAATCCACAAAGGTATCATCATACATACACCACATATGCATATGTCTTTGTGACTATATGCATAAACACACATTCAAAGAATTTGAGATTTCCTGAAATTGAAGAAATTCAAATGTGGGAATGTTCTTCACTGACACAAATTGTAACCTGTCTATGACAAAGTAGAGAAGTACTAAAGAGGTCATTGAGGTATAAAAAGATTAAATGATTTCCTCAGGGCTATACAACTAGTAATTGTCACAGAAGTGATCTGAAGCCAAGTCCTGATTCTCAGCCCAGCCCTGTGTCCAGAGTGCCTTGCTATCAATATGTCAATCTAATTTTCTATTAGCTCTCTTTTTACCTCTTTATCTTTCTTTCTCTGAATTATCTGTCTATAAAGATCACCTATCTCTCCAGTTTTGGTCTATGTTTTTCACTTCTATTATCTATTTATCTCAAAATAATCTATCAATATATCTCCATTTGTCTATCCTTATTATTGTTGTTGAGTCATTTTAGTTGTTTCTAAGTCTCTGTGTCTCCACTTAGGGTTTTCCTTGCAAAGATTCTAGAGTGGTTTATTTCCTTCTCCATCTCATTTTACAGATGAGGGCACTGAGGTAAACAGGGCTATGTAAAGGGTCACACAGCTAGTAATTGTCTGAGGCCAGATTTGAATTCAGGTCCTCCTGAATCCAGGGTTTTTGTTCTATTAGCTGAAAAACCTACCTGCCTATCTATTCTATTCTACCAAACCTATCTAATTTTCTATCTATCTATCTATCTATCTATCTATCTATCTATCTATCTATCTATCTATCTATAATCTATCTAATAATTCTATCTAATCTATTATCTTTTAGTGGTGTTGTGGATACACAAAATTTTCCCAGAGCTGAGAAATGATAAGAAGATATCATACTGTTTGTTACTGGGGACAATACATGCTTCCTTCAGTGCTCAGTGATTTTCAGTAGTTTTCTGAATCAGAAGGTTAGTATTAAAATATCAGTATTCTACTGGTAGTGCGATATTGCTGTATAAAGTCTTGATATTAATATTACTGTGGTTGCAAATCACGGAATGTCACAGTTTTGGAAGAATTCATAGTTTAGGTGACTATAAGAATAATTTTAGGTGAGAATAAGCAGTTACAGCATATGACCAACAATGCCCTGCATATGAGAAGCAGTATAAATGCCATTATAAAGAACATGTGTGACCACAATAAGAAGAATCATATAGTAGGAATGAGTGAAAAATAATCTATATGCTATATTATACCCTGGAAATAGTCAAAGGATAAGAGTTAAAATCCAGATCATTGGGTTGATAGCCCATGGTGCATTCACAAGAAGCAAACAATGAGAATCACATACGCTGGGAAGGCATGAATGAGTTACAATCTGCAGTGATGGAGGGATCACCAAAGCTATGAATTTATAGAGATCCATCTACATATCTTAGAGTTCTCGTATGTATATCTAAAGATAGAGAAGGAAAAGACTGGGGAAAATTTGAAAGGATGGTTCTTAGGAGAATTCATGGAATAATAAGAAAGCTTAGAGATATAGAGGAGATGAAACACTCTTTATCTTAGTTTAGAAAGGAGAAAGGAAAAAATTGTAGGCACCAATATAGATATATTAATTTTTTAGAGAGAGATGGTCCTTGATGTCTTTGATCTTACTATTAAAAAAAGGGGGGCAGGAGTTGTTTCTAAAGTTGAAGATAGAGGGGTGGTTGTGACATAAGGAAAGAAGGGATAAAACAGTTATTGTGGGGACTATGATGGGCAAAGTTAGGGGGCTAGTAGAAGTTATAATGAATTGATAGGTACTCTGGTTCATTAGTCAAGAGCAGGTTTTCTTTAACTTTTTTTTCATTCATGACTCCTTTTCACTGGATAAACGTTTATGCATATGCAACCCCAGGTATATAGGTATACAAATCAAGCATTTACTGATAATAGATCATAAAAAAATCTATTTTTAAAACAATTCTTTGACATACATGTAGTTCTACCATTTATTTATTTATTTTTTAAGCAATCAGGGTTAAATAACTTGCTCAAGGTTACACGGCCAGGTGTTTCTGGGTGGTGCCAAGTGTCTGAGCCCAGGATTCGATCTCCAGGTCATCCCAACACTGGAGCTGGTGCTCTTATTCTCTGTGCTACCTGGTCTCCCCTGCTGTATCTTTAATAAATGGTAGAACTGGGGCAGCCAGGTAGCACAGTGAGTAAGAGCACCAGCTCCAGTGTTGGGATGACCTGGGGATCGAATCCAGGCTCATATACTTAGCACCACACCCAGAAATAACTGGCTGTGCAACCTTGAGCAAGTTATTTAACCCCAATTGCTTAAAAAAAAAGATATAACAAATTTATATACTAATGAGTTGGGTGTACTTGTTTATTTTCATATGAAGAATTATGTCTCAGCAGAATATTTGATAGTGCAGGACATAAAGCATCTTTAACATCTTTCAGAATTGATTGATATGTTTCTTTTATCACTGTCAATACTGGAAATGCTGCTTTGTATAAATATATGGTATGAAATGACAGAAGTATGTTTAGAGTCATTTTGGAAAATGTTTGAAATTCTGTCCTAATCCCAAAACAAAATTCATTTAATAATTTTTTAGGAAACTCAAATTTCAAATCTGTATTGCTTGATAACTTGGCAAATTCTTTTTGCACTTTTTTCTTTGCTTTTTTTGGAGGGAAGAAGGTAGGACAGTTGGGGTTAAGTGATTTGCCCAAGGTCAATTGGCTAGTTTTGTGTTAACTGTCTGAGGCTGAATATTAACTCAGGTCCTCCTGACTCCAAGGCCAGTGCTCTATTCACTGTACCACCTACCTGCCCCACTTCTTGAACTTTTAATGGCAAATAACTGACTTTTTTATTTCAATTGTGTATGCTTTATGAAACCAACTTAATTTTGTGGAATCAAAATATGAAGGAAAGTTTTTTTTTCTTAAACTGTGTCTCCAGGCACTTCAGATGTTCAATTATAGCTCTTATAATTAAATCTTTGCTGAACTTATTTTCAATTATAAAATAATCTGTAGTTGTAAACATTTTAAAGAACAATTTTCTATCCTATTCTTCCAGATATTGATTTTTTTAGTAAAATTTTCAATTTTATCTTTAACATAAATATGCTGCAATTATTTCCTTGAAGTGACATGTTTAAATCATTGAGCTTTTTGGAAAATATGCAACAAATAACACAGTTTTGAAAGCCATGTCATTAAAAAATAACAAAATCAGATTGCTGCTCAGTCAAAAGTATAACAACTTCATCTTTCAGTTTCAACAATCTGTTTAATTTTTTCTCTCTTGAGAGCCACCTTTCTTCTTTATGTAGTAATAAGCTTTTGTAATCAGAATCTATGTCTCTGCAAATGTTTATAAACAAATAACTGCTAAGAGTATGACTTTTAATGAAGTTAATGATTTTGATAGTACTCACAAAACATAAAATATAATTCTGGTAATTTTTTATTTTCTATGAATGCCTCTTGAGTATCATGCAGTGAGTAAAAGTGATATAGATGTTCATTCCCACCAACTTTAACTTTTGCTACAAATCCAACATTCTCACCCATCATTGCTTCAGCATCATCTGTATGGACTACAATGCAATTTTTCATCTGTAAACCTTCATTTGTGAAAAATTCCTTGACTTTAAAACACACACACACACACACACACACACACACACATCTTCCCCTCTTGAGTACTCTTTCAAAGGGTGACAAAACAATGATTCCTCATGTATGCTTCCAACATAAACATATCTTACATAAACTGTGCCATGTTAGAAATATCAGTTTTTTCATCTAACTGAATTGTAAACTTTGGATTGCTGTTAATTAAGTCTGGTAATAAGCTGCTGGTGTTGGTGATTACTAATTTTAGCAATTCTTTTGAAAAAAAAGGATAATTTGATAAAGTAATTTTACAAACTTCATCCCCATAATTTTTCCCATGAACTATTTCTGACATTTTAATTGTAGTAGCAGGTAGCACAAGATATATTGCATAAGGCTTTATAGTTTTTGCATTTAAATAAGAGTTTAAATAAGATTTAAGCAAATACTTTTTGGTAACAAAATTTCTCAAAACACTGCTTTTCTTTATTTGAAGATCTTAAAATATTTCAAAATATCCCTTTGGTTTATTGCAGTTTAATATATGCTTGGTGTTAATATTTCACTTTAGTTTGGCTGGTTTCATGCTCTCTGTAGCCAAACCTTCATTACAAATTAAGCAAAGAGGTTTTTGCACACCATCATCATTATTAGAAGTAAATCCATATTGCAAAAGATGATTTGGCATACCTTCTTTTTCTTGTCAATTAGGTGTACCACAACCTGGTAGTGAAGACTATTCTGCATTGTCATCAGTATTTTTACCGCTTCTATCTAAATTTAGCCACTTATTCATAACTGAAAAATATTTTTGTCATAAAGTGTAAATAAATGTTGCTAATAATTTCTCAAATAAACACTAACCTTAATTTATGAAATTACATTTGTTTGTGCTTAATTTTAAAAAATGATGTTCACATTCCCATATAGCAGTGATGGTGGAGAAATATTATTATAAAATTCCTTTTGTCTTTGCTTGCTCCAATTAAACACTTACATTTTCTTATGGAAATGGGAATTTAACATCTTCCCTGCCCCTAGGCCCTTTGATAGGTTTAAGTGCACCTGGAGCCTGTGGCTGGAGGTTTGGTTTTGGGGAATACTTTTTGATTGGGCAGTGGGTCAAGAGGCTTGTTACATTCTCTGAGGCAGGAGAAGGGTATATATACCCTGATGTGATGCTTTGCTTTGGGGCTCACTTTGAGAAGAGTTATGTGATTTGACCAGATGAGACTCTGGGCAACCGTTGAGCCCCTTGGCTTTGAAAACCCAGATGTTGGTGCTTCCCTCCCTGATAACTGTGACTAGGTATGGATGTAATATTCATACAGTTTGAAGCCTGTCTGCTTGATCTGTTTCTATATCTTCTTGTAACTTCTGCTTTAAACTTGTTTGCATTCTTTGAGGTTCAGGATGCTGACCTTTTCTCCCTGAACTAGGTAAATGACATATGTTTGATGAAAGCAAGATTTAACCCATTTTGAGTTGTTTTCCTTTAAAAAAGCAGGTCTAAGAACCTGTGTGGGCAGCCACCTTGAGTATTCTGGAGTGCTTGCTGCTACACATTTCTATAAAAGAAGGAAAAAACAGCAATTAGAAAAATTAAATATTCTAACACAATACAATCCAAAGATATACTCAGTTGATACTTACATGATGAGGAATGATGGTAGGAAAATATTTTTTTAAAGTCTTTTATTTTCCATAATTAAAATTTTCTATTTCTGTAAGAGCAGAAAATTTTATATGTATAGTGAAAACACTACAATTCATAGCATACAATTTTCTTAAATTTGAGCTGAGGTGTTTCTGGGAACATTCATTGGCATTGTGATGGCATGTGCAGTACAAAGTGTGGACTTTGTAGTGTGGACTTTGAAGTGTAGACTTCACTGCACAAAACATGAAGTGAAATCATGTGACAAAACGGAGCCAAGCACTGCCAGAAGCACTTCAGATTCATTCCATGTTTGCTTTTACATTAATTTTTGGTCACTGCATGTTCAGAAAGCTTTTATTGTTTGTTATCAACTTTTTTTCAAACTTCACATTCAATTATATAATCCTTTATGGTGTTGTAAGCCACAGTTTAAAAAGCACTTGTATAGAGAGAGGAAAGGAGTAGCTAGACTAGATAGGATTTAAGCTTATAGAAGATTGGCATATATACTGTAATATGAAATCTTCGTGGCTTATGCCAGAGAGAAGCTGAGGCTTGTCCAGGGTCAACAGGCTACTTTGAGTCCTGACAAATTCTCCATCTTCTACAAGAAACCTTTTTTCAATCTCTTTTGAATTCTAGTGCCTTCCCTCTCTTAATTATTTTCTATTTAACCATCATATCCATTTACTTGTTGTCTCCCTTATTTGATTGTGACCTCTCTATTTATTATGGGCCTGCAGCACATAGACTGCTTATGGCCCATGGGACACTTGCAGCCCCCCATATGATTTTGGCTAACCCATCAAAAATGTAGATGAAAATATCCTCTACATTTTTTTGCAAATCCTTTGACAGGGTTGCACGTTTTGAAGGACTGAATTATTGCCTTACTGACAAAGCCAAAATATGTTGGAATCTGAACCCATATCTTCCTGATTCCATTTCTCTCTCTCCATTGCTATTGTTAGTTCTCAAACAACTGTAGTTATTACAATCATAATGCAATCAAATGAACTTTATATATGTAATAACCTTTGTAATAACATTTTTCAGTACTTCGAGTACCCTATGATAAGAACCATTTGTCATTGTAGAGTTTTTATAGAGGCAGAATTTCTAGGAGATTAGGCTGAATTTCTATTAACATAATTAGTCCTGGAAATTATGTTTTTTAAGAAAAACTAACATATTATTTTGTTATTTTTCCTCATGGTTTACAGTGTAGAATTTGTGGGAAATTTAAAAAAATCTATTTATTTGAGCATTCCAATTATTCAGATTCTAAATAAATGTCAGTGTTCTAAGACAAACAAAAATCTCTGCAGGATAAACCATATGTATCTTGACATCTATAGTCTGTGAACTCAGAATGCACAAAGGCATGGTTCCATTGAGACAATGAGGTTATAGAAACCAATTTAAAATGAAGTAGATTCACTAGAAGTAAACAAAAGTATTTCAAAATGAATTACATGTATTAACTAAAAACACTAAGCTGATTTCAAACCTTCCACTGGAGGATTTGAGCAAGAAAGCTTCAAATTCTTTCTCTTTTGGTGCAGATGGGATTAAGGGATGTTCTAAATGTAAACATACTCAATGGAATTTAACCACAACATGCAAACTTAGCATTTTGCTTCAGCTATAGATTTCCATTTGGAGAGCTAAATATATGTTACTGGTGCTATTCATTTCTCCTAACCACCTGCCTCATCCACTGCTTGCTTTTTGAAATATGCTTTCTTAGAATTCATTAGAAACAGGATTCCAGAAACACAGAAAAATATAAAATATCTTAAACTTATTGATCACAACTCTAAGAATAAGATAAATTTTGAAAATGAATGCTAAAAGTTACTACAATCAAAAATGAAAGTTTCCAATTAAAGGAACATTTGTAATGAATTCAAGAATTGCATTTTTCCACTATAAAATCTTGAAAATTTGATAAGCTACAATCATGAAACTTAGAGAATATATTCTTAAGAAAGATTTAAAAATATACTATGCATAAAGTGAAGCTAATCTTGTTCAAATATCCCAGTATAGGGACTTCTGGAAGCCAAGATGGCAGAATAAGCAGTAAATCACTGTCAATTTCTCATACTGAGCCCTGAAAAAACAGAAAATGGCACTCCAATGGAAAGAGCCAATGGAAAAACATGGTAGAGCAGTCTTTTAGCCCATGAATTTTGACAGATTGGCAAGAAAGGTCCATTTCACTTGGATAAAAGGGAAACACATTTCAGAACAGAAAGTGCCCCAGCAAGCTAGCAGCAAGGCCCATCTCAACAAAGCAGTGTGAGATCCTGTAATGGTAAGGGAATTTGAAGATCTTCTCTGCACCTTAATGGGCCTCTCTTGGAGCCCAACAAGAGAAGCTTGCTTAGGGGAGGCTTGTTTTTAAGGAAGGACCACACATTTTCTAGTTTGTAATTAGGCAGTGGATCATAAAGGTTGTGATGTCCTCTGACCCTGAATTTATACTCTGAGTTGAGGTTTTGCTTTGGGGTTCACTTATGGGAAGAGTTGTATGATCTGGCCAGATGATACTCTGGGTAACCATTGAGCCCCCCTGCTTTAAAGACCCAGATGCTGGTGCTTCTCTATGGGGTAATTAACTACATGTATTTGTAATGGTCAGACAGCTAGAAGCTCTGTCTGTTGGTCTGTTGAGTTGTGTTATTTTCTCTGTCTTTATTTTTTGTCTGCTTGTAATTTTGGGTTCTATTTTCTCTGAAGTTCAGGGTGCTGACTTTCTCCCCTGAGCTAAGTAAATTTTATATATATATATATACATATGTTTGATTAAAGTAAGATTGTTAATGCTTTTTGAGTTGCTTTCCTTTTGAAAAACAAATCAAAGAACCTGTGGTAGCAATCATCCTGGATATACTAGGGTGCTTGCTGTTACAGATACTGAACACTTATGTGGTAGAATAGGCAAACATCTATATTTCAGTTGCAAACTATGGATTGTTGATAAACCTTTAATTAGTTAGTTTTTACTTGAAAGAGAAGATACAGTTTAAATGATTTATTACATTTGTTATGATTTTATTTTGATGGAAAATGGCAGAAAACTTATTTTTCATTATGAATTAATTTTCATAAATTAATTAAAAAGGTAAAAATTGAATGATATTTAGGATTAAGTTAGGGTTAGGATTAGGGAGTGTTACCATGTTTCCCCAATAATAAGACCAATCCTGAAAATAAGCCCTCCCCTTACTGTGTGAGATTCCTCTAAAATAAGCCCTCCCTGAAAATAAGCCCTATTGAGAT
>NW_027185655.1:66857544-66873573 GCF_028583685.1 Petaurus breviceps papuanus
CCCCCCCCCGCACCCCGGTGAAACACACGCCGCGCTCCGAGCTTCATCCAATCAGAGCTGCAGCAGTGAGTGCGTCATCCTGTTCTTTATTGAATTCATTATTGAATAAATGTACATTTTTTTGTTCACATTTACCTGTTTATTAAAATTGCTGTCAATGTTCATTAAAATAAGCCCTCCCCTGAAAATAAGCCCTCTGGTGTTTTTCTGTCCAAAAAAATTAATAAGACAGTGTCTTCTTATCAGGGAAACATGGTAGAGTCAGGAGGCCAATAATTTACAGCAACTTATCAGAAGGATAATACACTATGATTGGTTGGGATTTATACTAAGAATTCAGGGATGGTTCATTATTAGAAAAATTATCAAAATTATCATATATTTTGATCAAATTGACCACATAAAATTGACCAGAATTATCATATAAATGAACAAATCAACAACAAAACTAACAGAAACCACATGATTATCTCAATAGATACAGAAAAAGCTTTTGACAAAATAGAACACCCATTCCTATTAAAAACACCAGAGAATATAGGAATCAAAGGAATCTTCCTTAAAATGATAAGAAGAATCTACCTAAAACCATTGGCAAGCTTTAAATGTAGTAGGAATAAGCTAGAAGCATTCCCAATAAGATCAGGGATGAAACAAGGATATCCATTATCACCACTGCTATTTATTATTGTACTACAAATGTTAGTTTTACCAATAAGAAAAGAAAAAGAAATTAAAGGAATTAGAATAGGCAATGAAGTAACAAAGCTATCACTCTTTTCAGATGATATGATGGTATACTTAGGGAATCCTAGAAAACCAAGTTAAAAAAAAAACTAATTGAAGCAATTAATAATTTAAGGAAAGTTGTAGGGTATAAAATAAACTCACTGTAGCAGCAAGCACCCTAGCATACCTAGGATGGCTGCCAAACAGTTTCTTAGATCTGCTTTTCTAAAGGAAAACAACTCAAAATGGGTTAACAATCTTGCTTTAATTAAACATATGTCATTTACCTATTTCAGGGTAAAAAGGGTCAGCACCCCGAACTTCAGAGAATACAAACAAGTTACAAGCAGAAGTCACAAGCAGACAGAGGAACAGATTAGCAGACAGGTTTCCAGCTATCTGACCATTACATCCATACCTAATCAGTTACCAGAGAATGAATCACCAACATTTAGGTTTTCAGAGCTTTGGGGCTCAATGGCTGCCCAGAGTCTCATCTGGTCAAATCACACAACTCTTCTCAAAGTGAGTCCCAAAGGAAAACCTCACATCAGGTTATATACAGCCTTCTCCTGTATCAGAGAAAGTCAAAGCCCTCTTGACCCACTGCCCAACCACAAAGCAACAAGGTGTGGGCATTTCTGAAAAACAAGCCTCCCACCACAGGTTCCTTGTGACCACATTCAGCCCATTAAGGGGCAGAGTGTATTTTCAAATCAAGGAAGGTTTTCAGAGTCACTTAAGTCTATCAAAGGGCCTAGGGACAGGGAAGATATTAGATTCCCATTCCCATAACTCCCACATAAATCACTGGCATATATATTGCTGTCAAGGTCTAGCAGAAGGAGATAGAAAAATAAGTGTAAGTGTAGACAATATAAAATAGTTGGGAGTCTAACTATCAAGATAAATCCAGGAACTATATGAACACAATTACAAAACACATTTCACACAAATAAAGTCAGATCTACATAATTGGAAAAATGTCAGTTGCTCATGGGTAGGCCAAAATAACATAATATAACAGACAATTCTACCTAAATTAGTTTACTTTTTCAGTTCCATACAAACTACCAAAAGTTATTTTATAGATGAAAAATAACAAAATACATCTTGAAGAAATGAAGGTCCAGAATATCAAGAAAACTAATGAACAGTAATGCAAGGGAAGATAGCCTAGCCATACCAGATCTAAAAGCATATCATAAAGCAACAATCACCAAAATGACTTGGTAATGCCTAAGTAATAGTGTGGTGGATCCATGGATTAGGCAAGGCACACAATACACAATAATCAATGACTATCATCATCTTATGTTTGAAAAACCTAAAGATTTCAGCTTCTGGATTAAGAACTCATTATTGGACAAAAACAGCTGGGAAAGCTGGAAAACAATTTGGTAGAAAATAGGCATAGATCAACATATCACACAATATACAAAGATAAGGTCAAAATGGTTACATGATTTAGACACAAAAGTTGGTACCATAAGCAAATTAAGAGAGCAAAGAATATTTTTCCTGTCCTTCTATGGAGAAGGTAGGAGTTTATGACCTAACAAGAGATAAAGAACATTATGAAATGCAAAATGGATAATTTTGATTATATTGAAGTAAAAAGGTTTTGCACAAACAATGTCAATGCAGTCAATTTTGGAAGGGAAGCAGAAAGCTGGCAAACAATTTGTCAGTCAGTGTCTCTGATAAAGCCCTCTGTTTTCAAATATTTAGAGAGTAGAGTCAACTTTACTAGAATACAAGACATTCCCCAATTGATAAATGGTCTAGGGATATAAACAGGCAGTTTGAAGATGAGGAAGTTACAACTATATATAGCCATATGAAAATTGCTCTAAATCGCTATTGGTGAGAGCAATGCAAATTGAAACAACTCTGAGATACCACATCACACCTATCTGATTGACTAATGTGACAAAACAGGAAAAACATTAATGTTGGAGATGTGGGAAAATTGGAACCCTAATGCATTGTTTGTAGAGTTGTGAACTATTCCAATGATTCTGGAGAGTAATTTGGAATTATGCCCAAAATGCAATGAATCAGTGCATACTCCTTGATCTAGCAATAGTACATTAGATCTATATCCCAAAGAGATCATAAAAAGTAGAAAATATCGACAAGTACAAAAATATTTATAACAGCTCTTTTTGTGGTGGCAAACAATTGGAAGTAGAAGAGATGCCCACCAGTCATGGAATGGCCTACCAAGTTGTGGTACATGAAGGTAAAGGAATAATGTTGTGCCACAAGAATTTGTGAGCCAGTGGATTTCAGAAAATCCTGGAAAGACTTACATGAACTGATACTGAGTGAAGGGAGCAGAACCAGGAGAACATTGCAAACAGTAATAGTGACATTGTGAGATGACCAACTTTGATAGACATCTCTTCTAAAGAATGCAATAATATTTGACAATTTAAAAAGACTAATGATGCTATCAACTTCCAGAGAAAGAACTACAGAGTCTGAATTCACATTGAGGTTTATTATCTTTTCTCTCTCTCTCTGTCTCTCTCTGTCTCTGTCTCTCTCTGTCTCTCTGTCTCTCTCTCTCTGTCTGTCTCTCTCTCTCTGTCTGTCTGTCTGTCTCTCTCTCTCTCTCTCTCTCTCTCTCTCTCTCTCTCTCTCTGTCTCTCTCTGTCTCTCTGTCTCTCTCTGTCTCTGTCTCTGTCTCTCTCTGTCTCTCTCTCTGTTTTCTTATGGTTTTCCCCCTTTTATCTGATTTTTCTTTCACAACAAGACTAATGTGGAAATACATTTAATATGACTGAAAATTTATACCCTATAATAGAGGGACTGCCCTCTTGGGGATGGGGAAAAATCAGAACTCAACATCTTACAAAAGTCAATGTTGAAAACTAAAAATAACCAAACAAATAAATTTAAGTAAAAAATAGGTCATCATTAATTTCACAGGTAAAAACCTTTATCTACTTCATTTTTTGGTGGAATAAGGGGAGGAAATTTTTTTCTAAATACAACTTAATTAAGGGAGAGAAATGGCATGGTTTAGTTTCATGATTCAGCATGAAAGTCAAAAGCTCCACTTACCCCTTAAAATTCTTGGGGGCCAAAAAAGTAAACTGTTTTTCTCCTCTCTAGAATAAGAGTCTTGTATAATTAATGCAATTGTTCACCAGTATTTCATTAAATCTCTGATTTACTCTGTTCTTATAATTAGTTTAAGTGATTTTAATTAGCTCCATCTATAGTTTAATTTGCAAACAAGTTACTTCTGTAAATATGCACTTGATAGATAAAATAAGCATGACTTTTGAAGTCCAAGTGATATGAATATTAATTATTTTTCTTTTATTAACCTGATTATAAATAGGCAGAGAAATATTTACCACACTATCTCAGTTTGCTTATGTGATGCAAAGAAGAGTCCAGTTTTGCTAGTAATGTACATAGCATAGACATAGGTTCCATTAATAAGAGTAGAAGGAAGTTTTTTTTACACTATAAGGAAATGTGATGGTATATTTATAGACCATAAAGAAATTACTCAGATAGGTTCCTTTATGTAGAAAAAAATCCTAATCAAATAAAACTAAGCACTGACTGAGTTTACTGCTTATGCAGTAAAGCAATATGGAATATTCCATAAGCAATATGGAATATTTTTTATGGAGAATTTTAAGACTTAAAAATACCCTTAGCCATGCCAGAAATATTAGTTTTTATGATTTCAGCATATCTTGATATATTACAACATTATGGATACTATAGACTTTTATCCAAAAATCTTGGAACACTCAGAATGCCATGCAACCATGTTATTCCTAATGACCCAGATTCTCCCTAAACCTTCTAATCGTTTTGGGTGGTTTGCAATATTTGCTTACTATTTGGGATCAGTAAGGGTATATTTAGTGACTTAATGATGCAGTGAACAAATGAACTGTCTTGATAGTTTTCAAATGGCTGGCGTTTGAATTTTAAAAGAAAATTCATCCAGAAATGAAAATTTGTATTCATAAATAAATGTTGTCATTGTATTTGCTTGAGAATAATTTGAAAAAAAAATGCATTGGAATTTGGGTGGAATTTCATGCCTTCTTTGTAGAACCAGCCTTAAGATACCTATAATAGGAAGAAAAATATACTCAATATTCTGGATTTCTTTTCCAAAGCACCAAGTCATGTTAAAACTGTCCTTTATATTCTTTCTGGCAATAGAGCCTTGACAGATTTCCCTTTAAGATACAAAGCTTTTGAGTATGGGCCTGTCCAAGGACAAGCCTAATTATATTTTCAGAGACGGTCTACCAGGGTGGCTTCAAGAAGTGTTGGAGGGTGACTTCTTAAGCCACAGAGATCTCAAGGACTGATAGGCATAATTGCAAAGGAGTTATAATGGTGGTCATATGGCTCCTTCCATTGCACTTCACTTTGTTGCACTAACAGATCTTGCTTTTTTTTCCCCTTTTTTCTAGAAATTTAAGATTTGTGGCAATCTTACCTTCAGCAAAGCTATTGGTTCCATTTTCCAACAGTACGTGCTCACATTCTGTCTTGATATCACACTTTATACATTCTTACGATATTTTAAACTTCTTCATTTTTAATATATATGTTATGGTAATGTATGATCTAGACAGTAAACTTCAAGTTAATGAGGCAGCTTTCAGGGTCATTGTGGCCTGTTCAATGAATGGGCATTACATCACTCAAAAACTGAGAACCTGAAAAAATTTTATGCCTAAACGTGGGTCCAATCTTCCTAAAATATATTGGTGGAAGAGTGTTACCCAAGCATATATTTGAATTTTGATTTATTTTATTTATATATTTGCTTCAATGTGTGAATGTGTTTTCATTTTCACTATTATTATTTGTCTTGCATTTACTAATAGTCATGTTCAAGAATTAAAAGTACATTGTTGTGAGGATCTAGTGTGTATCAATGTAAAACTTGTATGGATTGTCTATACACACAGTAGTCTGGGATCATGTATTAAATTATTGAGTAGCAGATTGTGAAAATAGAAACACTTAGATGGGGGCTAAAGAAATCAAAGGGGGAATGTTTTCCCTTAATAGTGTTACTCCTCAGACCTTAAGAAAATTAATCTAATCAGAATGTGAATACATATGTATATGCCCTTTATAAGGGGTGTTGGTGTATTATTACCTTGTGGGAGTGGCCATACCAAACACATATTTCTTACACAGTCAAAACTCATCAGTTTTAGAATGAGAAAACAGTGACATAGAAAGCTTATATGACTTTTAAAAGATCACAAAAGCAATAGGTAGAGGATTCAGGACCCTAATCCAATATTTTCAGCTTAAGTTTAGCCCTCTTTTCACCAAATTCTATTGCCTTTTCCTTGTCACAGTCTAAATACCGAATTAGCTAATTTAGTGAGGAAGTGACAGAAGCAGCTCTTAATTGAGTCACAGGCAAGAAACTGAATGATTAGAGGAAAATTATGTGGAGGGAGGTTATGAAGGGTTCTGACTGAAAAATATGAAAAAATGGGAAGAGAAATATGTTTCAAAATCAAAATATCATAATCTTGCATAGATATAAAATAATGACTCCTATATTTCCATTTTGGTTAATTCAAGGAAATGCTTTAGGAGTAAATAGAGAGGGGGCAGCTAGGTAGCACAGCAAGTAAGAGCATTGTAATGGGAATGTAAATTTAAAGATCTTCCCTGCCCCTAGGCTAAAGTGCACCTGGAGCCTGGGGTGGGAGGCTTGTTTTCCAATAGATACTTCTTGATTGGCTAGTGAGTCAATAAGGTTGTTACATTCTCTGAGCCAGGAGAAGGCTATATAAGCCCTGATGTGTAGCTTTGTTTTGGGGCTCACTTTGAGAAGTGTACTGTGATTTGATGAAAATATGGGCTAGCCGTTGTCCAGAACCCCCTGGCTTTGAAACCCAGCTGTTGTTTGGTATGTATGTAATGGTAGGACAGTTTGGAAAACTGTCTACTTGATCTGCTTCTCTGTCTGTATATTCTGAAGTTCAGGGTTCTGACCTTTTTCCCCTGAAGTAGGTGAAAGATACATATCTGACTGATTAAAGTAAGCTTGTTAATCCATTTTGAGTTGCTTTCCTTTATCAAAGCATATCCAAGAACCTGTGTTGGCAGCAAACCCTGAGGACCCTTGGGGTGTTTGCTGCTACAAGCACTGGCCCCGGAGTCAGGATGACCTGGGATTGAATCCAGCTAAGACACTTAGCACCCACCCAGAAACACCTGGCCTTGTAATCTTGAGCAAGTTACTTAACCTCAATTGCTTTAAAAAAAAAAAAAGAGTAAATGGAGAGTGCAACATTATACCTTAAAATGTCATTTTTGATTACTCACAAAACACCATTACAAGAATATTGTCTCTCCCATTTGTCACGGTACTGGGCCCAGACACAGAACATGAAGGAAATTCAAATATGGACGTGAGCACATTCATGCTCAAGATATATCACAATTCTTTATTCCCTTGCATTGATAGCTTTAATTACAGTGAAGATCAGAGATGTATTTATTCTCATTGTGTCAACTCTTTTCAGCAAGAAAGAAGGGAAAGGAATTTTATGTTTGATATCTAGAAACTAGGATGAAGAGTACTATAAGTGCTGAAACACACACACGCATGTGAAAGAAGCAATTTGCTGAGGATATATATTTTATATATATTTTTCTCTCTTTACATATATATGTATATACACACATACACACACACACATATATATGGTATACACACATTCTTAGTAATTTATTCACTTCAACACACAGTATAGTGGAAAGAATAGAAGATTTAGGATCAGAGTACTAGGATCAAACTGTTAGGTACTCCCTATTTTTGTGACCTTTGCAAACTATTTTATTCCTCTGGGTTTCACTTCCCTCATGTGTATAATAAGTATATTAGATTAGATTATGTATCAGGTTCTTTATAATTCACTCCAAGCAATCATCATACATTTATTAAGCACTTACATTGTCCCAAGCCCAGTGTTAAGCCCTGAAGATACAAATAAGAAGAATGAAAGAATCCTTACTGTCAGAGATGTTACATTCAAAAAGAAGGAGACAGAGGAGGAAAAAAATGTTCCAGCCTATTTTGGGAAGGTTTTTAAAAGCTTATCAAAGTAGTTTATGTTTCATCCCAGAGGGAATGGGAAACCAGTGGAGTTTACTTTTATCAATCAATAAGAATCATTTAACATCTAACTAGTGCATTAACAACTTTAATTAATAGATTAACATCTATCTAATTAGATTGACATTAATAGATTAATATTTATCTAATGCATCAGAAATACCAATTGATTTTTTTGAGAATGTTTTGTTTGAAAAGGGAAAAGAACCTATCTGTATAAAAATGTTTACAGCAGTTTTTTTTGTTTTTTGTTTTTTTGTGGTGGCAAAGAATTGAACCACAAGGTGAATCTGATAGATTGGAGAATGACTGATCAAGCTGTGGCATGTGATTGTAATAGAATATAAAGGTGATATAAAAATGATGAGCAAGATGACTTCAGAAAACCCTGAGGCTTTTGTGAAGTGATGCAAAGTGAAATGAGTAGAACCAGAAGAACATTGTGCACAGTAAAAGCAACATTGTGATTGTCTACTAAGAAAGATTTACCTACTCTGATCAAAATGATGATTTAAGACAATTCAAAGGACACATGATGAAAAATGCTACAGAAAGAGAGAGAAGAGGGGGTGGAAGGGAGAGGATTTGGAATTCAAAATTTTTAAAAAGTGAATGTCAAAAATAAATTTAAGCATGAAACAGAGACTGTCACCTTTGTTTTCCCTTTGGGGAAAACACCCAGAACTTCTTGTTTAGGATTTTTTAATCCAAATCAGCCTGAGGACACTCAATTTAAAGCAATTGGCAAATTCAAAAAGAAACCAAAGTGGGCTGGCTAGGTGGTACAGTGAGTAAAGTGCCAGCCCTGGCATCAGGAGGACCTGAGTTTGGATGCGGCCTCAGACACGTAACACACACACACACACACACACACACACAGAGGTATATGAAGAAAAATGTTGTCATCCTAGAATGTTTGAGTTGTAATAGACATAAGAGATCTTTGGGCATTATTACCTGGTTTTCAGGGTGCAAGAAATAAGAATCATTTATAGGTAAGGAAAGTTGAATCCCTTTAAAGTTGACCAATATTCTTTCCTGGGAAATGGAATGCATCCAGAGTTCAGTCAGTTCATCAGTAAGCATTTATTAAACATCTTCTATATATGACAGCTACTGTACTGAGTGCTGGGAATACAAAAAGATATAAAAGAGAATCTACCCTCAAGGAGCATATCATACAATAAAAATGGAACTATTCCACTTTTTATTGCTTTATTACCCACAAATTGGTTCTCTTTACACTTTTTAGGTAAAATGTGAACTTTACCTCTAGTTCTTTGGCAGTATCTAAGAGGCAGTGAAATGGTACAATGGTTAGATTGCTGAGCTGGAAACCTGGAATAGTTGAATTCACATTTGACCTCAGACACTGAGTTGTGTGATCCTGGAAAAGTTATTTTAAAAAATTATGTTTGCCTCAGTTTCCTTAACTGTGAAATGGGGGTAAAAATAGTACAAATATTCATTGTTGTGAAGATCAAATGAAATAACATTCGTAAAGCTTTTAGCACTATCCCTGGCACACAGCACTTTCCTTCATTGTATCTAAATTCCAGCTAAAGAAAATCCTTTCCAGGTATTACAGGTATTATCTCAGTCCATATAAAAGTCCTATATGTTGCCCTTATGAAAATAATTAACATTAAAGTGTACTTGAGTTATGTTTTCAATATAAAATAAATAATATAATGGTTTTCTGAGGCCTTTGGAAAGTTAAAAGCAATGAAATGTAAAAAGTGATCATTATTAGTAATTGCCTAAAAATACCTTTGTAGCTTTAGAAACAGATATATTTCTTTTGTAGTCTTACTAGTAATGAAGTTGGGATAGTTAAGAAAAAGAATTAGTTTCCCATTTTAAATGAATCTTGAATGTTTTCCAGCTACAAACTGGCAACCTGGATAATGGCTATTATGGGAAGTCCCTAAAAATTTCAATTACCTATGCCAAACCTCATAATTTCAAATCTCCAATCCTATAATTCTTTATTATTAATTTCAGAAACTTGAACAATTGTCTCGTGGGCTAAACTCTTTCTAAAGTTAGATAAAATATAGAATTTACCTGAAAACTTTGTTATTTCATTGTATCTAAGATGTTTTTAGTGTAATCTACCAGAGTATTACAGCCCTTCCAAAGCTGCACATTCTATGTGATCTCATTCATATTTCTGTGTTCTCCAGAGTATACCACTGGTTTCTTAAATGTTTCATAGATACTAGGATAGCATTTCGCCTATCCATCTATTAATCTCTCATATTTCAAATTGTATAACTTGCCCGTGTCCTTTTCAAATAATAGGTGTTCTCTTTTTGCCAGAGTTTGTGTGCAAATTGAGCTCCATAATTATATTCATTGAACATCCAACCAATGGACATTTGGGTTACTTATTATTTAAGTATTTTTCCAAGGTCAGAAGATTCCTTTATTTTAATCAATTATTTATAAGATACCCATGTACCAGACACTATGTCATTTGCAGAAATAAAGCCTCTCTTGAAGGACATTGGAATTTGTATGAAATGCTTTTGTGGCAGTAGGTAGCCTAGCATCACTCCAGGGACTGTGAAGGCTCCCAAATCCAATATAGTCCACTCTTCTGCCCTTACATAATTAAAAAAAAATGATTATTTTTTATTTATTTAACGAAATATTTCTTAATATAATTTTAAAAGTAAAAATCTTTTTTTTTGAGTTCCAAATTCTCTCCATTCCTCTTTAAAAAGGGAAGCAATTTGATATTAATTATTCATGGGAAGTCTCACAAAATATATTTCCATACTAACCACTTAGCAAAAGAAAATGCAATCAAAATTAAAAAATAAAAATATAGTTTTATTTTTATGTATCCTCTAGTCTGCATTCAGATATCATCAGTTTTCTCTTTGTAGATTGATAGCATTTTCATCATGGGTACTTTGCAATTGTTTTGGATTATTGACTTGATCAGAGAAGATAAGTTTTTAATAGTTGATGATCCTTAAAATATTGTTATTACTGCATACAATGTTCTCTTGGTTCTGCTCATATAACTTGGCATGATTCCATATATCTTCCCAGGTTTGTTTGTTTGTTTTTTTCTGACATAAGCACATTAATATTCTATCAAAATCATATACTATAACTTGGAGTATAAGGTCTTTTCAGGAAAGATTAGTACCTCTGGTGAAAGAACTGTTGAGCCTTGTTCTAAACAGTTTTCCATCTTTGATGTTTCCTTATCTACCTGTGAAGCTAAGCATTAACAGCTTTTCAGAAGAATGCTGCTAATAAACAGCTTTTCAAGGTTCTGTTTACATGGCATAGTGAACACTCTATTTATTCTAGAACAAATCAAAGCAAAACATTCACGGAAATCAAGGTACAGCATTCACAATGTTACAACTTATCACAGAAAGTCAAAATACTGCATTCAAACAACTTATCACTAAGATGGCCACATAGTTTTCACCACAGTGGTCACAAACTTTTCAACAACAACAATGATTTTGTAACTCAAGCATTCAATCATCTCAATCATTATATCATCTTTAAGGAGATTTGCCTCCTCAAGGGACATAAAATGCAATAGTCAAAGTTCTCCACTTATGGGGTACACTAAATTTCAAATCAGTCTCTTATTTAGTCATCAATCATTAAGTAAAATCATTTAGTCAATTAATCATGTAGTCAACTCAATCATTCAATCATCCTTCATCATTTACTATTCAATCAGAAAATACCTAAGCCCTCTACCCCTAGGTCACCAGTAAAGTACAATTAGACAGTACACAGAAAAATCTTCTTTCAGCTTGACTCAGGGTGTTCTCTCAGCTTCCTTGGATCCCCTGCCACGGTCCCAGATTCTATCTGGATTCACCAACCTGTCAGCTGGGTTCAAAGACAGACAGTTCCCAGGTCTTTGTCCAGCTGTCCATGCAGTCTCTGTTCCATGTTGAAGCTCACAGTGTCCAGTCCATTCTGTTCCCAGGAAAACAAGGCTAAACAAACCCACCAACAGGTTCACATAAAGTAATAGCATCAAAGTCATGTTTCCTCAGTCTTTGGCACCTCATAAATCCTCAACAGTCTCAGCAGTTCTGCCTGGCCCTCAGACTCATCAGAAGTTTCAGATGGTTCCCAGAGTCAAAATCATTTCATCCAGGTTCTCCAAATAAAAATCATTCTCTCCAGCCTGGGGGGCATTTCCTCTTCCGTCTCCCCCGTGGCAGCAGCTACTGCCTCCATGAAGCCTGCTCCAAGAATGTCTGACTTTCCCAGCCAGGGTCTTTCCTTATATACTGACAGCATTAGCTTCCTTTTTCAGCCAACCCCTTCCTGTTACATCAGCAACAGGGATTTATAGCTTCTATTTCTTTAACAGAGGCTTGATTAATTACTAAGTGCTAAGTACCTGTTACCTTTGCCAATACAAAGGGACCTTCGAATTCAAATTACATTTCCATCACACTACCTAACTCTTACTTGTTACTACAAGAAGCTGTAGCATGTTCAGTGGCCAAATGCTGGTAAACCATTTGGGCAAATGGGGTTAAACAGGCTGAGAAAAATTGATATAAATTTTATTAATTTAGTGAAACAATAATGGAATTTTACTTTTAATGAACCATGCATAGATATCATTTGCCATTTTCTTCCTTTTCCTGCAAATATTGTGAAAGGACCATCCTCTGCTATCATTTGGTCTTAGGGATTCACAAATTTGGAAATAATTGACCCACCTATTTTAGAAAAATAGTGCTTTCAGACAATTAGATGGATTTTCTGTAGCAGTAATTGCTAGGTCTTGAGTCAGTTAAAGAATAAAAGATTCTTTTAATGAGAAGGACAATTGGTCTTATTTGTAGATTGGAATAGTAGGAATTAAGTATCAAAGCTTGATTAAGAAGCAGTCTATAAAAATATGAATTTTTTAATCTTCTATTACAAATTAAAAGACATATTCCCAACACTATATACATACACCTTTCAAATCAATGTCATCCTAGAAATATTTCATAACTTCATATCATAAAGTAGAATAAAAATCTGTTCCTTAA
Organism: Petaurus breviceps papuanus; assembly: GCF_028583685.1. Taxonomy (NCBI): domain Eukaryota; kingdom Metazoa; phylum Chordata; class Mammalia; order Diprotodontia; family Petauridae; genus Petaurus; species Petaurus breviceps. Next base: position 66,870,457 of record NW_027185655.1, read on the forward strand.
TCAAGAAAATATTTATTCATTCATTCATTCATTTATCTATCTATTTATTTTTAATTTTTATAAATTGCTTTCCAGCACTCAGTGCAGGGATAATTATACACAGAGAGTTTGGCATCATTAAGTTTATAACAGCAGTTCATAAGGCCCTTTTAAATGAATCCCATTTTGAAGTACTAATATACATTTTAGGTAAATGAGAAGAGTCTAGTGAATCCATAACTACATTATAACAACTTGCATAAACATGAATATAAGTCTACACAAACAAAAATACCCACGTGAACATACACACATATGGGGGAGGTTATATGGTTCAAAAATGTAGCTATCAAACACAGAAATACTATTTTTTCACCTAATAGGGGTGGGGAACCAAGTGTAGCCCTTTGACTGAATCTAAATTTCACAGAACAAATCCCATTAGAGTTATATAGAAGTCTCTCAGACATAGTAGCTATATAGTTTATTTTTTTTTTTTTCATTAGCACGTGAAAGAATTGTGAAATGGAAAATTTAAGGAGCTTTGAAAATGCATTTAAATATCCCCATGTATTTATGCTTCAAAATATTTTCTTCACAATAATACTTTGAGTTAGACAAAGCAGATATAATTCTGATTTTACATATACAGAAACCAAGGCTCATAGAGTTTAAATGTCTTGGCTATGATTATATAACTAGGAAATGTTGAATCCAGAACTTGAACTTATGAGTTGTTGATGTTCCAAATTCTGTGCTCCTTCCCCGGTTCCATGCTACTGTGCCATTAGTAATATACAGGTTAAAAATAACAACAACAAATATTATCATTGAGGCTTCAGTCATAATTAGGCTGCCTTTTGCTATAAGGTAAGTACAAATGTGTTTCCTTAAGCTACACAGATGCATACAACCAAGTGCCCACACACGCACACACACACACACACACACACACACACATTCTGCCAGACAAGGGTAAGAAAAATGCATAATGATCTTCCAATTGAACATTGCTGCCTCTCCCATATAGAATTATATCATGGATATTACAAAAAATAAATTGTTCACAGTAAGGTCGATCTGTCTCAGATTTTAAAATGTCATAAGTGTGTACATCTGTCATTTGGGGCTAGGACGGGTGGGATGGGATTCTGATCGTGATTGAATGAGTTTAGGGAACTCCCAGCATTGAAACTTCCTTAATGAATGCAGATAGCAATTTATCTAAATTTTGTCTTAGAAAATTTCTGGTTTCCCTGACATATTTGACTAGCTCATAGTCACATAGCTAGTATATGTGAGAGGCAGGAGTAGGTCATTCTGACTTTAAGGTAGATCTACCTACTTTGCCATGATATTTTTTTTAAAACCTATGGCAACAAGAAAAGAAAGAAACAAAATGACACTGAATTATTTTGAGATATTTTATATGAATTTTCAAACCTAACATTTTCCACTTCAAAATTCTTCATGTGTTAGTAGAAGAAGAAAAAAACAACCCAATATAGCTAAAAGTAATGTGTTTTTAGAAACTTCTACATAGTACTGTAGGAGGAAAATACGATTTCTATGTTTTGATAGCTAGTTCTGGAAATAGGAATAATACCAACTTGTAAATGAATAAGAAACTTTGGATAAAAGATGTAGATTTTTTTTTGCTTTGGAAATGAAATAGATACATATATAGTTGTACTGTAATAAAATTTGAAGTCATACTTTTTTTTCTGAATAAAAACTAATGTGTAAGCCCAAAGGACTTTAGGCTGTATATTTTTATTTCCTTCAAGTCAGAAAATCAAGTAGAGCTTTCTTATTCCTTTGTTAAGTTACATGAGATCTAGGATTTTAAGACATTTGATCCAAACAACTCTGACTCCATATAAGGCACACATACTTTTTTTGCTTAAAAAAAGTGGCATCTTTTCCCTGGATAAATGGAAATGTTATTGCATCTCTGATGTCCATCTGAACCCTAGGCTTCATAAATCTTAGCAAACTAGCCAAACAATGACTTTTTATTATCTTTAACTTTATGATTTTATAATTACCTTTTAATTAGCCCATTTGCTATTTGTTTTTCAATAATAATGTTTCTAAAAATAACCAAGCTTTTTTCATACATTCTGTAATTATTTTTAGAAACTAAATATTTTGGAGTTTAACTTCTCCCTATTGCTCAGATTTTATAGACCAAGTTGGAATGCATTCAATATTAATCATCTGAGAGCTGGCAAATTATGATTTTAGCAAGAAGCTGGCTTGAGTTAAAGCAGAATACCTCAATTGGCAGTTCCAGATAATGGAAGCAAAATAGGAATGTGGGAAGAGGTGGGGTGAAGATAAATCAAAGACTTTGGAAAATTACATAAGAATATTGAAGCTTTTATAAAACTGCATCCTTGGCACCTTGTTTTAAGTACATTTATCTGACTCCACTTCAGCAACTCAGCCAGCTGAATGATGAGCATTAATGATAATGTATTTTGTTTATGTCGAGAAAATCCCAAAAGAATACTCCCACTGGATTCACATTCTGGTCAGTTTTAAAGAATCATTTGCTAATTCCTAGGCTGTTGATTCTTTTTCACTGCAGAAACAAAGTGAATTTTTTATGTGGCTTTGTTTTAATTCATTTTTGTAACTCTGGTTTACTCATTGCAAGTGTTCTGTTCTCTGTTTGATTTATTTTTATATCTATGATAGCTGACTAAGAAACACAATAATAAGATTAACAATTACTCAACAAAATTTTTGACAAGGCACCCTTGACTAATTCATGTCTCTTAAGTTTGTACATTTAATAGCTAATTAGAGATTAATTTATTATATCTAGACTTAAAATTATATTATACCTATATTATTATATTATATCTAGATATTATTATATCTATGTTATATCTAGGCATTAAAATTAATATGTGTGTCCATACATACAGCACCACCCCTCATAGGGTCTGCTTGTTAAACATTTACTAGCACACCCCCAGAATGATTATAAACTTTGCTTGAGCTCAGCAGGAGAGCAAGAAAATTTTCATGTAATGAAGTTATCATCCGATTGAAGGCCTGGTGAATGAAAACAAACAAACAAATGATGATGATGATGATGATGATGATGATGATGATGATGATGATGAT
>NW_027185655.1:66873583-66911098 GCF_028583685.1 Petaurus breviceps papuanus
ATGATGATGATGATGATGATGATGATGATGATGATGATGATGATGATGATGATATGCATTATTTATAAAATATTTTAAAATTTGTAAAGTGCTTTATATCCATTTTATCATTCAAATTTACCTATTCATTTTTAATTCTGGAGTAGATTGTGCAAAGAACTTTACCATGAGTAATAGTCAGAGCTACAGAGAATTAATAAATCTACATCTTAAACTTGACAAAAATCAGGGCTTAATTTTCCTAGACTGTACATTTTGATTTACCATCTGATGATAAAGGTAAGATGGCACAGTGGATGGAGTTCTGGATATGGAATTAAGGAAATATGAGTTCAAATGCACCTACAGACACTGAGTGACCATGTACAAGTGAGTTAACTTCTGTCAGCTTTAGCTTCATCTGTAAATGATAATCATAGCACCCACTTCCCAGTGTTATTGTGAAGATCATATCAGATTTGTGTAAAGTGCTTTGCAAAAGTAAAAGAAGTGTATAAATACTAGCTCTTATTACATTTATATATTTATATAACATATGTATATGTTCACACAATAATATATAATAAATGATATATCTACATATCACATATAAAAATAACCAAATGTACATAACAGTATGTGTATACACCACACATAATAATGATATTTTTATTTTCCATTTTAGAAATAACTCCTCAATTAAGAAACAAACAGAAAATATCTTGGAAGAAAAAAGATGAACAATTGTGGATACTTGGAGATTTAACGGGGAATGCTCACCAATGACAAGTCTGTAGGTGACTGAGGCCTTGAATAACCTTTACCATTATTGTTTTCCACCACATGTATTTCTAAATAATATTGGAGATAAAAATTAAACCGGAATTCTATCATTATGTAAACTTCTTGGAATCCCCCATATCTAATCCAAAAAAAAATTCAATTAAGTTAATGTGTATTATTTTCCTGTTCTAATGATGTTAAGAGACATTAGGAGTATGGAATGAGATATTCTATGTATTCACTTTATTGTGCAGTGCTCTGAGATTGACAGTTGGATATAAAGATGGAAAATAACACAATCCATAGTATCTAGATGTCCTCAGGTAGAGAAGAAATGTCAGGATGTCCTTTGTATTGGAATTTGAAGGTAGAGGTTAACAATATAATTGTTTACTTTCCCTCTCTCACTCTATACCTTTTCTTTTCAACTTGGCCTGACTGACAGTTTTGGATAAAAAAATGAAAAGTATGAGATCATCACAGAGAATCCAACAATTATCCCCCTCCCAAAAGAAAGAATGAAAGAAAGACAGAAAGAAAGAAAGAAAGAAAGAAAGAAAGAAAGAAAGAAAGAAGGAAAGAAAGAAAGAAAGAAAGAAAGAAAGAAAGAAAGAAAGAAAGAAAGAAAGAAAGAAGGAAGGAAGGAAGGAAGGAAGGAAGGAAGGAAGGAAGGAAGGAAAGAAAGAAAGGAAGAAGGAAAGAAAGGAAGGAAACAAGGAAGAAAGAAAGAAAGGAGAGAGAAAGAAAGAAAGGAAGGAAGGAAGGAAGGAAGGAAGGAAACAAGGAAGGAAGGAAGAGACAAGCTACTTAGCCATAGCAGTGGAAAGGAGGCTCAACTGGGATATAGAACTGAGTCATATAGCAGTCCTCCCTTCCTGCCCATCCCCAATCCCTTAGCAATACATTGGAAGGGATACAGCATTGGGGCATTCATCAAGTGTGAGGATCCCAGACTCCTTGTCAGTTGGCATTTTTTATGGCCTTTGTGAATCAGGAAACTGGATTAATTAAGTCTTGGAAATAAATTTCTTGCATTTTTTTCAGGAGAGGAGGATGTATCCTAGACCACAAGTCAGGGATTGTAGCTGATATTACTTTAGTACACCTTTGAGGACCACTAAATAATTTTCACAGATGTGATTGGTGAAATAAAACTTCCAAATGCTTCTGATACAAGTATGCTTTTCACATAAATCATACCATTATGAAGCAATGGAGAGTGGGCAAAAAGAAAGTCAGTTATATTCTTCCTGTTCTGATGAGTTTGAATTTATTTAAAGATACAAATAAATACAGTTATTATCATTATGAATCAGATTGCTCTTCTGATCAATGTTAAAGGGCCAACATTCCAGGGAAATCACTTCAACACCAGTCATTTTGGTATATCAATATTTATCTTACATGACATCTAAGATGTGTGTTTTCCTATGCTAAAATGAATGAACAGTGTTATAGTGAAAAGAAAAATAGATATAACCACAAGAAGGTTAAGCAAATAGTTTATAGGATTTTAAGGATGACATTCTTCTCTCTTTCTTTGTTTAATAATTTTCACCAAACTCTCATTCCATCCCTCTTTCTCTTCTTCCCTCTCTCTTTTCTTCTCCTCCTCCCTTCCTCCTTTCCCCCTCCCTCTCTTTCTTATTTTCTCCTTCCCTCCCTCCACCATTCATCCCTCCCTTCTTTCCCTTCTTCCTTGCATCTCTTCATTTCTTCTTTACTTTGAATTTATTGATAATGGAGAATTTTATACCTAAGGAGATAGAATGGAGATCATCACTTTCTCTGAAATGTAGGAAGATGTTTGGGGCAATGAAGAATTTAAATGACTTTCTGAAGGTCACAGTGCTTTATATTTGCATGTGTGTGTGTGTGTGTGTGTGTGTGTGTGTGTGCGTTTGCATGTGTAGATTTGAACCCAGGTCTTCTTTACTCCAAGTTTTGTAATTTATCCAATTCTACAACGCAATAATAGTGATATTATGATATATTTCACAAATAGTATGATACTTCCTTAGAAATACCTTCCTTGAAGTTTCATGGTGTGTTGTGGGGGTGGGGAGGTCATTTTAAAAGAATTCAAAGACTCAGACCACCTCTAATCCAAGTTTAGGCATTTACTGAGAGTGATACCTCTCCATCAGGTCCAGTTCCAAGAGGAAACAGCAAGTTCAGTAAGACAAGATGGGCAAATTTATAGTGTAATGATTCTGATTACAACATATATTACAACACAATACAACATATCTTGGAAATAAACAAATAGAACTGTGATCTCACTAGGATAGATGATGCTTCAGTGGTGTAGGGAAGTGTTGTGGGCCAACTCTAAGTTAGGCAGGTAGAAGTGGCCAGCTTCTTGCAGCTGCTCCCAGGCCAACCAGATACTGGCTCACCACTCTCTGTGTGAAGAACAGAGCACCCTGAATTCTTGCTCACCTTGAAAGTGGTGACACAAAGGGAACTGAGTACAAGGGAGTGTACAGCCTGTCCCATGTGGTAAAGGAACTAGCTTAATCTGTAAAATGTATATAAACTCTTATCATCAGTTGAATAAATGCACTTCACTGCTGTGAGGCTCCTGCCTGACCCTCCATGCTCTCTACTTCATTGTGGCCACTCCCAAGTGGGCCACAGGGAAGGGAGGAAAATGGGATGGTAAATGAATAAGCATTTTAAAGTGTCTATTATGTGACAGACACTTTGCTAAATGCTGTACAAACATTATCCCATTTGATCCTCGTGACAACCCTATGAGGTAGGTGCTGTTATAATCCTCATTTTACATTTGAGAAAGTTGGGGGCAAACAGAGGTTAAATGATACGTTTAGAGACACACATAAGTGAAGTAATGCTAGTAAGCAACAGAAGATAAACTTGAACTCAGTTCTTCCTCACTTCAGACACAGTTCTATCCATTGTACCTCCTACCCAGTATAGAACACAACCTACTCCTTTGTGTCATTTAATCTTTTTCAGTGTGCTTTCATTAATGCCACAGAGTATCAATGGAAGCTACTGGGGTAAAAGGGTGGGGTTTTAGAGTGAAGAACAGCTCATGATCATTGAATGTGGAGCACTGTTTTCAAAATGGAATCCTCACTGCCCTCTATTTCCTAGGCAGTTGTGTCCATCTTAAACAGCTCAGTATCCAAGTTAAAGCACATTCATCATAGCTATACAAATGGAATAATTCCATGGACTTTTCAGTCAACTGTGTCATAATCTAGGAAATATCTATTTATCTATCTGGGTCTTTGCTAATCTCTTGATTGATTATAAATCTCAATAATGAGGTGTATAGTTGTTAGGGAGCTTGATGAAAATAGCACAATGTCATCTAGAGGAGCATGCAACCTATAAGGACTACTTCTTGAATGTAGATTTGGCAGAGGACATTCGCTATGACACTGACGAACATGATAGCTGAGCGTATGTGTCACAGTTTTATGCTTCATTTGATATTGATAATCAGAGGGTCCTTGAGCAAAGTCATCTGCTTGGTAATACCTGCCAAGGAATCTATTCTCTGACATTAACATTTGTGTGAGAAGGCAGCCTCAAGAGGCCTGAGTCTTGTTCTGCCATGATAATAATTTTATCCTTCAAAAGATGGAGGAACCAACAGGAGCAGTTTTTTTCTGGGTCTGATTATCATCAAAAAGGAGGACTTAGTTGCTAAGGTTGAAAATTATGGGATCCACAAAGGGAAATTACCATTCTTAATAGTGGTAACAAGGGACTAAATGTATTTGTTTTCAACAAAGATAAGTGTAAAGTCATGTGATAGGGTTAAAAAATAAAGTTCACAAATGTAAAGTAGGGAATGGGCAGCAGTTCTTCTGAAAAAGATCTGGGGGTTTCAGTGGAATGTAAAATAAACATGAGTGTAATGTGGCATCCTAAAAAGCTAAATGTGATTTTAGATCACATTAAGAAATGGATAGCTGCCAGAAATTTGAAGATATACTATTCTCTCAACAGACCCCATCTGGTGGGCTGTGTTCAGTTCTGGGCACCAGGGTCTAAGAACTACATTGATAAGCTAGAATCTATGGAAAGAACTAACTAGTATGATAAAGGGCCTTGAATTCATGAAATATGATAATCAGATGAAGAAACTGGGCATATTTAGTCTAGAAAAAATACTCAAATGGCATGTAAAATTTACCTTCAAGTATATGGAGGGGTGTCATAGGGATGAAGAACTAGAATTATTCCATTGACCTAAGAGGGCTGAACCAGGAGCAAGAGGTGGAAGGTACAAAGAGGTAAATTTAGGTTTTGTGTCAGAAAAAAAATATCATAACAATGAAGTTTACCCCAAAGTAGAATGACTCCACAATAGCTGGTGGGTTCTCCCTCCCCAAAGATTTTTAAGCAGAGGTTGGGTGGTCATTTGTTGTAAATCTTATAGCAGGTATGTCTTTCATTTTTGAATTGGACTAAATGGACTAAAAAATTCTTTCAAATTCTCTGCTTCTGTGATTCCATGTTCTTCTGAGTTCAAATGCTTTAAAAAAACAAATATATGTAAAAGAATGAAAACTTACTTATATAAAGTTGGCTCTATTTATGTCTTATGGGATACTGGTAATTTTTTTTTAGCGTTTCTGGGTTCCAGTTTCCTCATATGTGAATTGGAAAGGTTGGACTTACTTCTAAATTCACATTCAGATCTAGATCCAATTATCTATGATGTTTTATTCTGTATACATCTCAGTATGTTCTGTTACTTTGAATTTGTGATTGCCTATTTTTTTTAATTACCTTCAAAAATATCCATTTCTTCAAGATTAATGTTAGTACATGTAGAGACCATTAACATAAATGTGATTAGCAAGGTATTTTTGCTTTGCAGTACTTGTTATTTTTCCCTAAGATGATATTCTATCTTCCACTTTCATAATTTTGCATTGGTTGTATCCGATATCCTCAGTTTTCTCTTGCAAGCCCTAGGTTTCTTAAAAATTCAGGCTGAAGTGCTAACTCCAAGACAGGACCTTTCTCTATCTATCCAGTTGTTAGTACTCTCCCCAACCTACATTAATCTACAATTAATTTTTTTTGGAGGGGGGAAGGCAAGGCAATAGGGGTTAAGTGACTTTCCCAAAGTCATACAGCTAGTAAGTATATCAAGTGTCTGAGGCTGGAATTGTATTCAAGTCCTCCTGACTCCAGGGCCAGTACTCTATTCACTATGCCACTTAACTGCCCCTGATGGCATCGTAATAAAGCTGCCCCAAGCTCCCATATTCTAACTTCATTATAGGCCTGGACCTTGTGAACAGCAGGCCCACTTTATCTACCTACCCTGCCCCCCCAAAATGTCCTAACATTCCTCACTGCTCACTAGAACAATAGGTGTGTCCCTGAATTCTTTGTTCCCACAGAAACAGCAGGTGTGTCCATATGATGGGAACCTAGCTACTTCCTCTACCTGGTCACTGCCCTGAGACCCATTCCCACAAAAACAGGTATGTTATTGTATTCAATCACAATCTGATCATCTATCTAGCCCAAGACAGGACCACAATAGCTAGCCAGTTGGAGTGCAGAATGACCAGAATGTTTAACCATCGAATAATAGATGGGATGCCTCCTCCATTACCTAATATGTTAACAAACTCCTCCTGCCTTTTTAATATTAATGATATTCCTCTAATCTGTGTAAATTTTTGTTGTGTAATTGTATCTTTAGCTTATAAAAAATTATCTTGTTTTCACTAAAGTTGCTGGTTCCTTTTGGAATTTAGTCCACTAAAGGCATCAATCTCAATAAATACTTGGATTAGGAGTGGTCTGACACTGAAATCTTTGAGATGGTTCTACCACAACATATCATGAAACTACAACAGTTTTTGGGTGGGCAGAGCCCCCACCATGACAACTTTTTTCATTCCTGGGTTTAAACCACAACACTATGCCAATATCATTTACTTTTAATGTTTTTGAGTGTATTTCCGTGTGTACAGTGGTATTCCCTATGTCCACCTACTCACTGTTACTCACTCAATAGAATATAATATTTTGGATGGAAAGCATTTGTTCATTTTTTTTTGTATGCCCAGTACCTATTCTAGTGCTTGGCACATAGCAGGTACTTGATAAGTACTTGTTGAACTGAATTTAATTGCATTAATTTGGTTTTAATTTTATGTTAATATCATCAATGGATTTTCCTATGACTCTTCTAAAAATTTCCCCTCTTTGAGATATTTTGAATGTCAATTCCCTTAGCACTTACAAAATTGTTTAAATGACAGACTGGGTTTCCTTTGTATGTATTAATCAGTTACAATCATTCTTCCTCATTCAGTTTTATGGAACATTATTTCTACTTCCTCATACTGGCTGCTACTTCTTTCTATTACATGAATTAAGTACCAGTATTTCTGTTGTATTATTATAAATGATGAGTATACCTTAGGTTCCTGACAGATCTGTTCTATTTCATATCAATGCTTTTTGAGGCATATCAATTAGACGTTCTTCATTTCTTCTAGTAATATGTCAATTTTAGGTTGGGCTCAGGTGCTCGCTCTTCCACTGACTTATCTGTTGCTTCCATTTAATATTTGTCTTTTCTTTCTCAGATTTCTCTAAACTTATGTCTATACAAATTGCAGTAACCTAGGAAGTGTGAAATCTTTGAAGGCAGAGACCATTTTTTACTTTTTTTAGGGAGGAGGGGGGAGTTTAATTTCCAGGATATTACATGTTGTATACTCATTGAATTTGTTGAATTAAATTGCATTAAGAAAAGTTTCATTGGTGATATGGCATTCAATCTGGGTCTCAAAGCTTGAGTAGGATTCCAACAGGCAAAGTAGAATTTCTGGAAGAAATTAACAGGAAGAATATTATAAGGAACACAACCATAGGATATTTATGACTCTACAAGTGGTCACGGATGACTGAATTGTTGTGTATATGGAGGGGTAAAGTTTTAATGCTAGAAATGTATAACTCCGCTATTTTTGGATAGTCATGACCATCTAGTTAAGTGTTTGGACTTTACTTAATGGGTGCTAGTTTTTAGTCGCTCAGTCATGTCTGACTCTTCCTGACCCCATGGACAATAGCACATTATGCTCTTCTGTCCTGCACTATCACTTGATATCTGTCTAAGCTCATGTTTGTTGCTTCCTTGACACTATCTATACATCTCATGCCATCCTAATCTCTTTTTTCTTTCAATATTTCCCAACATCAGGGTCTTTTCCAATGAGTCCTGTCTACTTATTAAATGGAGAAATTATTTAAACTTCAGCTTCAGTATTTGTCCTTCTAATGAATAAGCTGAATTAATTTTCATTAAATATTGACTAATTTGATCTCCTTATTGTCTAATGGACTCCCCAAAGTCTTCTCCAGCACTGCAATTCAAAAGCATTCATTCTACAACTTTCCTCAAAGTACAACTCTCAAAGATTATATGGCTATTGGGAAACCATAGATTTAACTATGTGGATCTTTGTCAGCAAGGTGATATCTCTGCTTTTTAGTATGCTATCAAGGTTGGCTATAGCAAGCATCTTTTATGACTTATTTGATGACTGCAGTCACTATCTGCAGTGGTCTTTGAGCCCAATAATATAAAATTTGATAGTGCTTCCATTTCTTTTACTTCTATTTTTGAGGAAGTGATAGGACCAGTTACCAAGATCTTTTTTTTAAATGTTAAGCTTCAAGTCAGTTTTTGCAGTCTTCTTTTTTACTCTCATCAAGAGATGCTATTGAAGAGTTTTAAACAGAATAGTTATTTGATCGTATCTATGCATATGGAAGATTTATCTAGTATAGGCATGAAGGAAGCTTTGAAAATGGGGTTGTTACAATTTTATAGGAGAAGGAGGGTAAAGGCTTATTCTAAGCTGGTGACAGTTTTAATAGAAAGGACAGGAAGACATCAGGGACCAAGTGGTCAAAAATCTCATTCCAAACCATAAAGCTATCAAAACATATATTTAGAGCTGGTACTTTATATATTTTGCTTCTTATACCTAACACATTGTGCTTGAAAGTTTAAAAAACCGCCATATATCACATACACAGTGATAATTTAAAGTTACATATTTTTCCATTTACACAAAATTGACATGATTCTCTAATCATTTCGTGTATGTACCTTTAGAGATGGCTTTCAAGCTATGATTTCCCTGAAATAACCATTAAAGCATTGATTAACCAGTATTTCTAGGACTGAGAATATTTTTATCCTCTTTTTTTCAAAGGACTGACAGCAATGGCAAATTACAATCATTCCTTTATAATCTCTCACTAAAATTAGTTTTATTTTTAAAATTAAATAAGCAAGTCTTTTATGCTTTTCTCTTGCAGTTTTCCATGAAAGGCTCATCTCTGATGCAAACCCTATCCATTTCAGAACAAAGATTAAACAGAAGAATGCATAATTGGTTTTTCATCAGACCAAGACCATTAACAGAACACACACTTTAATGAACAGCACTGGAAAGTTTTGATACCTTGGGATACCGACAAACAGCCCAGAAGCTCACAGGAAATTCTTGCATGAGTGTGAAAGAAAGTGGAAAATGGCGAAAAGTAATTGAGTACTCTAAGCAATTAACCTCAGATATTTTTGAAGGGTTGAGATTCACTAATAGGCATGCTATGTACAACTTTGACATAGGTGTTTTATTATATTAAAAACACATGGAAACATTCAGATTTGCAGAAGATGTACTATATTCAATAATGAGTCAATGAGATCTACTGCCTAAATGATTTATAAGAAAAATGAACAGCCTGACACTACACTAATTTTTAAAGACTCCTCACAATGTTGCCATAACAAAAGGGACTTATACAGACTAAAAGAAAACAAATTGACAGAAGAAACATGTTTTTCTACAAGACCTGAGCAGATTCAGGGGCAGATTTAGAATTTCCAAACATTTTAAGAATTATGTTTATAGTATAGTGGTGTAGTATTTGGTTTGAATTCAAAGCATCATAATTCAATTTTGCCACTAATAATCTACCATTACATAGGCACTAAGGACATTATCACAACAAGGCTCTCATTAAAGTTCTCTTTAATGGACAAAGTATGATGCTTTATGTAAAATGTAATTCTTTGCAGCTGTTTTAGTTAGTTTGTTTTAAGTAATGTTTGTCCTGGGATGATGAAGGGGAAGAGAAGATAAGAAGAAATTCAGACTCTGGGAATATTGACAAGAAAATCCAAACATTTATACTTGAGTGTAAAGTTGGTTGAGGGTAGTTTAGCAATTTATTTTTCAATCCTTTTAAAGGGCATATTTAGAAACCCTTAGGGATAAATAGTAGCTTAAAGTAGAACAAACTATAACATAGGAAATTTGTATCTTCTGGTATATTTATTCTCATTTAGTCAATGGAAATTCTCCAGTGATTTCATCTGATATACCTTTAGATAGTTTTGCCTGGGGAAACTCTATTGATGCAGATCAGCAAATTATTCTGCAATTTAAATCCTTGGTGAGTTTCCTGGGGCATGGAGAGGTGAAAAATGGCTTTAGTAGCATCATCCGGGAATATTCATATTAAGTGAGATTTAAAGCTTGGTCATGTGAACTGTGACTATTTCCCTATTCAAAGTACCATACTGCTTCTAAAAATCTGAAACCCTCTTTGTTTGTAAAGTTAGGAAGAGGTTTCAAAGAGATAAATCTCACCTAAGAAACGATGCATTTATTGACCCAAGATTTTGAAATGACAGCACTTCAAACACTGTGTTGAATTGAGAAGAAATGTGGTAAGTAAATCAAAGAAGGTGATCTTTGTTGGCTATTAAGTATAATGCTGACAGTGACACTCAACCAAAGGTCAGGTGCCAATTTCCTCAGAGTAATGGAGATAGTTGATTCTTGGTTGTCTGCATCAAAAAAGAGAGGTAGTGGTGTAGACGATGTGGAAAAGCAAACAATTCTCTGTCATCATTGCTTTTCATACATGGAGAAGGTAAGATGATTTTAAGAATTCATAAAATATGTATGAATGTGGACCTATTCTATCCCAATTTTCCAAATACTTGGAATTTTAAATTTAGATACATAAAAGACCTTAGAGATAATCTAATTTAATAATTTCACTTAATGGTTCAGGGAATTAAATCAAAGAAAGGGGGAATGACTTGCCCAAGTCATTGAGTTGAGAGAAAGGGTGTTCTGATTCCATATCCAGCCCTCTTTTTATTACTCCACCCTAATGTTCAACTTTCCTATTGAAAGTTTAATACTACACATTACAAGAATTATGCAGTTCCCTACATTATATATTCTTTTTCCTTATCCTCTCAATAATTAGAAATCTTCCTGCAAATCAGAATTTTTCCATGTCTTTTTAATATCAAAAAAAGCATCTTTGCCAAAGTTCTACATAGCAAGCCTATGTACAACTATGTTCAAGGCACTGTGTTGAGGAACTGAGTCAACTACAAAGCAAAGGTATCTTACCTCAAGGTTCTTATAATTGAGTAGGATATATAAAAAATGTATATGTGAAAATTTAATAAAATGTGAAATGTGCTTTATGAATGAAGGGATAAAGTGTCATGAGAACCAAGAAAATAAAGACTATTGTAGGCAGCCATTTCAGTAAGTGCAATGTGTCATTGGGCATGGAACATGGAATTTGGCACCATTTGGAATTGAATTCTGAATTTATTTTTTACTACCTAGATGAACTACCTGAAAGCCAATTCACCACTTTGGTTCTCAGATTTCTCTTCTATAAAGTGACACATTAGACTAATTGTCTTTAATTATCTATAAAGGTCCTTCCAAATATGAAATCTGTGGACAGCTTCATGGACAAGGCTTCAAGACACAGATGGGGTTAATAGTTTCTAACATGGACCTCATATTACCCTTGTTTTTGTACCTTTTAAATGTACTCATATATTATCATTATGTTTGTGATTCCTCTAACAGGCCTCAGAAATTGCAGAATACTTTTATAATTCTACAAACTAGAATTCCACTTTAGGAATACTCTAGAGTACAATGTTCTATAAAAGTCCATAAAAGAAACATCTGTGACTGATGATTTTTGCACCCATGGTCAGCAATATCAAATATGCTCTTAATCCAACTTTTAAAAGTAGAATTGAGGTGGGGAGGAGCAGCAGAAAGGCATGCCTAAATTTGCCTCTTTGGGTTATGTATACAAGGGGGGGAAAAGTGCTCTGTTTGCTAGTTTTCTGTTTTAATAAATTATTGTTGCTAACAAGGTATTCAGTATTTTCTATAATACTAAAGGACTAAACAAATTTATAAAGTAAGAGTCATTCCCCAATTTTAAATAGTCAAAAATATATGAAGAGTTTTCAAATGAAGTAACCAAAATTATCTATGGTCATGTGAAAATAATGTTCTAACTCACTATTGATTGGAGAAATGAAAATTAAAACAATATTGAGGGGGCGGCCAGGTAGCACAGTGAGTAAGAACACCGGCTCCAGTGTTGAGAAGACCTAGAGATCGAATCCCGGGCTCAGACACTTAGCACCCACCCAGAAACACCTGGCCATGTAACCTTGAGCAAGTTACTTAACCCCAATTGCTTAGGGGCGGCCAGGTGGCTCAGCGAGTAAGAGTACCGGCTCCAGTGTTGGGACGACCTGGAGATCGAATCCCGGGCTCAGACACTCAGCACCACACCCAGAAATAACTGGCTGTGTAACCTTGAGCAAGTTACTTAACCCCGATTGCTTAAAAAAAATAAAAAAAAAAACAATATTGAGGTACTACCTCATACCTATTGGATTGGCTAATAGGACAGAAAAGGAAAATTAGAAATGGTGGAGGGGGTATGGTGGAAATGTGGTAGTAATGCACTGTTGGTGGAGTTGTAAATAGATTCAATCATTCTTTAGAACAATTTGTAACAATGTTTAAAGGGCTATAAAACTATGTATACCCTTTGAAGCTAGTATACTAGATCTATAACTCAAAAGAGATAGAAAAAGAAGAAGAAAAAAACCTATATGTATAAATAATATTTTAGCAGTTCTTTCCTGGTGGCAAAGAATTGGAAATTATTGGGATGCCAATCCATTGTGTAATGGCTGAACAAATCATGGGATATGATTGTGATTGGATACTATTGTGCTATAGGAAATGATGAATGGGATATTCTTAGAAAAGCCTTGAGATTCTCACGTGAGGTGATGGAAAGTGAAATGTACTATGTACAAACTAACAGTAATATCGCAAGATGATCAAATGTGAATAACTTGGCTATTCTCAGAAATACAATGATCAAAGAAAATTCTGAAGGATTTATAATGAAAATTGTTATCCATTTGTAAAGCTAAGCACAAACACCTTTCTTGAAGACTGCTGCTATGAATAACTTTAAGCTTCTGATCACATAGTATTTTGAACTTTCTATTTATTCAGCAATAAACTAAAGCAAAACCTTCACAAAAACCAAAGTACAACATTCACAACAATATAACACAACAACATATTATTAAAGTGGCCACATAGTCTTAAACAAAAGATATCATTTGGTAAGTCACAATATGAATCAATCAATATAAAGTATCCATCTAAAGTCTTCTTCCATCTTGTTTGGAGACTAACTTCCAATCGTCTTTAACTCAAACATAATTAAGTAACAATCATTCTTAAGAGCTCCAAAATTCAAAATTCTCCCATTCCTAGATTACAGTAAACAATGATATTGTCAGTCAGCACTAAGTATCCAAGTAAAGGTTATTTTATCATGATGCAAAGCTAATTCCCAAACTCCATGGTTCCTCTTCCATGCTCCCAGCTCTTACCTGAATTCACCCAAATTTCACCTGGATTCACAGGTAGGCAACTCCCAGCTTCTGGTCTAGCTATATACATAAAGCTTAGCAGAGTCACAACAATACTCACAAACATTGCCAGTACTATCATGAATTCACTTTCTGCCTGTGAAATAAAAATAAAATACTAACATACAGGGCCTCTGACTGAGAAATTAACATCGACCAACAGAGAGGGTTTCTGTCTGAGAAAACACAAATCATCAGCAAAGTCCCAGGACCTATGAAAAACATCATTGAAACCCTCCTTCAGAACTTCTGCAAAAAGAGAGCAGGAAAATCCTCTTTCAGGTCTTCCGAATCAGAAGTAAAGTCCCAGGGCTTCTGTAAGAACAGCAACATCCTCTGTCAGTAGGCAGGTTTGACAAAGTAACAACAACACAACAGAAAAGACAGAGTGTGGGTACCACAGGCATCCTTCTTCCCATGTCTGCTCAGTCCCCACTTGTGCTAGAGCTTTAATATCCTCTGCTCCTTCCTGTTCTACCCATCCTTTTATGTCCTTCCAGCTCTGGTCTTTGGCAAGTTCCTCCCACTGTGGGCTTCAAAGGTTCTCGTTCTAATAGAGACCTGATATAATCACAGGCAGGGCTTAAAGACACTTGAATAACTGAAACAAGGACGAAAGTACTCCTTTGCTTGCAATTACACCACCCCCAGAGAAAGAACTGATGGTGTCTGAATACAGATTGGATCATACTTTTTTTAAAACTTCTAAAATTTTTCTTGAAGTTTTTGTTGGTTCTATGTTTTCTTTTACAACATAATTATTATGGAAATGTTTTGCATGACTGCACTTATATAACCTATATAATTATATAACCTATAAAACCATATAGAATTGCTTCCCTTCCCTTCCCTTCCCTTCCCTATCCCCTTCTTTCTCCCTCTTCTTTCTAGGTAGCCCTTTTATTCTTAGTGGACCTTTTCTTCCTTCATGGACTACCTCAATTTTGTCTAAATAGACTTTCTCCATTTGATGGGTTTTATTATGTGATAGATCATATGCCACTTTTCATTGCTATTCATTACCACCTTAATCTACATTACTGAGATTGTTAGAAAACCATTTGATTTCTATTAAACTACTATGGGGAGAAACATGCAAGATCATTTTTCATAAGCTTTTTGCAATATTCAAAATTTAATTCTGGTAATGTTCTACAGGAAATGTTGAAAAGTGTATTCTACATTGTAATTATCAAACCAACTCTCCCACTAGGTGACACATGCTTGGCATAATGAATGGCCTATAGTAGGTGCTTAATAAAAGCTAGTTGACTGTACTTTTAATCACATTGACTCTGGCTGTTGAATTCTAACTCTTTAAAACCTCACTGAAGTGCCACCTTAAATGTAGCATATTGTTTTGTGCCTCTATAATGTACTTACCATGTATCATTGTGTGTTATAATTATGTTCATCATCCCTCCAGCAGACCATGAGTTTCATGAGGAAAGGGAAATTTCCTATATGAAATTTATATATGTATTTGTGTATAAATATATATATGTATGTATGTATATATGTATGTATGTATATATTTCCCATTACCCAGCAAAGTATCCTGCAAGCAATAGGTGTGTGTTACATGTTTGTTGAATTAAATGACTTCCTTATAGTTTCCTTTATTGAATGGTTAGAAAGAGGGATCATATATTTTGAAACTACTATGTAAGTTCCCTGGAATCCTAAACCTTTTTAATGCATCTCAGTCTCTTGAATTTGACTTTGAAGGCATATGGTAAACAAAATGTTCTAGATTTTCCATTGTACCCCCAAAGACATGACAGATCTGTCTAAATTAGGCCAAGGTGATAAGGACATATAATGTCCTGCAAGAATGAAGGGGCTTTCTGCACAGAATGCAAGGAGGAGAGTGTAATGATGTGATTAGGTGATGAGTCAGCTTAAGATGACAGAAAAGGTAAGACATTTGATAATGAAGATTTCTGTTCAGGACTGTTTTATAAATAAGAAAAATATCATATTGAGATGCAAGGTTATGGAATAATACATTTCCTACAGAGAGAGGTGCTGAAGAGTCACCTTTATAATTATAGAGGGAAATGACACAGGTATGAGGTAGTAAATCATTCCATCAATTAGTCGTCAAGAATTAACAAATATTTACCATGAACCAGGCACTATTAAATAAACAAGGGAAACAAAGAAAGGTGAAAACAATCTCTTTCTTCAAGGGACAGACATCCTAATAGGAGAAGGATCACATAAATATAGAGTATAGGTAAGTGTAAAACAAAGAAAAGAAAAATGGCCACTGCCCGCAAGAGATTACATTCAAAGGAAGGAGAAAACATGCAAATATACTGGCAAGTACAAGATACATCTTAGAGGAGGAAAGGCTTTAGTAAGGTAGTGAAAGGAGTAAGTGGATAGAAAATCAGGGTTAAAATCATAGTTCTAGCATTTACTACTCATGCAATTTGGATATTGCTATCACATTGCAACTTCACTTTGGTTTCTGTGAATAATAAATAAAGATAAATCTGGATTAGACAATGTCTAAGGTCCTGCAATGAACATAATGGTACTTAACAGTAGTGATGAATAGAATTTCCAGTTCCATAAAAAGAACATTTTGATTTTTATGTAAACAATTTTCACAAATAACACATACAAAGTTTTGTTGCTCCATGGAAAGAGCTGATCTTAACCAATACAAGTTATATAAAGCAGACTTAACCTTACATGATCCTGTCTATGGACAAAAAGACTTAACCTTACACGATCCTGTCTATGGACAAAAAGACTTAACCTTACATGATCCTGTCTATGGACAAAAAGTCACCTTTTTCCAAATTGCTGTAAGTTTCTTTATGGAAATATGTAACGAGATAGACTTCCAATCATTTTAATTTGGCAACTTTAGGCAAAAGACCTTTAGCCCTTTTGATCTGAAGCCTCATAAAATGAATTGCTCTTTCTGTTTTGTTCGGTGACATAATAGGAATGATGTTTTATGTTAATATGTGAAAAGGAAATATATCGTGTCACTTCAGTTGGTGCTTTTCAGGGGGAAAAGTTATTTTTCCCACCTTAAAAATAGTATAAGAAGACAATGCAACAGAGAAAGATAATGCTCATCTAAAAGGAAGTTGATACAATTGAGAAAATAACTCTTTTCAAGACATAGCTACTGGGATTGCCCATAAAACAATTATTATCTAGTTATTTCCCTAAGCTACTTTATGACTACAGTCAGTAATAAACTCAAGTAATTCGCAACACTTATTCAAGCTGCCTTCTGGCATCAGGATGTTCTAGAAAGTATCCAGGGCTATGTATCAAATTGCCCAGATCTAAACAGAACCTTGCCTCTATTGCTAAATAGGTGCACAATTCTGGGCAAGTCACCTATTTCCTAGTAGTACCATTTCATTGTCCTCAGGATGAGGTGGTTAGACAAGGTGCTTTCACAAGTAGCTTTGAGCTGTATATTTCTATCTCTTGCTTTTCACTATGTGAGCAAAAGAAATGAAGACAGAACAGCATTGCATCTATTTCTGGTCCAGGATCTGGTAACTGCTTTTGGAATAAGAAAGTATCCATTGTTCTCTTCTTCAATTAGATTGTAAGCTTTTCATTGTAAGCATCTTTCCTCCCTCCTTCCCAACCCCTTCTTTTCTCTCTATCTTTGTCTTTGTCTAGGTAAATATCCCAAAGTCAATATATTAAACAATAAATATTCTAAACATTCTCTCTCTCTCTCTCTCTCTGTCTTTCTGTCTCTCTGTCTCTCTCTCCCTTTCCCTTTATATACACACATACACAAATACTTAAATTATTTAGCCTATATTATTTAAATATAAATGTACATATATATATTAGTTTTATGCAAGTTTTTATTATTTTATTTTTTAATGTAGGGTTCATGAGACATTCTATAAGAATAGTTGATTTCCTTCTATACCTCATGTGTATTAATCTCATAGCTGCCATCAGATTAACAAGGGTGAGCAAAAAGAGAAATAGCAATCTGTTGCTTCTTCATTGTAAGGTGGAGGTGACCTTGGCTTTTTGAAGCATTCGCCAAGAAAGGTTAACCATTGGCAGCTGCTGAGGCTGGAATTAAATTTAGGTCCTCTTGAATCTAAGGCAAGTGCTCTATTCACTTTGTCACCTAGTTTTAATGAAGACTGTCTACCAAGATTCTACCAGATGCTACCAAGTTGAAAGGCTCCAAGAGTATTCCAGGCAACACAGTGTTTTACTTGAAAAGAAGTCTGTCTAAGTTCATAATATAGATTTAGAATTGGTAAGGATCTTCATCTAGTCTAGTCTACACCCAAATTTACAAATGAGGAATTGAGACCCAAGGAGATTTAGTGATTTATCCAAGCTCACACAGGAGGTAAATACCAATGTTTAGATTTAAACCTGATTCCACATCCAATTATTTTGCTATCACAAGTGATGTGTTGTCTCTTCAGTGGTTGTATACTTAAAGCTAACAAAACAACAACAACAACATAGAACTGATAATAGAGAGATTCAAAGAGTGAACATTAGGATTCAGACAATGTCTATGTGCACAACAGCTTCAATAATTTGATGAACTGTTGCTATCTGTTCATTCAAGCAACTGGTCAATTAAGTTTAAAAATGCCAGCCAAATTGGTTGTTGGCTTAACTGAATAGTTCAGTCAATCCAAATGGATGCAATGATTACAGTGGTTACACATGAAATTTGCTTTGGAAAGCTCAAATGAAGAATTAAAAAAAAACAGACTTTATGCATTATAGAGAGTGTTCCCATTTAGTAATTCATTGGCTCTTAAGTTTAGACTAAAAGGACTTCTTTCTTCTACTAATGTGCTACATACACACATATGTGTATACACACAAACATATTTTATTAAGCTTGTTTCTATATATCACATATCACATTCTCTTGGACTCTGTATAATTACGAAAAAGAAATATAAAGCAAAATGAGCATAAAATTGAGAGAGTAAATGATTCATTTTCTTCTTATATACATTACAATAGGTCAGCAAAGTACAGAATAGAGCAATTAGTATGAATTCAGGCTATGTAAGGAGTTATTTAAAATAATTCAAGTTAAAAAAATCTTCTGAACAAATTATCACAAAGTTCTAAATATAAAGATTAATGCTAAAATTATTTATGTAAAAGAGTTCACATTTAAATCATTTCCTTTATGGAGCTCTAAATAACTTAAAGAGTATAGCTAATTATCATTCTAAAAATTAATGTACACAATTAATATTTGTTAAGGCTAACTCTGTTTCAGTTATTTTAATTTATGAGAAATGTTTCCAAACTTCCCATACCTTTTGGTTTTTAATAAGCCTTCTATTTAACATGAATGGAAATAAATTCTAGTGTTTATCATATGTGTGCACTTAAGTAATGAAATGCAAATATCAATTAATTTCTCATAAAAACAAATAAATTTGGAATATGCTTCTTCAACTGTACACCAAATCTTTTTAAACTTTAATTATTTGAAATAAATTAAAATATAATAATAAGAGTTTACATAAGTTAAATTTTGCAAAACATTTTAAATATGTTAAGTCATTTGACCCTCACAACAACTTTTTTGTTAACTTCATTTTACAGATGAAAAAACGGACTATCAAAGGTTAAGTGGCTTACCCAGAGGCACAAAGCTAGTAAGTGTCTGAGGTATGATTTAAACTCAGGTCTTCATAACTCCAAGTCCTTTATTATATCCGTTCTATCCATCGACCTGACTAAAAAATACAAAAAAAAAAATTCTCACTCTGTCCCTGATAAGTTTCTGGTACCTTCATGTACCAGATTCTAATTCTATCAATTCTAGTTCTATCATTACAACATTTGATATATCAAAGTTTGCATAATAAATTTCATTTCATTCTAGAGATTATTAAAAACAATAATGCCAATTATCATCTTGCATAAGAATATTTAACAGTATAACTCATAACTTAGTTTTATTTAATGAAATAAGCAACATAGAAGTTAATGCACCACAACATAGCAGAGAGCCACACCATACTTTAGCCTTCCCACAAACCAACACAAGACCAATATTTACTCACAAGCCTAAATATTTCCCTCAGAAATGTCCTCTCCTTCCAACCTGGCTCACTTTTTTAATGCTTTTGCTCCCTCTTTTTCTTCCTGCTTTCTTATTTTTTTTCTAGTAGCATTGCATTAAACATTTCTCATGAAAGCATTGATATCCAACATTTGCACATATTTTTTCTAACATGACTCTAAAGCAGGTGTTACAAAGCATGAAAATCATAACTTGCTTTTTTTTTCTCAAACCCCTTACCACTCATAAGCTCTTTAAGCAGTATCTGTTTCATATTTCTGTCAGACTATGATAAACAATGTCTAAAAAGGATTGACTTTGGCCCTGTGGAGATGAACTAGGAATAATAAGTATAGTTTAGCAAGGCAGAATTTGTCTTAATGTAAAGGGGAACTATTCTTTAGATTGTAACCTGGGGTCCAAGCCTATTTCCATGACTTGTCTAATTGGTAGAGAGAATGATTGCTTGTGTGAAGGGGCCCCCAAACTCAGGAGTATTGCATTTCCCCTTACCAGAGGTCTTGTAGCAGCAAGCACCCCAAGCGTCCTCAGGGTTTGCAGCTACTTTTGTAGCAGTAAGCACCCCAAGCGTCCTCAGGGTTTGCAGCTACCACAGGTTCTTGGATCTGCTTTGCTAAAGGAAAGCAACTCAAAATGCGTTAACAGGCTTACTTTAATCAGTCAGACATGTATTGTTTACCTTGTTCAGGAGAAAAGGTCAGCACCCTGAACCTCAAAGTATACAGGCATAATTATCAAGACAGAAACATCAAGTAGACAGATTTCCAAACTGTCCAACCATTACATCCATACCCAGTCAACATCTGGGTTTCCACATTCTGGGTTTTTCAAAGCCGGGGGACTCTCAACAATGGCTTCCCAGAATTCAGATCAAATCACAGAACACTTCTCAAAGTGAGTCCCAAAACAAAGCTACACATCAGGGCTTATATAGCCTTCTCCTGGCTCAGAGAATGTAACAACCTTATTGACTCACTGGCCAATCAAAAAGTATCTACTGAAAAACAAGCCTCCCTCCCCAGGCTTCTGGTGCACTTTAGCCTAGGGGCAGGGAAGATCTTTAAAATTTACATTCGTATTACAGGTCTTCAGAGGAAGGCAGGGTTAAGTTGTAGAAGGAATTCCCTGTTAGTTTTTCATGGACTAGAGGATTTCTGAAGTCCCCAACAGCTGAGAAATTCAAGGATTGTTAACAAGGAGAATGGATGAATGTATAAATTCTCTGTGAAACTTGGCTTTTCTATTGTGTGGTCCACTCAAAAAATGTTGAATTGGGAGGCAAAGGACTAAGAATATATTTTTTACCTTGATTAATTTGAAGGGTCATTTACCTCTCCAGACTTCAGCTTTTTTTATCTTTAAAATGATGTGGTTGGAATAGATGAACTATGAGGTATACCTTCTTCTATGTTTATGATCATATCAGTTAATAAAATCTCATTGTCTTGTTGAATTGTTGAATCATAAAAGTGAAAAAGATCTTTAGGTAATATAGTTCAATTCTATACTTAGAGAGTAATTCCTTGTTGATATTTCCTGGTACACAGAGCATGAGTCTAATGAATATTTTGGCATGAGGCAAAGTGCATCCATCATTTTTTCGGTTACCCATAGGATTGATCTTCAGTCAGGATATTTATTGATAAAGTTTGGACCAATGAAATCCCCTGAGATACTCTAATCCTAGAGATTAGAGTCTATTATACTGTATGATGAAACATGATGGGCAAATATATTTGTCTGGAATGAAGAGTTTTGTCTGTTTGGGACACATGGTAAGCTCATTGGGTTGCTAGTCCATTGGGACTAACAATTTCGACTCATGGTAATTACTTGGCCATTTGGAGGGTTATTCCACCTTTATGTCTCACTTGCCCAAAATACTCACTCAGAATCAGTGCCTTCTATCTGCTGAACTATCTATTGGCATCAGCGAGCTTTCCTAGGCTTAAAGGTTCATTAATTTTTACTGAGTCTTAGGTACTACATGGGAAATATCATTAGCTTCCTTCTTCTTAGAGTATTTCATTTTGATTTTGCTTTAATTACCACTTAGTATTAGTACATATTCATTAAATAATAAGTATCACAGACATAGGCCATGAAGGACAGAGTTGATAGAGAGCTGCCCTGAAAGCCAAGAAGATCTTGGGTTCAAGCCTCACCTCTGACACATATTAGTTCTGTTAACATCATAATTCCACTTATTCTCTCAATGCCCTAGGTAACTGTCCATGGTAGAGATGGTGTTTACTTGTATTGATAAAGGGGAATTCCAATTTCCTTATACAAAATCTCATAGGTCAAGTCCCAATTCCTATCACTAAAAATAAACAGTGCATACTAGTATAAAATAAATAAATACTAAAGAGCTGTAAACTTCCCTCTCTGATAAATCCTAGAAGATTCCCAGATATAAAACCAATCAGAATCTAGCAAATCTAAATTATACAGTCTTGAATTTAGAAGGCAAAGGAATGGAAATCTTTTGGGTTCCTCATGATGCTCAATTCTCATTTCCCAAAGAACTGTTCAGTGGATGGAGACTCAGGAGCTCTACAATCAGAATTTTGACTCACTTGTGGCACAGTGCAGAACTCAGGAACAATGGAACTCAGGAAAGTCAGTGGTCTTCTTTTCTTGTTGGTTTGGTCATTGGATTGGCTTCTTTGATCTTGTCTCACCAAAACTAATGTATCATGTATCAGCACTAGCAAGTACTAGTGAATTGATGAAGGGAGCAATAGTGCTTTCATCTCTCTTTTACCCTTCTTTGGCTTAGGTCTCACTTCTCTCTGCTCCTCCTCTCCCATTCCCAATTCCTGTTACAATGTTATTCTTAGAGTTTTAGTGAGGAGAATATATTCAGGACAAACTCATCCCAGAGAGTGATCCCTAGTCATCCTTAGGCAAGGTGAAAGGGCTTCTTTTTTATTATCCAAGATTACCTTATATCTCATTTGTATTTGGCCTCCACTCATCTATTTATTTTTATATGCCCCCCTTAGAATGTAAGATCCTTGTTGGAAAGGATTATTTTGTTTTTGTCTTTGTATCCTTGGTGTTTAGTACAGTGACTGCCTTATAGTAGAGGATTAATAAGTGTGATCAACTAATCTCAGGGAAACAGCAAATGTCCTCAGTCTTCCAAATTCACAGCTCTACTCCAAGCTGCTTCAATTAGAGACTTTATAGCTTGAGAAATTGTCCTAGTCACCTGAGGAAAAGTAAGGCCTATTGATTTTTGTTGTTGCTGCTGTTGTTGTTGTTGTTGTTCTGGCAAATGAGGTAATTATGTGTTGTCTACTTTAATAGCAACTTATAGACTTCACCTGAATGTGTGACCAATGCATGTGCTTTTCATATTGCCTGAGGGTCTGGTTCTGTTCTTTGGAGGATTTGAAAGTTCAAGTGGGCAAATGTATTCATCCTTTCACCAGGATATGATCAGTTTCAGTATCACAATTATTTGTAGTGATGCATTAAACATCACATTATTTCAATGCTCTAAGAATTGATCTTTTATCATGCATAAATGAATTCTATTAAGAGCTAATAAATGAGGTAAGTGAGAAAAACTAGACTGAAATGTGCAATTGATTTCAGATGTGCAGTGGCTTTTTTAAGATCAGGCACATTGTTGTCCTTTGTAGTGATGTTCATTAGTGATTATTTGAAAAGAAATCAACTAACTTACATAAAAGTCAAGATTATAAGGATGGCAAACAATTCACAGGTGGAATTCATTTTTTAGTCTTACATATGTATGTTAAGCAAACCAAGCATTTATTGCAGTTGAGTGCAATTCAATTTAATATAACCAGCATCTTTTTAAGCTCCTAGTATGTGCATCATAAAAGAGATGAAAAAAACTACAGCTTAGGCAAGGTCATACCACTTAGCAAGTGACAATTCTTTTTTTAGCATCACCTTTGAAAGTTGTGTGTTTGCAGAGTTTCAAGCACTGAACATGGCAAAACATTCACAATGATTTTGAGATATACCTATGTGGCAGCTAATCTCATTGAGAGAGTGGAAAATGTCATCTCATCTTTCTCTTGGCATTTTTATACTCATCATATTAGGACAATTTGAAAAAGTATAAGCAAACTAGATTTAAAAAAATTATCACTCAAGAAATGACTAATGTGGGATCATATTTTAAAAGGTCAAAAGCCATCACTCTGCCTCTCTAAGGTCATTTCTTATCCAAAAGGAACACAGGTTGGGGTGCAGGGAGTAAGCTTGCATGTTAGGAAGAAAATTTTATATAAGTAAACCCAGAAGTGGAGATGTGGAGGTGGAGACAGCATTGTGGAGAATATCTGAGTGAAGATCAATGGTGGAAGAAATTAAAAGGATTTTGTTTATACTGCACAACTTAGAGTGAAAAAAAGAATTAGAAAATAGATGGGAATTTTGGAAATACATCACAAACTTAGCAGAGACATGATATAGTTGAGATGGTAGATTTCTATTATTTGGACAAATCTTGGGTTTCTCTCTCCGGTAAAAGCAGAGCAGTGAAAATTTTTGGACACATTAATGAAAACTCAATCTTTAAAAGCATAAGTTCTATTCTGGTTATGATTCTTATCAACAAGAAATAACTGGTTGATATATGGAAAGGTTCATAACCTCAGAGAAAAATTGAGCCATCACAGATTTTGTGATAAGAGTGTAGGCAAGCATAGCATATGTATTGTAAATCTTAAGAGAGAAGATTTCAACAGGCTTATGAAAAATCTAGCTGGCTTTTCATGGCCTAAAATTCTATGATGGTAATAAGAGAAGAGGTTCAATAAACTTTCAAGAATGAAATTCTGAAGACATGAAGGGAAGCAGTTATAACAAGGAGCATAGAGAGAGAATTCTAAAGAGATTCATGTGGATACTAATAAAAGTCAGCAACTAAGTTTGATTTTTTAGGGACACATATAAAACTGTAAGGAAGGGTAGATAATGGACTTTGGATCCCAAAGAATAGTGTCTGATGTGTCCATTATTGGAATTAATTGAGCCATTTAAAGCAAGCTGAGGAACACAAAATCCATTTTTAGTTATGTGAGGGAGGGAAGAGAATCAAAGAAGGAATGGAACTGCATCTCAGGGTGGATGGGATGATAATAATGAATGTTGAAGAGAAGGCATGTCTCCCTAACCCCACTTGTATTTCCTGCTATGGTGAATGATTTTTAAACTGGAAAAACAGAAGGGAAAATAACTAATAGGGAGATGGAATTTAAAAAAAAGAGAAATAGCAAGAATATAAGATAACACTTAGCTAGTCTTGAGAATGTCAAGTCAAGTGGCTTAAATAAATCATATCCTTAGGATACCAAAAGAAGAAGGAGATATGATTAGTGAACACTGTCATTAGTGTTTGAAATATATTAGAGAATGGAAGAGGCATTGCATCATTGGAGAAGATCAAATCTTATACTAATTAAAAACAACAAGAGAATTGAATGTTCAATTACAGGCCAGTAGGCTTGACTACAATTCCAAGTAAATGTCTAGAATATAACAGACAATGAATATGTAAGAAAAAAAAAGAGTGATTACAAAGAGACAGCCTCAATCAAAATGGGTTTTGCCAAATGTACCTTATTTCCTCTTCTCATAGATTTATTATGAAATGATCAAGTAAGTTTTATATGTCCACAAATACTCCAGTTCTCTAATCTCCCAGAAGCAGGTCCTTTAGCAGTTTCCACAGGCTTGATCCCACCGTAGATAGTCTAGGCATGTACCAAAACCCCATTATATACATAGTAGTTCAAGTTTCACAAAACACTGTCTTCAACCATTTGATGTAGACAACAAAGTATTATTATCATCTTATTTTATGGATGAGGAAACTGATGTCAAAGCAGGTTAAATTATTTTTCTAGGGTTACATAGCTGTCAAATAGCAGAATTTAAAATAGAACTCAGATAGATCTCTGAGTCTTAGGTCTAGTCCTCTTTCCACTGTTCCATATTGGATTTTTAAATGCTGAAACCTTTAAGTAGATCTTCACTTTTTTTGCAGTGTGAGAACTTTCATATTCATGTCTCTGAACGCCAAAGAACATTATTGGATGCTAATATCATGAGCCATCTGCCATTATTAGGACTCAGACCATGGTGTACCACCTTCCTTGGATGCTTTGATGTTAGTAAATCTTCCTGACTTACCTCTTCAAGGCTGATCAAATTTTCACAGCTAACTGTGTGACTTTCCAGATTGACCTATGTCTTCACTATATGTAGAAATGATGGCTAGTAGCAAAATTGCTGTAAGAGTTTAAGTCATTCACAAATCAGGGAGATGATTGCTCATATTTAATTTGCTCATATGTCTATAAATATGACTTGTGGGAAAATCACATGATTTTAAAAGACAGTGACCACATTCTCCTGTCCATACTAAATTTTGTTGTTATCTAGCCATTTCAGTTGTGTCCAGGTCTTTGTGACCCTGTTTGGGGTTTTCTTAGCAGAGATACTGAAGTGGTCTGCTATTTCCTTCTCCACATAATTTTAAAGATGAGGAAGCTGAGGCAAACAGGATTAAGTGTGTTGCTTATGGTCACACTGCTAGTAAGTGACTAAGGCTAGATTTGAACTCATGAAGATGGGTCTTCCTAATTCCAAGACTAGTGCTCTATCCACTGTGCCACCTAGTTGCCTTATTCTAAATTTAGGGTTTCTATAAATAGTTGTTATGAAAGCATTGGTAAGATGCTATTGAATCTCAGTTTGGAATCAGCTAATATGGGAAAAAAGGAGCAGAAGAAAATACACATCAGGTTCCTCAAGGTTACCTACCAAGGGCAGTCCTGTTCAGTGGGATATGTCCCTGCCTGATTCTACAGAATAGTCCATTGGCCACTTCTTGTTTATGGGGGACTTGTAAAATGTCCTGAAGTACTCCAAATTGAAATACAGATCTCTTCTGCAAGAGTTAATATCTCTTTGACAATAATTTACAATACACACATTATTAGATATTATTATCCCTGAAAACAAATTGGTATTATTTTCTATCATATTTAAGGAATTTGTGAGTAGGAATGATATCTGAGTTGTCACAATACTATCTCCTTAAATTCATATGAATGACCAGATTGAAAGAATATTGTAGGCTACTAAGGTCACTCTTAAGTAAAAATTACATTTCAAGTTTTGTCTTAAGTATCTTCATCACTGAATGATGAAGAATGAGTCCCATTAGCCTGATCATAGACATACATATTCATGGAGTAGGAGAATATTTCACAGAGCATGTGGCCAGGAAAGCAACAATCTCTGACTCTGACACATTTTTCCCTTCCAGCTTCTTCCAGAAGTTCACATCTAGACTATTAGCTCCATGAAGGCAGCAGTCATATCTTACCTGAATGGTGTAGTTTTGCCAGAGGTTAAGACATTGCCTTGCATATATTATATTATTTAAAACATTTTCATTGAATGAAAAAAAATGAATTTCAATCATGTTTCAGAAGGAAATAAACCATTATTCTGTGGAAACTACAATGGATTCAGAGCTAGGTAAGAAACAAGTTAAAAATCTTACCTCTCACATTTACTAGCTGTATGGTCATGATCTCCATGGGTCTCAGTTTATTCATGAGTGAATTAGGAATAATAATAATAAATACTGAATACCTAACTGTAGGGTTATTTTGAAGATTAAATGAGTTACTGTATCTAAAGCAATTTATAATTCTTAAAGTTTTAAAATGTCATCTGTTTTTATTTTTATCAAGGGGATAGATATACACTTCATATACTTCAGGGAAATAAGTGCCACAATACTCTGTCACTTTTGGATTGGGGGCACAACAGGAGTGATACACTCAAGTGCCAAAATACTAGAATTAGTAAGTCTTAATGACTTTACCAGGAATCATGGCTCTAATCTCCCCAAATTAATCAATGATACACTAAACTACCTGGCCCCTGGAGGAAGCACCAATGGTATCAGTCCAAGGATATTTTCCCAAGCTATTTCCTGTAGTTTAGAAGGATGGGCCTGGGGGAAGCCTCCAATGGGGGGTTGCTCTAAAAACCTTCAGTACTTTGTTCCACAGCCAAGCTATCCTCTATCTTTCTCAGAAACACAGTTCACTAAGGATTTATTTCACTCTTCAGGTGTTGATAGGCATTAACTTGATCCCAGTAAGCAAGAAAACAATACACAATTAAGCAATCAATCAAGAAGTATTTTTGAAGCATCTGCCATGTGTCAGGTTCTTTACTAGGTGATATGGGTACAAAGACAAAAATAGAAAGAGCTCTGCTTTCAAGGAACATAGATTTCTTTTTTTTTTAAAGCAGAAAGGACTTTATTTCTTTATATATACATGATCCAGTTTTATTGGCAAATATTTAAACATAATAGTTATGAAGTTATTGTTACTTATTAACATTTATTTCCAAAAGACTTTGAATTTCAAATTTTCTCCCCATCTCTCTCCTCCCACTCAACCTGAGATGGCATGTATTTGGATTACACCTTCCCCCAGTCTGTCCTCCCTTCTAGAAACCCCCCTCTTATCCTCTTCCCCCTTACTTTCTTGTAGAGTAAGAAAGATTTTTATACCCCATTGTCTGTATGTCATTTCCCAGTTGCACGTGAAAACTAATTTTTTAACATTTGCTTTTAAAACTTTGAGTTCCAGATTCTGTCCCTTCTTCCCTCCCCACTCACCCTCATTTAGTCCAGAAATTCATTATAGTTTATACATGTGTAATTATGCCAGAAACTTCCATAATAGACATGTTGTGAAAGACTTACCTTTGTTTCCCTCCATCCTATTCGCTTCCACAATTATTCTATATTTCCTTTGACACCATCCCTTTTCAAAAGTGTTTTCTTCTGACTGCACCCTCCCCGAATCTGTCCTCCCTTCTGTCATCACCCCCACTCTTATCCCCTTCCCCTATATTTTCCTGTAGGGCAAGATACCCAATTGAGTGTATATGTTAGTCCCTCCTTAAGCAAAATCCAATCAGAGTAAGGTTCATTCATTCTCTCTTACCTCCCACTTCTTCCCCTCCATTGTAAAAACTTTTTCTTGCCTCTTTTATGTGAGATAATTTACCCCATTCTACCTCTCACTTTCTCCTCCTAATATATTCCTCTTTCAACCCTAAATTTACTTTTTAGATATCATCCTTTTATATTCAACTTACCCTATACCATGTCTCTGTCTCTGTCTGTGTCTCTGTCTGTCTGTCTGTCTCCTTACTCCTCCTCCTCCAACTACCCTAACACTGAGAAAGGTCTCATGTTTACAAATATCACCTTTCCATATATAAATGTAAACAGTTCAACTTAAATAGGTCCCTTATGATTTCTCTTCCCTGTTTACCTTTTCATACTTCTTTTTATTCTTATATTTGAAAGTCAAATTTTCTATTCAGCTCTAGTCTTTTCATCAAGAATGCTTGAAAGTCCTCTATTTCATTGAATATCCATTTCCCCCCTGAAGTATTATACTCAGTTTTGCTGGTTATATGATTCTTGGTTTTAATGCTAGCTCCTCTGACCTCTGGAATATCCTATTCCTAGCCCTTCAATCCCTTAAAATAGAAGTTGCCAGATTTTGTGTTATCCTGATTGTATTTCTAGAATTGTTTCTTTTTGGCTGTTTGCAATATTTTCTCATTGACCTGGAAATCTGGAATTTGGCTACAATATTCTTAGGAGTTTTCCTTTTGGAATCTCTTTCAAGATGTGATCAGTGGATTTTTACAATTTATATTTTACCTTCTGGTTCTAGGATATCAGAGCAGATTACTTAGATAATTTGTTGAAGGATGATTTCTGTGCTCTTTTTTGATCATGGCACTCAGATAGTCCAATAATTTTTTAAATTATCTATGCTGGATCTTTATTCCAGGTCAGTCGTTTTTTTACAAGATATTTTACATTGTCTTCTAATTGTTCATTCTTTCGGTTCTGTTTTATAATTTCCTGATTTCTCATAATGTCATTAGCTTCAATTTGTTTCATTTTAATTTTGAAGAAATTATTTTTCCAAAGAACATTGGGACCTGTTTTTCCATTCAAACAATTCTGTTTTTTAAGGCATACTTCTCTTCATTGTTTTTTTAAAAATCTTTTGACATTTAAGTTAGTTTTTTTTTGTGGGGGAAGAGAAATTTAATGATATTTTTTAAATTAAATTTTATGTTTAGGTTTAGTTTAAATCATTCATTTCCAAAATATTTTGAATTACAAATTTTCTCCCTATCTTTCCCCTAACCACCACCCCAAATCAATGATCCCACTGGCATACACGCTCACCCAATCTGCTCTCTCTTTTTTTGTCCCCCATCCCACTTCAACATTCCAGTAGGTCAACATGGATCTCTATATCCCAGATATACACACATATACATCCTATATATCTTATTTCCCAGTTGGATATAAAAATAATAATAATATTAATAATTTTTTTAAACATTTGATTTTAAAACTTAGAATTCCAGATTCTTTCCCTTCCTTCCTCCTCACCCAACCTAACTGGGAAGATAAGCAATTCAATATAGATTGTATATGTGTAGCTATACAAAATTTTTCCACAGTGGACATATTGTGAAAAATTAACAATATTTCCCTTCATATTCTCCTGATCCCTACTTGTTTGATTCTCTACTTTGACCCTGTCCCTTTTCAAAAGTGTGTGCTTCCAACTAATCTTCCACCCAAACTGTCCTCCCTTCCATAATCCCCCCTTTCATCTCCTTCCCCCCTACTCTCCCATAGGGTGAGAAACCATATTTAGTGTGTATGTCATTCCCCCCAAGCCAAATTCAATGAGAGTAAGGTTGACTAATTCCCCTTTCCCTTCTTGTTATTCCCCTCCATTGTAACAGTTTTCCCTTGCCTGTTTTACATGAGATAATTTACCCCATTTCATCTCTCCACATCTCTTGTCATTATATTCCTCTCCTACCTCTCAATTTTACATTTTAAGAATCATCCCTTCCTATTCAATTGGTCCTATCCCTTCTGTCTATGTATACCTGTACACATATATACACACACTGACATATATATTCATATGCCCATATACCCTCCTATATAGACATATATATGTATGTATACATACAAACATATGCATTTCTGTTCCCTTCAACTATTCTCATGCTGAGAAAAGTTTCATAAGTTACAAATGTCATTTTTCCATGTAGGTATGTAAATAGTTCAACTTTGATAATTTCCTTATGATTTCTTTTTCTCCCAAATGCTTTATAAACTTCTAATTTACATCATTCATTTCCACCAGAATATTCTCCCTGTTTTTTCCCTACCCACTGCCCCAAAATAGCAGTCCCACAGGATATCCCCTCCTCCAATATGCTCTCTCTCATATTTTCTCCCATAACCCTTTTGACTTTTCCAGTGGATGTCTATGCCCCAGTGCCTGTATATCTTATTTCCCAATCACATGTAAAATAGTATTATTTTTTTGTGATTATTAAATGTTTATTGAATTGGACAAGATCTAATCCATCATCCTCTTTCTACAAACAAGGAATCTGAAACCCAAAATGGTGAAGTGACCTGATTTGACAGTACAGAGATGACAAAACTCAGGTCACTCCTATATCAGCATGTTCTTAGTTTTTCATTGTACATTTCACTGTTCTGCAGAGAACTGGCCACTCCAGGAACAATTCATTTGTATACACAATCCTACCTCCATAGAAAAAATACAGATGACTTTACTATAAAAAAGAAAAACAGAAGACTGGAGAAATTATGAACTACCAATAGCCATTATGTTAATACAAGTTGATATCACTTTAAATATTAAATGCTGATTTAAACTATTGTCTATACAGTGATTATATTCATATTTGGTTATTTTTTTCTATTTACTTTCATTCTAATTCATGATATGTTCTCGCAGGGAAGTTAGCAAGTGTAATAGTAATAAAAGTATAATCAAAAATTCTCACATCCAATTCAAGGATCATTCTACTTATCTCTGTGTGCTATGTTACTTTTAGCTTTTCTCACAAAACTATCAGAAGTAAAGCAAAGACACAATCAATTCACATGATATTTCAAACTAATTCAACTGTAACAGTGTCTTACTTTTTCTGTGGTAAAATAGTATTATTGATAGCATATATGTATATATACATATACATACATATATATATATATATGGATTCATTCCCTTCCTTCCTTGTTACCCACCCTTACTGGGAAGATAAGCAGTTCAGTATAGGGTGTACATGTGTGGCTAATTCAAAACAATAACATAGTAGATATATTGTAAAAGACTGACTATATTTCCCACCCTCTTATCCCACCTCCCACTTGTTCTATTCTCTACTTTCATCTCATCCTTTTTCAAAAGTGGGTGCTGTCAACTTCCCTCCCCCCAGCCTGTCCTCCGTTTGATCATTTCCCCTCTCATCCCTTTCCCCCCTACTTTCCTGGAGGGTGTGATAACCTATTTAGTGTGCATTTCATTCACTCCTCAAGCAAAATTCAATGGGAATAAGGTTGTCCCATTCCCTTTTGCCTTCGTATTCTTCCCCTCCATTGTAACCATTTTCCCTTGCCTCTTCTGTATGAGACAGTTTACCCCAATCTGTCTCTCCCGATCTCATCTCATTATATTCTTATCTCACCTCTTAATTTCACCTTTTAAGTATCATCCCTTCCTGTTAAATAGGTCCTGTCCCCTCTATCTATGTATACCTGTGAACATATATACACATATTCACATATATGCTCATATGCCCATATACCCTCATATATATATTTCTATTCCCTTCAACTACTGAGAAAAGTTTCATAAGTTACAATAATTGTTTTTCCATGTAGGAATGTTAATAGTAAAACTTTGATAAGTTCCTTATGTTTTCTTTTCCCTGTTTACCTTCTCACGCTTCTCTTGCTTCTTGTATCTGAATGTCAAATATTCTGTTCAATTATGGTTTTTTCACCAATAATGCTTGAAAGTCATCTATTCCACTGCATGACCATATTTTCCGCTGAAACATGATACTCAGTTTTGATGGGTAGGTGACTCTTGGTTTTAATCCCAGCTCCTTTGACCTATGGAATATCATATTCCAAGCCCTCCCATCCCTCAGTGTAGAAGCTGCCAGATCCTGGGTTATCCTGATTTTGTTTCCACAATATTCATATTGTTTCTTCCTGGCTTCTTGTAATATTCTCTCCTTAATCTGGGAATTCCAGAACCTGGCTATAATATTCCTAGGAGTTTTCTTTTTGGGATCTTTTTTTCCGGAGGTGATCGGTGGTTT
Organism: Petaurus breviceps papuanus; assembly: GCF_028583685.1. NCBI lineage: Eukaryota > Metazoa > Chordata > Mammalia > Diprotodontia > Petauridae > Petaurus > Petaurus breviceps. The sequence goes on from NW_027185655.1 coordinate 66,906,556, forward strand.
CTTTCAACCTCTATTTTGCCCTCTGGTACTAAAACATTGGGGCAGTTTTATTTGAGAACTTCCTGGTGGATGATTTCTAGGTTCTTACTTTTATTATGGCTTTTGGATAGTTTAATAATTTTTAAATTATCTCTCCTGGATCTATTTTCCAGGTCATCACTTTTTCCAATGAGATATTTCACATCACCTTCTATTCTTTCATTTGTTTGGATCTGTTTAACAGTATCTTGATTTCTCATAAAGTCATTAGCTTCCATTTGCTCTGATATAATTCTAAAGTAATCATTCTCCTCATTGACCTTTTGAGATTCTTTTCCCATCTGGCAAATTCGGCTTTTTAAGGCATTCTTCTCCTCATTGCCTTTTTGAGCCTCTTTTGCCATTTGAATCAGTCTGTTTTATAAGGTGTTATTTTCCTCAGTAAGGCTGTTGACTCCCATTTTATAATTTTCTTGCATTGCTCTCATTTCTCTTCCCAATTTTTCCTCCAATTCTCTTATCTGCTTCTTAAGGTCCTCTATGGCCTGTAACTAGCTGGTATTTAACTTTGAAAGTTTTGATGCAGGAGTTCTGACTTCACTCTGTTCCTCCTGTTCCATGCTTTACTCCTTTTTGCCCCCAAAATAGGAGTCTAATGTTGGAATCTTCTGTCTGCTTTGTTTCCTTTGCCTGGTCCTTTCGCCCCTCTATCACTTGACCCCTGGGCTTTTTTTACAGTATGACTCTGCCACCAGACAGGGGAGCTTTCATCCCAAACACTGGGGTTTTCTCAGCTGCTGGAGGTATTAGATGGGTGCCCTCTCTGAAGCCTCCACACACTCTGGAAAGCTGGACACACACCCCAGGACCTCCACCCTAGAATGCAATCCAGATCCAAGCATGTTAAAGCAAGTGTGATTACCTCTCAGACTGGTGCTTGGTGCTCCTACACTCTGCAGGCCGGGAGCTGAAGCTGCCACATGGCGCTGGCTGGCTGTGCTGGCATCTCATTGGCTTCTCACCCTGTGGGCAAAAGCCATGCACTCCCACTTACTGGTTCTCAAAGTCCAGATTGCATTGACTTCTTATTTTGTACTTTGAATCTATGTGTTGATAATTCTGGAAATGGCCACAGCTGCTGCTGATTTGGAGTCCCTCCAGGCACTGGGTGGTCAGGCCCATGCTGGGGCTCAAACCTCAGCTTGTGGCTTGGCTCAGCTCCCAGAGTGCTGTGTTGGCCAATACCTGCTAACCTGCTGGACCGTTTCAAATTTCTAATATTCAAATTGTTTCTTCTTGGCTGCTTGTAATATTTTCTCCTGGATCTGGGAATTCCAGAACATGGCTATAATATTCCTAGGAGTTTTCTTTTTAGAATCTTTTTCCAGAGATGATTGGTGGATTCTCTAAACCTCCATTTTGCCCCGTGGTTCTAAAACATCAGTGCAACTATCCTTGAGAATACCTTGAAGGATTAATTCTAGGTTCTTCTTTTGATCATGGCTTTCAGGTAGTCCAATAATTTTTAATTTATCTCTCCTGGATCTCTTTTCCAGGTCAGTTGTTTTTCCAATGAGATATTTCATCTTGCCTCCTTTTTTTTCATTTGTTTGGATCTGTTTAATAGTATCTTGATTTCTCATAATATCATTAACTTCCATTTTCTGCCGTCTAATTCTGAAGGAATTTTTCTCTTCAGTGAGCTTTTGAGATTCTTTTTCCATCTGGAAAATTCATCTCTTTAAGGCATTCTTCTCCTCATTGGCCTTTTGAGCCTCTTTTGTCATATGAGTTAATCCATTTTTTAAGGTGTTACTTTCTTCAGTCAGGTTGTTGTCTTTTCTTTCATGATTTTCTTGCATCATTCTCATTTCTTTTCTCAGTTTTTCCTCTGCTTCTCTTATTTTGTTTTCAAAATCCTCCTTAAGCTCCTGTATACTGTGTAACCAGTTCATTTTTTTTGTAAGCCTTTGGTACAGGAGTTCTGACTTTGTTGTCTTCCTCTGTTTCATGCTTTCATCCTTTTATCCCCCAAAAAAGGAATACAAAGTCAGATTGCTAAGCTTGCTTCAGGTCCGTAGTTTTATAAAGTTGCCATTCAATTATTTGACTCTTGATCTTTTGCCACAGTAGAACTCTGCTTCCAGAGAGGAGAGTTTTGTCCCAAATCACTGGGGTTTTCACAGCTGCCAGAGAAATTATTTGCCTGCCCTCATTGAAACTTCCATTGGCTCTGGAACCTGATCACACACCCCAGGACCTCCACCTTAGACAGCAATCCAGTTCAAAGCAGGTTAAAGCAAGAGCAATTACCCCTCAGACTGGTTGCTTGGTCCCCCTACAAACTGCAGGCCAGGAGCTCTTCAGCAGCTATGCAATGGTGGCCCCTGCACCTCAACTGCTTCTCACTCTGGGTGGCAGAGGCTGGACTGTACTCCCCGACTCCCTGTTCCCACAGTGAACTCTCAATTTGTCTTTGGCATTTATGGTTTGATAATTCTGGAAACCACGATAGCTGTTGTTGATAACTCTCCTGAAGTTTCTCCAGCTGGGCCTGGTAGTGGTCACACTGAGGCTTAAACATCCAGCTCACGTGGTTCTGGGCTCTGCTCCCATTTGCTGCTATGGACCCTTCCTGATGCCCTGATGGGCTGTCTTCAGTGGGAGGTTTGTCTGCTAAATTTTGTTTAGAGTCATTTTTATAGGCATTTGAGGTGGTCATGGCATATGGAATTTCCCTTCTTCTATACCACCACCTTGCCTCCACCTCTTTCTAGTTAGTTTACTTATAAGGTATTTTTTGCATCTTCAGCAAGCTGTTAACTTGTTTTTCATGATTTTATCACATCACTTTTATTTCTCTTCCCAAGTTTTCCTCAGCTATTGTTACTTGATTTTTAAAATCTTATTTGAGCTCTTCCATGTCCTTGGACCAATTCATATTTTTTCTTGGAGGCTTTTGATGTAGGAGCTTTGACTTTGTTATTTTCTTCTCCTTGTATGTTTTGATCTTCTTTGTTACCAAAATAAGATTTTATAGTCTGACATTTTCCCTGCTGTTTGCACATCTTCCCAGTCAAATACTTTTATTTATGATTCCTTTTCAAGGTAGAACTCTGAGGGCACATGTGGGTGTACTGTCCCAGGCTTTAGGGATTTTGTATAAGCCAATTAATTTCCCCACTGTCTGTAGGCCCATAGCTCTGGAGCAACAGCCACCATCACCACCTTTGCCACCCCGGGGCTGGGGTCTGACCATGTTCTGCTTTCACCCAGTTCCCACAGAGTTCCCCCATTTACCTTTAACACTTTCCTCAGCATTTGTGTGTTAAGAAGCCTGGAAACCATAACTGATGCCAGTGATTAGGTCCCCTGAGGCTTGTTTCAGCCCAGTATGTACTGGTGCAGCCCAAGTTGGGTTGAGCTTCAGTCCCAGCCCTATCCAATATACCCTTCCTGTTGAATTTACAGGCTGTCTTGGGCTAGAAAAGTGTTTCACTCTGTCATTTTGTGGGTTTTGCAGCTCTAGAATTTTCTTAGAGGCATTTTTACAGGAGTTTGGAGGGGTTTGAGGGAGAGGTAAAGCAAGTCCCTGCTTTTACTCCACCATCTTGGTTCTGCCTTACAAGAACCATATATTTCATTGGAACAAATAGCAGGTAGCCATACAAATATATGCCAAATATAAGCCAAAGACATATAAGGGTTTTTTTTAGTGGTGAGGAGACTAGGAGATATATAGACCAGGAAAGATAGAATATAGTTTTAAAAAATCTTCATAGTGTATGTGAATCTTCTTGTTGTTTGTCCTTTATTTTTGAAGAATGATATCATGAAGGTGAAGTCTTGACTTGGATGTGAATTGAATTTAAATGACACAGGGCTCACCAGCCTCACTTTCTCATTTGGAACTATTGGGGATTGTTTGCAAGATATAGATCAGGATGACTGGAGGTGGTCTCTGATACAGTGGGAAGCCTTGAGTTTTTTAAGCTAAGGTCTTTCTTGGTTTCACTTTGTCTGAGGCAAAGTACATTCAGTGATCAAGACTAGATAAAAAGGGGGCAAAATGGCCTCTTTTACATAGTTTAAAAAAGGCAGTCTTTGAGGGGAAGATACTTAAGGTCTCTGGCAGAAACAGAAAAAAAAATCTATCATGTACACTCAATCTGAATCATGAAATCCCAAACAGTGATAAAGTGAGTCTTGAGTTGGGACCTATTGATGTCCAACCAGTGACAGCAAGAGTGATTTGGATTTGACATGGTTAAGAAATTATAAATGACACTACATGGGCAAAGTAATTAATTATCCCATTTAAGAAATGATAAATATGGTGGAAAGAGGGTAAAAAAAATATATCCTGTAAATGCTGAGTTATCTTGTGAAGTTTTAGTGATCAAAATTTGTATTTCTTGTTGCAGAGAACCCGCAGGTAAGGACATGATTCCCTATGTGGCTGGAGGGAAAGACAAAAGATAGAAGGAAGGAAGGAAGGAAAGAAGGAAGGAAGGAAAGAAGGAAGGAAGGAAGGAAGGAAGGAAGGAAGGAAGGAAGGAAGGAA
>NW_027185655.1:66911108-66915381 GCF_028583685.1 Petaurus breviceps papuanus
GGAAGGAAGGAAGGAAGGAAGGAAGGAAGGAAGGAAGGAAGGAAGGATCATTGCCCAACTGAAACTAGTCAGCTGGGTCCCTGGTGGGGCAGCTATTTCTACTCACAGATTTTTGTTTGTACTCCATTCTTAAAAAGGACCAGTGACATCAGGAAGGTGATGTCTTGACTGGTAACTAGCTTAGATTTAAGTGAAGCAGGGCTGTGCAAAGCCACCAGCTTCACTCTATCCTCTGGAGCCATCTAAATCCAGTGTCAAGATATAGACTGGATATGACTATAGATATGGCTGGAGATGGTTTTTGTCTGTGAGTCTACTGCCATCCTTAACTATGGACGTCCTTAAAAGAATATAGACGTTGCTTCAAACCTAGAGGGTAGGAAAAACACAGTTTAGTTTTTCTGTTTCCCCACAAGTTTTTTTTTCAAATATGCAAAAGAGTATAAACAGCAAATGTTCTATTGGATTTTTGACTCATGTAGACAGAAGGACTGATCATCAGGTAAGAATTCAGAAAGACTAGACTAAGAATCTTTGCCAGTTTGGTTTATAAATATCAGGTTGGAACTTAAGGTTTCTATTCTCCATTGTACTGACCATTTACTGACAGGATCCTCTGACCAATTCAAGTTCAGATTAGTCCATTGTGGGACTGAGTGAGCAAGCTCTGAAGACAGCCATGGGAGGGAGCTCCTTTCCCTTTCTGTCCTGATAACATACTTTCATGGTATCTTCCTCTTAAATCTTAACTTTAGTATTCTGTTCTGATTGTTTCTGTCTCTCCCTCTCTCTTTCCCCCTCTACTTATTTCTGGCACAAAATCTGTTGCTGTGTTGTAAAGTGTGATGGTATTGGCAAAACAAGAAGGATGAGTGACTGAGGGAAAGGTATTATGCCTTAAGGAGAAACAACTCCAACTTAGATTGGGAAAATATTGGGCTGTGTCAATGTATATGAACGATACGATGAGAGTTCACAAGAGTGGAGGGATATCCTTGATGACTATTTGAGTAACTAGGCAAGGATCAAGGGTAGAAAAGGAGAGACTGAGAACTAAAATGATGCCTAAAAATTTCATGGGATGGGAATGAGGATGTATTTGCCTTGTTGAATGTGAGATTCCATTTGTTTTCAGAATAATTGGAAATTCCTAGCTATGTTTGGTGCAATAAACACATTTTCTGTACCTTCTAGTTACATCTGTATGGGTAAATACACTACCTAGATAAATCCAAAATCTCTCTACATTATTTCTAACACTTGACACAATGAAGAAAGGGCTGGGGAGCAACAATCACTGGTGTAGTCACGGCCTATTCCTACAACTGCTATTTTAAAGCAGACAACCCTATAAAGGGTTAAAAGAGTATGTTATTTATTTTCAGCATTAAACTGTATAGATCTATGAAATCCTGTGACTTGGATGTTGTGGAGATTTATAGAATAATTAGTACAAAAGAAATGTGCAGCAACCCTTATTATTTTTTTACTTCAATATATTGTTCAGTCATTTTTCAATCAGATCCAACTCTTCATGATCCCATTGGGCTTTTCTTGGCAAAGATGCTAGAGTGGTTTGCCTTTTCCAGTTCATTTTATAGATGAGTAGCGGAGGCAAACAGGCTGAAGTGATTTGCCCAGGGTCACATAACTAGTAAGAGTCTGAGGGAAGATTTTAACTCAGGAAGGTGAGTTTTTTTATTTCAGGGCCAGCACTATATCCACATCTTTGCCTGTTTTTAATTGAAAGCCAACAAAAGAATAAGTTATGCCTTTTGTTGTTCATTCATTTTCCATTTGTTTCTGACTCTTTGTGATCACATTTACAGTTTTCTTGGCAAAGATACTGGAGTGGTTGGTTTGCCTTTTCCTTCTCCAGCTCAATTTAAATATGAAGAAACTGAGGCAATCAGGGTTAAGTGATTCTCCCAGGATCACAGGAGCTAATAAGTGTCTGAGGCCAAATTTGAATTCAGAAAGATTCACCTTCCTGACTGTAAGTCTGGCATCTACCTGCCACCTAGCTGCCTCAATTTAGGCCTTTGGATTCACCTTATATTAGAGTTTCTAGGTAGAAGCTGAAAGAATGATGAGCTTTTTCAACTGGAACTAATTGGAGCATTCTTGGTCTTCTTGATCTTGGATACAGCTAAATGCCATTGTGAATAGATCACTGGACTTGACTCAGAAAGACCTGAGATTGAATCCTTCCTTCAACATCTACTACCTGTATAACTTTGGGTGGGGGGGGGTAGGCCACTCAGCCTTTTTATCAGTCAGTTTTATCATCTGTAATATGGAGATAATAATAGCATCAACTTCATAGAGTTGTCATGAGGATTAAATGAGCTAATGTATATAAAGCATTTTGTGAAATTTAAAGCGCTATTTAAATATTACTTATTATTTTGGGCTGTGTATTCAGTCACTTAGGTCATCTTACTTACTGTTTCTTCCTCTCACCAGGACAGAGATGCCCCTTCCCTACCCATATGTAGTATTGTGATAGCTATGGAGATCAGTGAAATTCTCTCCATTTTGGTTCTTTTTTGATTATGGAGTTATTTCTTTTCAGCAAGGGACAAATTTCAGGGTTTATTTATCTTCCAAACATTGTCACTGCTATATGAAAAGAAGATTCAGACACCTTCTGTGCTGTTCTTTCAACCTTCTCCTATTCTAAGATGGGATTTTTTTTTCTCCTGATAGAAATTAAGTGAACAGTTTTACAGATTTTCCCAAAGAATAGGAAGAATTCTGTTGTTCTAATACTGAAAACCTTTCCTCAATAATTTTTGTTTGCAATTAGAAAAAGAAGATAAATTTCTGGTAGTAACCGGGAATCATTTTTAGGGGCTGGTATCTTCCTGGCATCCCCCCCCTCCTTAAATCACATTCTTAATGCTTTCATATGTGGGTGCCTTGGAGACATGATTATTTTCATAAAATGACCACAGATTTTCAGGTGGTTCTAGGTATGTTAGATTATTGTTATACTTTCATGTTCTTATTCCATCTTGCTATTTTAGATTGATAGCTCCTCAATCCTTACCCTTATTAATCAGTCTGCAAATTTTGACACTGTTTGACATTCTTAATACTGGGTACTGATGTCTGAGTTCTCATGACACTGATTTGTCTATCATGGTTCTTCTTTTATGTCTTATTAATTATTCTTTCCCTATCTCCTTTGCTGGACCAACATTCCAATCATGTTTTCTATGTGTGGTTGTACCGTAGAGCTTTGTCCTTGGCCTTCAATAACTATTTTTCTTGTCTCATTCTCTTGGTATTCTCAATAACTCCCATGGATTTAATTACCATCACTATGCAGAGAGCTCCCAAATCTATATATCCTTCCCTCATTTCCCTCCTGAACTTCAGTTCTGGATTTTCAACTGCCTGCTGGACATTGGTAATCCACACACTCTCTAACCTACATCAGCTTCTCCCCCATCACATAGGGCCCACCCTAGTTTAAGCTCTCATCATGTTTTACAAAAGGTCTCTTTATTTGGCTCTCTTCCCCAAGTCTATGCTTTATCTAGTTCACCCTGTACAAAATTGTATAATTATTAGTATTAATGCAAATATATAACCACATCATTCCAGTGCTCATGAAATTTCAGTGTGTTCCTGTTGCCTCTAAGATAATAGACGAATTTCTCTGTTTGGGATTTAAAGCATTTCCCAGTTGGCCTCCAACTTCTCATTCTAGAAGAATTTTATGAACCTCTCCCTTGTAAGTTTTAAGTTCTGGCCAAATAAGCTTACTTACTCTTTCTTGTATACTACATTCTCTTTCCTGCATTTGTGTTTTTGTCTGGGTTGTCCCTCATGCCTGCGATGTTTTCCTATGTCAATTCCATTTCTTGTAAATCCTGTTTCCCATCAAGGCTCAGCAAGAGTGCTTCATGCCACTAGAGACCTTTCCTAATTCCCCCATTCATTAGCACTTATATCCTATTACACTGCAGTTATTTTCTTCTTATTTATCTGTGTATATATTGTTCTTCCCATGTAGATTAGAGGATAATTAAGAACAGTTTCATCTTCTTTCTTTCTTTCTTTCTTTCTTCCTTCCTTTCTTTCTTTCTTTCTTTCTTTCTTTCTTTCTTTCTTTCTTTCTTTCTTTCTTTCTTTCTTTCTTTCTTTCTTCTTTCTTTCTTTCTTTCTTTCTTCCTTCCTTCCTTCCTTCCTTCCTTCCTTCCTTCCTTCCTTCCTTCCTTCCTTCCTTCCTTCCTTTCTTTCTTTCTTTCTTTCTTTCTTTCTT
>NW_027185655.1:66915481-66937660 GCF_028583685.1 Petaurus breviceps papuanus
TCTTTCTTTCTTTCTTTCTTTCTTTCTTTCTTTCTTTCTTTCTCTCTCTCTCTCTCTCTCTCTCTCTCTTTCTTTCTTTCTTTCTTTCTTTCTTTCTTTCTTTCTCTTTCTTTCTTCCTCCCTTCCTTCCTTTCTTTCTCCTTCCTTCCTTCCTTCCTTCCTTCCTTCCTTCCTTCCTTCCTTCCTTCCTTCCTTCCTTCCTTCTTTCCTTCCTTCCTTCCTTCCAGTGAGTTGGGGATAAGTGACTTACCCAAAGTCACACAGCTAAGAAGTGTGTCAAGTTTCTGAGGTCGAATTTGAACTCAGGTCCTCCTGACTCCAGAGCTGGTGCTCTATTCACTGTGCCACCTAGCCACCCCATAGCAGTTTCATTTTCAATTTTTTATTCTCAATACCTCATGCAATGCCTGGTGCATAGGTAGAGATTAATTGTTTCTTATTGCTTAGCTGAAGTAAGTGTCCCAATAACTGATAACTCCAAAAAGTGTCAGATATTTCCAAAGCCCAAGTAATAAAATTTCATCCTCCTCAATAATATTTAAAACATGTTTTTTGGTTGGTTGATAAGTTAGGCAGCATCTAGCTCCTTTGTTAAAACATGAAACATCTGGACCTCCCATCTTTAGTCATTCAGTTTTTATTCAGACTGATCAGAAATTTTTTATAGATTGTAGTTTCTCAAGTTGGATAAGTGAGCTTGCCAGGAAAAAATGACTTTTGTTAGAAAAAGAGAGGAAAAAAATCATTTCTTTTACTCAAATCCTCTAAGTTGATTTAAAAAAAACATTTTTAAAGTATACATATATGGAGGTAAGGACAAAACAAGTTTTCTTTATAAATAGAGATGGCATGTTTTGAAAGACTTTCTGAATCCCCTGGTAAAAGCACATACATAGTACCTGATCTGTGGTAGAGCCTTCAAAGCTCACGTTGGACTGATCAGCCAGCTGAACACACTATGCCTTGACCATAACATCATGATTTTATTGGTATTCTGTGTATGAAGGAAAAATGACAAGAACAGGGTTTGTTTTTCTTGCTTTCTCAATGAGAAAAAAGGAGAGAATCCAGAAATTTATCATAAAATCAACTTAAAAAAGGAAATAAATGTACATGAATGCCACCTTTTTAATAATACACATATGCAATATAGTTGAGATGTATCTGGCTTAGAACTATGACATGAATTTGGTCTAAATGCTTGCAGATATTGACATGATTTAGATGCCAAAAATAATACCTGCCCTCACACCCCAGTTTCTGAATACTTTGATTCAAACCTTAAATCTAACCTTTCTTGCATGAACCAAATTTTTCTATTCTAATTTTTAGGATGGGTAATTTTTTTTTTTACCTGGGAAATAAACTGCCCCAATCTTAAGCTGAAATGTAGTATACTTTCTTATTCTCTCTACTTCTTTTAACTCATTTACCATAATACAAGATTCCTCTACTTCAATTGTGATTAAATACTAGAAAATGTTAGCTTCAATTAATTGTATTCCCTTCCTTGACTGTGTAATCCTAATAATTGCTCTCAGCCAATTTATTCTGACCTTATGATGGGAGATCACTACCTCCCTTTCAAAAGACCAACAAACCATGCATTTAATTAGGTGTTATAAAATGCTTTTGGGAATTTATGTCAATGCCATTGGTCCAGTTTGTCTAAACCAGCATCCTCTCTTTATGTTTTGTAGATTTGAAAATGGTTTTCCATCTTTAGTCATGTAGTAATTCCCTAGTCCATTATCCATAAGAGATCGTGAAAAATTACTTATGTATTACATCTCCAGGTTCTTCTGTAATATGGGAAATCTTTTATTATAGATAGGTGCCTGAAAGTTGTTTACAGTGAATGTAGTTACTGTGTTATCTATTTCCTCATCTTCCATTTCAATTCTCTCTTTACCATTTTTATGGTTATTTACAATCTGAGGATGATAGTGAAGTTAGAAGTAAAATTGGAGTTGTGTGATTCTTTTTCCCCTGGTTAGACCATTTGCATTATCTTCCCAAATTACCAGGGTTGTATGAGGCAATATATAAAAAGATAACACAAATTACCAGGCTGCAGAAAGTATTACGGATTAACACAATGGCACCTAGGTGGTACAGTGGATAGAGCACTAGGCATTGAGTCAAGATGACCTCATTTTAAACCCAATTTTAGACACTTAATAGTTACATTAACCTGGGCAAGTCATTTAAACTCTATGTGTCTTAGTTTTCTTAGTAGTAAAATGGGGATAATAGCATCATATACCTCACAGGGTTGTTGTGAGGATCAAATGAAATAATATTCAAAAATCATTCATCACAGCACCTGGCATATGGTAGGTGCTATGTAAATGCTTACTTCCATAGACTATAATTGGCAAAATTTCAAACTAGAAAGGTGTCTATTTGGTATATCTTTAAATATATTCTTATATTAAGTTACAGAATGTCTCTAGAACCCCAAACCAGATCATTTTCCATGTACACTTAACCCTTAATTACTCAGTGTCCAATTTTCTAACCTGCTCATATTCATTATTCAGGTGAGTATTAGGGAAGTAAAGAGGCTAATTTGGAAAAGGTGATAGGTACAGAGTGAATGTAAATGCTTATAGATATGTTTTTAAATAGCCACAAGTAAATCAAATCTGCATCATTTGCTCTTTCTTGTGACCTAAAATTCTCCTGCTTAAAATTAATATATGTAAATAAGAATTAACTTTTTTATATGGTAGCTATTGTCATTGTATTTTAAATATTTTTCATTTTCCCCAATTACATGTTAAAATAATTTTTAACATTAGTTTTCTTTTTTAAGTTTTGAGTTCCAAATTCTACGCATCCCTCAATCAGATACAGGTTTACATATGCAATCATGCAAAAGTATCTCCAAATTAGTCATTTTGTACAAGACTGAAAAGAAAAATAATGAAAGAAAGTGAAAATAGCATGCTTCAGTCTGTATTCAAACAATAGCAGGTTCTTTTCTGGAAGAGGATATTCTTGGATCATTATATTACTGAGAATAGATAAGTCATTCATTTTGCATCAGTATTCATTAGGGAAATTAGTCTATAATTTTCTCTCTCTGTTTTGCCTGTTTTGGTTTAAGTATCAGCACATATTTGTGTCACAGTTCTTCATTAAACAATATTGCTATTATTGTGTACAATGTTCTCCTAGTTATACTCACTTAACTTTGGGTCAGCACATATAAGTCTTTCAAGGTTTTGTTTGTCTTAAATCATTCTGTTCATCATTTCTTATAGAACAATAATATTGCATTACAATCATATATCATAGGTTGTTTAGTCATTCCCTAATTGATGGGTATCCCATAAATTTTCAATGCTTAGCCACCCCCAAAAAAGCCGCTATAAATAATTTTGTACATATAGGTCTTTCTCCTCCTCTGTTTTGGGGGGATACCTTTAGGATATTGACCAAGGAGTTGTATTGATGTATCCAAGGCTGTGTAGAATGTAATAGTTCTTTGAGCATACTTCCACATTGCTCTCCAGAATGATTGGGTCAGTTCACAACTCCACCAATAGCACATTAGTGTCTCAAATTTCCCACAGCTCCTCCAACATTTATCATTTTCCTCTTCTGTACTATTAGCCCATCTGATAGGTGTGAGGGTGGTAAATCAGAGGTGTTTTATATTTGCATTTCTCTTATCAATAGTGATTTAGAACATTTTTCATATGACTATGATTAGCTTTGATTTCTACATATGAAAACTCCTTCATATCCTTTGAACATTTACCAATTGGGGAATGAGTTATATTTTTATAAATTTGACTCAGTTCTCTATATATTTGAGAGATAAGGCCTTTATCAGAAATACTGGTTGAAAAAATTTTGCCCAATTTTGCTTTCATTATTATTTTGGTTTTTCTTGTGCAAAAATATTTTAAGACAAAATTTATTTAATCAGGTTCATGAAAATTGAAATGTAATGGCTACAAAGTAACAGTAATATTGTGGGATGATCAGCTGTGAATAATTTAGCTATTCTCAGCAACACAATTATGTATGACAATTCTGACAGATATAGTATGGGAAATGCAATCCATCCCCAGAGAAAGGACTAACAGTGTCTGTATATATACTGAAGCAACTTTTTTTTTTACTTTATTTTTCTTGAAGGTTTTTGTCTGTTTCTTTTTTGTATCATTTCACTTTATTTATTAAAAAATATTTACTTTTAGTTTACAATATTCAGTTCCATAATCCCTTGAATTCTAAATTTTCTCCCCCTCCCTGATCTCCCCCCCATAGCGGTGTGCAATCAAATATAGGTCCTAGAATGTAATGTAATATCAAGCAAAGGCAACTTCCCAGGTTCAAAATACCAGCATAGGTGCTCTCTATTTTATTCAGTAACAAACCCAGAACAGAGAAGATCAAAACATAACATCATTCAAAATACAGCATTTACTAAGTGTGATTAAATAATCTCCAAGTACTACCCCACCCCAGGACCTTCCAATCATTCAATCAATTACAAAGTCTCTGTTCTAAATACTTCTCCACCCCTAGGCTATACCTTAATTAAGTCCACCACAAAGCCCCTCTTCTCAAATGGAGATTAGTTTCCAAACATAAGGTCAAAAGTTCCCCACCCCTGGATCACAATTGAATCTACCCCAGAGTTACATTAAGTTTAAACACAGCACTTAATACCCAAATGGAGGTCTTTTCTTCATCTTGACACGAGGCAAGTTCTCAGCAATCTTAGTTCCTGGGGAGACAAGGCTTAGCAAAGCCACAAGATACATTGCCAGTCCCTTCATGAATTTATCCTCTGTCTGTAGAACAGTCCTAGAACCCCTGAACACATTAGCAAAGCCCTCTCCCAGGATTTCTGTAAACATACAACAAGAAAATCCTTCTTCAGGGCTTCTGAACCAACAGAAAGGCTCCCAGACCCCTGCAACAACAGCACTGTCCCTCACCAGTGGACAGTATTCACTCTGTCTGCAGGACAGTCTCCAGACCCCTGCAACAACAGTACTGTCCCTCACCAGTGGACAGTATTCACTCTCTGTCTGCAGGACAGTCGCAGGCCTTCTTAGCGAACAGCCAGGTTCCAGGACTTCTTCAACAAAAGGACAGTCTTTCACCAGTGGACAAATCTGGCAAAATAACATCAAAACAGACAGACAAAGTACCAGCAAAACAGCCATGTCTCCTCAGTCCTTGGCAGCTCAGGGGGCAGGTCTCAAAAGTCCAGGGCAATTCAAAGCGGCCACCAGCAATTCTCTTAGTCTCTCTCTCTCCACGAGGTGCTGCTTCCAAAAAAAAAAATCTTCCGCCTCTCTCTAGTGTCTCTCCAAATCTACATCACCAGCTCCTCCCAGTTCAGGACTTTCTTTTCACATCAACAAGCCCATCCCACAGGTGGGATTAACAAACTCTGGGTTTTAACACAATCAGTTTGAAAACCAAGCCAATACAGGGGAATCTTTAATTGCCATTACTATCACATTAGGGGTGGAATGCAATGCTAATGTAAATTTTAAAGATCTTCCCTGCCCCTAGGCTAAAGTGCACCAGAAGCCTGGGGAGGGAGGCTTGTTTTTCTGTAGATACTTTTTGATTGGCCAGTGGGTCAATAAGGTTGTTACATTCTCTGAGCCAGAAGAAGGCTATATAAGCCCTGATGTGTAACTTTGTTTTGGGACTCACTTTGAGAAGTGTTCTGTGATTTGATCTGAATTCTGGGAAGCCATTGTTGAGAGTCCCCTGGCTTTGAAAAACCCAGAATGTGGAAACCCAGATGTTGACTGGGTATGGATGTAATGGTTGGACAGTTTGGAAATCTGTCTACTTGATGTTTCTGTCTTGATAATTATGCCTGTATACTTTGAGGTTCGGGGTGCTGACCTTTTCTCCTGAACAAGGTAAATGATATATGTCTGACTGATTAAAGTAAGCTTGTTAACCCATTTTGAGTTGCTTTCCTTTAACAAAGCAGATCCAAGAACCTGTAGTAGCTGCAAACCCTGAGGACTCTTGGGGTGCTTGCTGCTACAAAATGGCGTCACGAACAGGATCTGCAGAGTAAAAGGAAAGTATGGAGGCTGGGATAATTGTTTGTTTCCCAGTTGTGGTAGCTGTGATTCTGTGGAGCTGTGGAGCAGGAGAGAAGAATGGCCTGCATGTGGACTTTGCTGAGCTGAGAGCGGGAATGGTGAGCTGCCTGCATCGGGACCTGGGCAGAAGCCAGGAGCGGCTGCTGCCTGCGGGAGGAGAAGGAGCCCAGGAGTTCGGAATTCAGCCACAGGAAAAGATAAGAACTGAGCAGCAAAGCAGGGGCACTGAATGTGTTTCCTGGCTGCATCCCACAGTTTGGGACCCAGGGGGAGGATGGACTTGTGACTATGGTGGGTGGGATGAAGTGCCTTGGATCCCCAGGGACCCCACCTTGTTGGTTTTGTTGCCCAGCCCCCTCTCTGTGCTTGGAAGCTGGGGCTGGAGCTGTGTGAGGGGAAGGACACTCCCCTCCCCCCAGAACTTTATTTGAACTCTTGTTCTGAATTGAATGGATAATGCTATGTACTTTGTGTTTGTTTAAGGCCCAGTGGCCATTTTGGTAACTCTAGTTCTGTATCTTGAAAATGTAACCTAAGAATGTACTTTGTGTTTGTTTAAGGGCCAGTGGCCACTTTGGTAACTTTAGTTCTGTACTTTGAAAATGTGACCTAAGAAATGTTCAGAGCTAATTCAAAAGTAAATTGTCTATGCTATGGGCATGAAAGATCTTGGGGCCGAATGCAATGCGAATGTAAATTTTAAAGATCTTCCCTGCCCCTAGGCTAAAGTGCACCAGAAGCCTGGGGAGGGAGGCTTGTTTTTCAGTAGATACTTTTTGATTGGCCAGTGGGTCAATAAGGTTGTTACATTCTCTGAGCCAGAAGAAGGCTATATAAGCCCTGATGTGTAACTTTGTTTTGGGACTCACTTTGAGAAGTGTTCTGTGATTTGATCTGAATTCTGGGAAGCCGTTGTTGAGAGTCCCCCGGCTTTGAAAAACCCAGAATGTGGAAACCCAGATGTTGACTGGGTATGGATGTAATGGTTGGACAGTTTGGAAATCTGTCTACTTGATGTTTCTGTCTTGATAATTATGCCTGTATACTTTGAGGTTCGGGGTGCTGACCTTTTCTCCTGAACAAGGTAAATGATATATGTCTGACTGATTAAAGTAAGCTTGTTAACCCATTTTGAGTTGCTTTCCTTTAACAAAGCAAATCCAAGAACCTGTAGTAGCTGCAAACCCTGAGGACTCTTGGGGTGCTTGCTGCTACAACATCATTCCAGGTTACTCTCCAGAATGGTTGGCTCAGTTCACAACTCCACCAACAATGTATTAGTGTTCCAATTTTACACATTCTCTCCATCATTTATCATTTTATTATCTTAACCAATCTGACCAGTGAGATGTGGTACCTCAGATGTTTTGATTTACCTTTCTTGAATCAATAGTGACTTAGAGCATATTTTCATATGCTTAGATAGCTTTAATTTCTTCCTCTGAAAACTTCCTGTTCATATACTTTGTCCATTATCATTTGGGAAATGATTTATATTCTTATAGATTTTACTCAATTTTTTTGTAAATTTTAGAAATGAAGCCTTTATCTCAGACACTGCTTGTAAAAATTTCCAATTTTCCACTTCCCTCCTATTTTTTTATATGGGCTTTATTTGCCCAAAACTTTGCCATTTATGTAATCAAAATTATCCATTTTGCATTTCATAATGCTCTCTCTTTTTTGATTGGTCATAAAATCTTCCATTCTCCATAAATTGGGCAGGTAAACTATTTCTTGCTCTCCCAGATTACTTGCACTATCAGCCTTTATACCTAGATTGTGCACCAATTTAGACATGATTTTTGTATACAGTATAAAATATTGGTCTATGCCTGGTGTCTGCCATGCTATTTTCCAGTTTTCCCAGAAGTTTTTGTGAAATAATGAGTTCTTATCCCAGAAGATTAGGTTTTGGGGTTTATCAAGTAGTAGATTCCTATAGTCATTGATAGCTGATTCTTAGTTTTAGTGAATTACTTCACTTCATTAGTTTTTGAAGCTCATTTTCCATATGTTCAGATTTCATTTTTAGGGAGGTGTTTTCTCCTAGATTTTTTTTTCCATTTTGGCCAATGTAATTTTAAAAGAATCAGTCAATTTATCTTCTACTCCTCTAATTTGACTTTTAAAATCTTTCTTGAGCTTTTCCAAGAATGGTTTTTGGGCTTGATATCACTTCATATTTCCTTCTGTGGTCTCAGGTGTGGATATAGAGTTGATGACGTCTCCTGAAAGTGATTCTTCTTGTTTACAATAATAGGATTCAATTGTCTTTGGTTGTTTCCAGTTCATTGTGATTGTCCATTTCCTGCCTTTTAAAGTGAATTTCTGCCACTGGGGTATAGAGGACTCTGACCCTGAGATAGGGGCTTGGTTGTTGACTTTGTGTACTGTAGCCTCTAGGTGTCTAGACTGAGGCCAAGACCAGGACTCTCAGTGTTTCCCCTGGGTTACCCTGAGGCTCACAGAGTAAGGTGTGGGGGAGGTATAGTCTGACCACCTCAGGTCTCCATCTCTGTCCCTGGGCTAGAGCTCAGGTATGCTAAGCAGCTGACAGCCAGGGCTTTGCTGGTGTTTGCATATTTCCTTGATTGTGCTAAGGCACACCTGGGCTTCTGGTGTTATGGCTTGCTAGCTCCAGCCCCCTGGGCTTCTGGATCTCTTGCTGGTCAGCTGAGATGGGACTTCTTGGGATGCCCCCTGCTCTTCACTTCAGGGTCAGCCCAGCTTTAGTCATACTCAACTTTAGTCAGCTCTAGGACTCCCAAGCTTGCTGCTGCTTCCACTAATTCAGAATTTTATACTGGGGCAATATTCTCTGAGTTTTCAGGGTCAGAAAAGGGATTAGACTAGCTGGGGTTTACTCCACCATCTTAGCTCCCAGAAGTTCTCCTTCTTTGCTTATTTTTCAAAGTAATTTATATACTTATTGGAATGAATTGTTCTTTGAATGTTTGGTAGAATTTGCTTGTGAATTCATCTAGCCTTGGCGATATTTTCTTAAAAATTTCATTGATTGTTGTTCACATTATTTTTCCAGGACTGGTTTATTTATATTCTAAGACTTGGAAATTCTATTTCCAATACTTCATTTATATTCTTTTGTTAATCTGAATAGTTTAATTTTTTGTAGATATTCAACTACTTCATTTAAATTTTCAAATTTATTGTCATGTAATTGGGCAAAATAGCTCCTGATAATTGTCTTAATTTCCGTTTCATTGGGGGTAAATTTATCCCTTTTATTTTGGGTAATATTAATTTGGTTTTCTTCTTTCCCTTTTTTAAATAAAATTCAATGATATTTTTTCTCTGTTATTGTTTTCCCCCTTAAACTAGCTTCTAGTTTTTCTTACTTTAAATTTTATCAATCTCTCCTTTCATTTTCAGAATTTCCAATTTGGAATTTAATTGATGGTTTTTAATTTGTTCTTTTATATTTTTAGTTGCCTGCCTAATTCATTCATCTGCTGTCCCTCTGTTTTAATTTATTTAACTAATTAGAGATAAATTTTCCCCTAAGTACTGCTTTGGTTACATATCATAAATTGTGTTATGTTATTTCATTGTTGTCACTTTCTTTAATGAAAATATTGATTGTTTCCATGATTTGTACTTTGACCCACTTATTTTTTAGTATTAAATTATGTGGTTTCCAATTAATTTTGAATCTAGCTTTTCATTGCCCATTATTGAATATAATTTTTATTGTATTTATGATCTAAAAAAGACACACTGATTATTTCTGCTTTTATGCATTTGATTGTGAGGTTTTTGTCCTAATATGTGGTCAGTATTTGTGTAGGAGCTATGTGTTGCTCAGATAAAAGTATATTTATTTCTGTTCTCATTCATTTTTCTCCAGATATCTATCAAACCTACTTTTGCAATAATTTTATTCACCTCTTCAACTTCTTTCTTGTTTATTTTTCTTTTTGGTTAGATGTATCTAGTTCTGAGAGGAAAAGTTAAGGTCACCCAACATATAGTTTCATTGTCTATTCCCGGCTGTAACTCTTTCAACTTTTCCTTCAGAAATTTAGATGCTATACCATTTTGTGCTTATATGTGTAGTATTGACATTACTTCATTTCTTATTGTATCATTCAACAACATGCAGTTTCCTTCCTTATCTCTTAATTAGATCTATATTTGCTTTCACTTTGTCTGGTATCATATTTGCTATCCCTGCTTTTTTTTTTTTTTTTGCTTCAGCTGAAGCATAACAGATTCTGTTACCTTTACCATATCTGTGAGTGTCTTTGTTGCAAATGTGTTTCTTATAAACAACATATTTTCGGATTCTGGGTTTTAATCTATTTTGGTCTTCACTTCCATTTTTATGGGTGATTTCATCCCATTCACATTTATAGTTATGAAAACGAACCGTGCATTTCCCTCCATGCTACTTTCCCCTTTTTTATCCCTCTCTCTTATCCTACCTTTTCCCTCCTTACAAGTGTTTTACTTTTGATTACCATTTCCCACAATATGCCCCTACTTGATCAGCCCCCTCCCACACTTCTATAATCACTGTCCCTTTTCACATCCTTATAGGGTGGGATAGATTTTTTATAGCCTATGGAGTTTGTATTTTATTCCCTCTTTGAGCCAATTCTTATGAGAAGTTTAAGCTTTGCTCATCATCCATCTTCCTCTCCATTATAATAACTCATTCAAGTTTCTTTTATGTGGGATTATTTACCTCATTCTATCTCCCCCCATCCTTTTACTTCCAGTGCAATCTTCTTTCTCACCCCTTTATTTTTTAAAGGTATCATCCTATCAATGTCACTTTATGTCCACACCCTCTGTCTTTGTACACTCCTTCTAATTGCCCTTACAGTAATACATTTCTTAATAGTTACAAATATTATCTTTCCATATAGAAAGATAAAGTTTAATCTTATTGTGTTATTTATGTTTTCTCTTTCTTGTCTCGTTTTTACCATTTGGTCTTTCCCTTGAGTCTTCTATTTGGAGGTACATTTTTTTTAATTAAGCTCTGGTCTTTTAATTTGGAATTCTTGAGAGTCCTAAATTTCATTAAATATCCATTTCCCCCTTGAAAGATTACATTCAGTTTTGGTGGGTAGGTGATTCTTGGGTGTAATCCTAACTTCTTTGACTTCCAGTACATAACATTCCAAGTCCTTTCATTATTCAAAGTGGAAGCTGCAAAATCCTTTGTAATCCTTCCTATGGCTCCACTGTATTTAAAATGTTTCTTTTTAGCTGCTTGCAGTACTTTCTCCTTGATCTGTGAAATTCTGAATTTGGCTGCTATGTTCCTGAGAGCTTTCACTTTGAGATCGCTTTTAGGTGGTGATTGGTGTTTTCTTTTAAGTTCTATTTTGACCTGTGGTTTACTATATCAGGCAGTTTTCCTTGCTAACTCCTTAAAAGGTGTTATTCAGGCTTTTTTTTAATCATGGCTTTTAGGTTGCCCAATAATTCTTAAATTATCTTTCCTGGATCTGTTTTCTCAGTCAGTTGTTTTCCCAATGAGACCTTTCACATTTTGCTACATTATAATTATTATTACTTTTTGATTTTGTTTTTATTATATCTTGATGTCTTATGGAATCATTAGCTTCCACTTGCTCAATTATAATTTTTAAGGAATTATTTTCTTCCTGGAGTTTTTGTGCTTTCTTTTCCTTTTGGTCAATTCTAATTTTTTTTGCAATTATTTCCTTTAGTGAATTTTTTTTTTTTGGATATTGACTTTTTTTTGGATGATTCTCTCACAATGATCTTGTTTCTTTTTTCCATTTTTTTCTCCTACTTCTCCAATTTGCTTTGAAAAATCCTTTCTAGGGGTGGCCAGGTAGCATAGTGAGTAAGAGCACCGGCTCCTGTGTCGGGATCACCTGGGGATCAAATCTGGGCTCAGATACTCAGCACCACATCCATAAATAACTGGCTGTGCTACCTTGAGCAAGTTACTTTTAACCCCAATTGCTTAAAAAATCCTTTTTAAATTCTTTCAAAAGTTCTTTTGGGGCATGAGACCAAATAAAATTTTGGTTGAGTCTTCAGATACAGCTATTTTGCCACTATTGTCCTCTTCTAAGTTTGTGCTTTGATTCTCCCTGTCACCTTAGTAACTTTCTATAATTGTTTTGCTCACTTTTTTACTCCTGTGTATTTAGAGACTTGGTGTTTTTATTGAGAGTTGATCTCTGGTCTTTCACTGTTTCAAGCTTTTTGTGTTAGGGCTCAGGCTCTAGCTTCTGGATTTTCACTGTGATTCAGGCAGTACCTGCTTGCCTGTACTAGAGTGTTCTCTTCCCTTCTGCTTTGAATTATGGAGTGGAGCTTCCTGTTTACTTTTCCAGGCTGTGGGGTTTCATTGATGGCCTTGCCTAAGGTTAGGGTCTTGTTATTGGGTTGTTTTGAAAACAGTATTTCTTCTGGTTGTTTCTTGGGGAGGGAATCTGATGCTTGTTTGTCCCAGGGGCAAGGCCCTCCTGAAGGGTCTTACATTGCTATGGAAACAGGACCTCTGTAGGGGAAAGTCCAAAGGGCATGTTCTTGCTGCTCACCAACCTTGTAGTAGAGTCCCATTACTTGTCAGGAAAAGGGTCATGGCTTGACTAGTAGCTTGCACTCAGTATTGGGCTGCTAGGATGGAGCATTGTCATGCTTCAGACACTGCTGGCTTGCCTAGGGGGCTGCTAATTTTCAGGAGTACAGGGCCTCACTAGTGGCTTGCCCCAGATTCAGATCCTTACTCTCCTCCCACCCCAGTGAGACAGCCCTTTTCTCCTATGCTGGTAAGCTGCTTTTCTATTCCTTGATCAATTCTGAGGTGTTTTTCAAGTCATTTGGAGGGGAACTTAGGAGTGCTTCAGAGTGTTCCTTTCTCACTCTGCCATCTTGGCACCAGAAGTAGAATTAACCTCTTTTAAAAAAAAAAAGCATTACTGATGTTTCAGTTGTTAATAGATGCTGGTAATTTCTGTACAGGACTTCTCATTTAAATGGAGTCTTCATTTTCAGAAACTATGTAATTTCTATTGTACACTAAAAAAGGATTAACTAGTATATAGCATACTTCATTATTTGCTTTGCCTCATTTCACACTATAGCAAACACTCTCTTTTAAATTCACAGCAGATGGTGAATGATTGTATCCATGTTTTGAAACTAATCCATTTGATGTGTTTGTCATAATGTAATATACACATTTTTCAAGTATCCTAGTTCATTGTGAGAAAGTATAACCTTTGATTTATTTAAATAACATTACATGGCATTAAAACAAGTATTGGGCTTCTGGTGCTAAGTTGACTAAGAACAGGAAATCAAAGGGATGCCCATCAATTGTGGAAAAGCTAAACAAGTTGTAGCATATGTTTGTACTGGAATATTCCTGTGCTATAAAAAATGACAAGCAGGAGGAGGAAGAGTCAGAATGGAGGAGTAAAAGCAGGGACTTGCTTGAACTCTTTCCCAAATACCTCCAAATACTTGTAAAAAATGGCTCTAAAAATCTAGAACAACAAAACCCACAAAATGAGAATGAAACAAATTTCCATTTGAAGACAACCTAGAAGGGTGAAAGGAAAAGTCTGTTGTACCAGTCTGAGAGAGAAGCACAGTCCAGGACAAAATGCTGCAGAACAGACCAGGGATAGCAAACTTGAGCAGGCCTGATGGGACTAAAGCCCTAGCAGCTGGGGCAGTTTCCAGATTCCTCAATCCATAAATTATGAAAACAACTTAGAAGGTCAGTAGGAAAGGTCAGTAGGAGGTGAGTAAGAGAGGAGTATGGGATGACCTGCACCTGAGGTGGTGGCAGTGGCTCTTGGTCCATAGAGAGTGGGGGTACTGTGTGGCTGATCAAAGGAGGATTTCAGGGAACTCTTTGCTAGAGTTGAGGCAGGATTCTCTTGATTTTCTGGTTCATGGATCTGGGTCACAGTCCAGGGTGGGGGATCCTGAATAAGGAGGAGCACTGGTGTGGCAGAACTTATGGTGGCAGTAGAGAGGGAATACTTCTTACAGTTCCAAGGAAAAAAGAATGCTTGTGATCACACACAGACAAGAGCACAGGCCAGGAGATGAGGAAAAATGTCTCCTTTGATTACATCAGCTAGGAAGAACTGAAAATTTACAAGCCCCTAGATATATTTCTGTAAACAGCTCCATAAAACCCCTGATACTTGGGACAGTACACCCTCCACACTAGAGGTAGAGTCTGACCTTTACAAAGAGTTGAAAAGTCACATAATTTGCTACAAAAATGAGCAAACTGTGGAAAAATACTCAGAATATAAAAATCATACTTTGGTGACAAAGAAGACAAAAATATACACTTAGAAGAAGAAAAAGAATACAAAAATTCTACATCAAAAGCCTCCAAGAAAAAATATGACTTGTTCTCAGGCTGTGAAAGACCTCAGAAAGGACTTTGAAAATCAAGTAAGAGAAATGAATGATGAAATGGGATGAGAAATGAGAGTGATAAAGAAAATCATGAAAAATGAGTCAACATTTCGCTAAAGGAGACCTAGAAAAATACTGAAGAAAATAACACCTTTACAAATACATTAACCCAAATGGCAAAAGAGGTCCAAAAAACCAATGAAAAGAAGAATGGCTTCAAATGCAGAATTGGGAAAGCAGAAAAGGAGGTCTAAAAGATCACTAAAGGTAATAATTCCTCAAAAATTATAATGGAGCAAATGAAAGCTAATGACTCTATGAGATATAAAGATTATAAAACAAAATCCAAAGAATGAAAAAAGGACAAGGTGAAATATCTCACTGGAAAAGCAGATGACATGGAGAATAGATCCAGGAGAGATAATAAAAAAAATAATTGGACTACCTGAAAGCCATAATAAAAAAAGAGCCTAGACATCATACTTTAAGAAATTATCTAAGAAAACTGCCCTGTTATTCTAGAACTAGAGGGCATAATGGAAATTGAAAGAATCCACCACTCACCTCTTGAAGGAGATCCCAAAACAAAAACTCCTAGGAATATTGTAGCCAAATTCGAGTCCCCAGATCAAGGAGAAAATATTGTAAGCAGCTAGAAAGCAACAATTTAAATATTTTGGAAATGTGATTGGGAATACACAAGACCTAGTAGCTTCTACATTAAGGGACTGCGAGGCTTGGAATATGGTATTCTGGAGGTCAAAAGAGCTAGGATTAAAACCAAGAATCACCTACCCAGCAAAAATGAGTACAATCTTTCAGGGGGAAATGGATATTCAATGAAATAGAGAACTTTTAATCATTCTTGCTGAATAGACCAGAGCTAAATAGAAAATTAGACTTTTAAATACAAGACTCAAGAGAAGCATGAAAAGATAAACAGGAAAGAAAAAAAAACATAAGGGGGTTATTAAATTTGAACTGTTTAAATTCCTACATCGAAAGATGATGTTTGCAACTCATGACACCTTTCTTGCTATTAGTGTAGTTGGAGAAAATACAACCACAAATATGGATGAATGGATAGATAGATAGATAGACAGATAGATAGATAGATAGACAGATAGATAGATCTAGTTAGCCTCTCTTTCCCCTGCTGTTTCTCCCCTTCAAACCAGAGATGGAAGTAAAGAACAACACAATTCTCCCTGATAGATTCTCTCTCTTGCTCTGGCTTTTAATGGCTTCAGAGAACAGTTTACAAAGCAGAAGCAGAATTTGGCTCTTAGTCTATGGGCTTTCATCAGCTGCTGCAGCATTTCTCAGTCACTCAACAAGCATTTATTAAGTGCCTATTATGTATCAGGCACTGTGCTAAGCTCTGGGGATACAAAGGAAGAAAAAAAAACAGAACAAAAAATCAGTCCTTGCTTTCAACGATATCACAGTCTAATGGGGAAGATAGACAATCAGCAAAACCTCTTTCTCAATGAGTAATTCTCAGTAAAGCAACTAAAGAGTCAGTTGTCTTACCTAGAATCCTTCTGTCTTCTGGTTCTCACTTCTAATGACAATTCTTGGACTTACTTTCCAGTGCCTTTTGCCTACTTCTTCCTATTACTGCTTCTTCTGTTAGCCACATGAACCTTCTTTTCTACTTTCTTCTCTCTCCCAAATGCCTTGGATTACAGCTACCTGGTTCTTAGTGACATCTTTATCTGAACAAGCTTGAAGTAAAATTCAACAACTCCATTTTAACTAGATAGATAGATAGATAGATAGATAGATAGATAGATAGATAGATAGATAGATAGATAGATAGATAGATATGAGCCAGGAACTATGCTAAGTGCTGTAATATAAATGAGAGAAAACAAGATGATACTTTAAAAAAATAAGATATATTCTGGTGAATGAAGACAAAATAAAATGGGTAACTAGAAAGTAAGATTTAGGGAACAGAAGGAAGGAATGTACTCTTGCAAGACAAAAAGGGTCAAGGGAACTGATAGAAAGGTGATACAGACCAGAGAAGCAGTTGAACAGGGAGTAAAGTCAACAGAATGACTTAGCCTCCTCATGCAATGATGATCCTTGGCAGTGAGTAAACCTGTCAGTGAGCAGGCCTCAGGACAAAATCATCCAGAACATAGCAAGGTTGTTAGCAGAAATGTGGAGTACACTATAGACTGAGTTGAGCCAGTAGTGTAGTATATGTAAGGTATGAGCTCAATGGTAGTTACATAATATTTCAAGAGGCTCCCAAAAGTTATTTGGAGAACATGGAATATTTTCATAACAATTTTCCTGGATCAAGATTATTCATGAGTGGGGCAGCTATGTGCCACACCAAGCCTGGAGTCAGGATGATCTGAGTTCAAATCTGGACTCAGACACTTAACACTTATTAGCTTGTGTGACTTAACCCCAATTGCCCGGCCTTGCTCCCTCCAAAATAAAGCAAAAAAAAGAGATTATTCATGGGTTCCTATTGATAGGGAGGCAACTTGACAAATGATGATATCTGTATGTAACAATAAATAATCATGCTATAAAAAATGAGAATGAGAAAAAATTCATATAAATTTGTTAACCTTAATATGAAGTTATGTAAAGTGAAGAACGAAGAGCCAGGAGAATAAAAAAAAAAACTTCATAACTACAATAGTGGAGATGATAATAATAAGAACAAAATTTATCAGGGGGCAGAGCCAATATGGTGGCATATAAGCAGGAAAACTCAAATACCTATGAAATTTAACTCTAAACAAAT
Organism: Petaurus breviceps papuanus; assembly: GCF_028583685.1. Taxonomy (NCBI): domain Eukaryota; kingdom Metazoa; phylum Chordata; class Mammalia; order Diprotodontia; family Petauridae; genus Petaurus; species Petaurus breviceps. The sequence continues at coordinate 66,932,753 of NW_027185655.1, forward strand.
TTTAGAGCTGCAGAACCCACAAAGTGACAGAGAGAAACAAATCTCCCACTGAAGGCAGCTCAGAGGCAGACAGAAAGGGTCCCTCACAATATGCTGGGAGCAGAGTCCAGCCCAGCAGTTTTAGATGAAGGATGGCCCCAGCAAGCAGTGGTTGGAATGGATTCAGGAGAATCCATCACCAGCAGCTGTTGTGGTTTCCAGAAATGTCAACCTAAAAATGCCAAAGAAAAAGTAAAAGGTCAGTGTGGAACTCTGTTGGGACTGGGGCGGTGGTGGAGGCACAGTCCAGCCTCTACCCCCAGAGCAAGAAGTAGTGGAGGCATGGCAGCTGTGCAGCTGCCTCCACATGGCAGCTTCAGAGCTCCTGGCCTGTGTATTGCAGGGGGGCCAAGCGACCATTTAGAGAGTAATTACTCTTGCTTTAGCCTGCCTGGATCTGGATCATGTTCTTGGGTGGTGGTCCTGAAGTTTGTGACCAGTGAGCCAGAGCTTTTGGGGGCTGTAGAGATGGTACTGTCCTAATTGCTCTAGCAGCTGTGAAAACCCCAGCCATATGGGACAAAACTCTCCCCATCTGGAAGCAGAGTATTACTGTGGCAAAGAGCTCAAAAGTCAAGTAATTAAGTGGCAACATGAGCAAACAAAGGAAGCAAAGCAAGCACAGGAATCAAACCTAAGATTACTTTTTGTGGACAAAAAGAAAAGAGTCAAAGAATGGAATGGGTGGAAGATAATGAAGTCAGGACTCCTTCACCAAAAGTTTCCAAGAAAAACATGAACTGGTTATAGGCTATAGAGGAGCTTAAGAAGGATTTTGAAAACCAAAAAAGAGAAGTGGAGGAAAAATTGGGAAGAGAAATGAGAATGATGCAAGAAAATCATGAAAAGAGAGTCAACAAATTGACAGAAGAAAATAACACTTTAAAAAATAGACTAATTCAAAAGGCAAAATAGGCTCAAAAAGCCAATGAAGAGAAAAAAGCCAAATTTTTCAGATGGGAAAAGAATTTCAAAAGCTCACTGAAGAGAATAATTACTTAAGAATTAGATTGGAGGAAATGGAAGCTAGTGACTTTATGAGAAATCAAAATACTATTAAACAGATCCAAACAAATGACAAAAGAGAAGGCAATGTGACATATCTCATTTGAAAACCACTGACTAGGAAAATAGATCCAGGAAAGATACTTAAAAAAATTTTGGACTACCCAAAAGCCATGATCAAAAAAAGAACCTAGAAATCATCCTTCAAGAAATTTTCAAGGAAAATGGCCCAGATGTTTTAGAACTAGAGGACAAAATAGAGTTCAAAAGAATCCACTGATCACCTCTTGAAAAAGATCCCATAAAGAAAACTTGTAGGGATATTATAGTCAGGTTCCAGAGTTCCCAGATCAAGAAGAAAATATTACAAGCAGCCAGTAAGAAACAATTTGAACATTGTGGAAACACAATCAGGATAATACAGGATCTGGCAGCTTCTACACTGAGGGATCAAAGGGCTTGGAATATGATATTCCAGGGGTCAAAGGAGATGGCCATAAAACCAAGAATCACCTACCCAGCAAAACTGAGTATCACATTTCAGGGGCAAATATAGTCATCCAATGAAATCGAGGACTTTCAAGCATTCTTGATGAAAAAAAAAGAGTTAAATAGAAAGATTGACATTCATATACAAGAAGCATAAAAAGGTAAACAGGGAAAAGAAATCATAAGGAATTTATCAAAGTCGAACTATTTATGGAAAATTATAATTGTAAATTATGAAACTTTTCTCAGCATGAGGATATTCAAAGGGAATATGAATGTTTGTATTTATATGTGTATATTTATATATGCATATATATGTCTATATAGGAGGGTATATGTGCATATGAATAGATATGTGAGTGTGTGTGTGTGTATATATATATATATATATATATATGTATGCATAGACAGAGGGAATGAGATCAATTGAATAGGAAGGAATGAAGGAATTAAACTAATATAAAGAGAGTAGGTGGGGAGAGACAGAATGGGATATATCATCTCCTATAGAAGAGGTAAGGGATAATTGTTACAATGGAGGGTAAGAATAGGAATGCAAAAGGGGATGGGTCCACCTTACTCTCATTGAATTTGGCTTAGGGAGGTAATGACATGCACACTAAATTGGGTATCTTACCCCCAGGAGTGTATGGGGGAAGGGGATGAAAGGGGGGATGATGGCAGGGAGGGCAGGTTGGGCGGGAGGGAAATTAGAAGGAAACACTTTCTAAAAGGGATAGGGTCGAAATAGAAATAGAACAAGTGTGGGGCAGGAAATGATGGAGGGAAATGAAGTCAGTCTTTCACAATAGATCCACTATGGAAATGTTTTATGTAACTACACATGTAAAACCTATATTGAATTGCTTATCTTCCCATTAATGGTGGGTGATGAAGGAGGAAGGGAAAGAATCTGTATTTCAAAGTTTTAAAATCAAATGTTAAAAAATATATTATTATTTACATACAATTGGGAAATACAATATAGAGGTACTGGGGTATGGAGATCCATTTTGCCCTACCAGAAAAGTGGAGGGGGTATGGGGGAGGATATAGGAGAGGGCAGATTGGGGGAGGGGGTACACAGTGGGATCGCAATTTTGGGGTGGTGGGTAGGGGTAAGACAGGGAAAAAATTTGTAACTCAACACCTTGTGGAAATGAATGATGCAACTTAAAAATAAGCATCATATTTAATTTAAAAAATAATTATTAGTTGGGCAGCTAGGTGGCACAGTACATAGAGCATCGGCCCTGGAGTCAGGTGGACCTGAATTCAAATCTGGCCTCAGATGCTTTACAGAAATACTAGCTATATGACCTTGGGCAAGTCACTTAACCCCAATCGCCTTCCAAAAAGTAAAAAAAAAAATATCAATCAGTGATGAGTTGTAATGATCCCCTCTTAATTTCTCAAGCTATGGCATCTGAGATAGAGAAGATTTAATGAAAAGGAATGGGTTGACACTCAACAACTAGTATTTGTTATTAAAACACAGTTGAGTCTCATTGATAATTGTCAGGTAGAACACACATTTTGGCTAATATGTACAAATAATTAAATATATATGTATTTTTACTTAATTGTTCAGCTAATTTTATAATATGAACACAATATTAACAGTTTGCCATATACAGAGACTACTATGGAAACCAAAATAAGACTAAATGGGAAAAAATGTTTTCCAGTACCAGTGACAAAATAGCTTTTCATCTACTATATATCCTTCATTAAACTTACCTTATCAATTTTTGGCCTTGATTACATAAGCCAGTGATGTATTTATGACTAAGATAATTTATTTTGATTTGCATGGTTATAAAATGATGTATGAATGGCATTTATTTCTGTCATTCTTTTGTTTTTTTGTTGACTCTTGAAAACAAAATAATAAAAATAATAATGATGTGATGATGAGGTCCCATTGAAATAATGGCATGTTCTCTGGTCATAAAATGTTTGACACATTGTCCAACAGAAAGTTGTACTGTGTACTGTCCCTTTCTTCCTATCAGTTTTCTTGATCTCTGTACCCACTGTGTAAATGTCATGAAAAGCTGCACTTTTATGTAACTATCTCTATCAGCTATCTATGTTAATTTACTGGAAATTTCCCAGACTAAGAAGGTAGAGATGGGTACCAAAGAGTTGTTGGCCTCTGGTTAATTACTCTAATTCTGAGGCCTGAAGCAAAGATGATATTCTCCACAAAATAGCTATGGTCATTGTGATCTGTCAGGCCTTCCTGATTTGTTGAAGCATGTATAATCTACACGTTGGCCAGGGGATATTTATGGCAAAGTTAAGCACCTAGTTGCCACAACAGATAAAGCACCTGTAGTCAGGGAATTATAAATTCAAAACCAGTCTCAGGCACTTCTTGTGTGACTCTAGGAAACTCTTAACCCCCCCACCCCAATTTATTACATTATTTATATATTTTTTCAGCACTCATTTCCATAAGTTTAAAATTTTCTCTTCCCTCCCTTTGCTTATCCCCAAGACAACTTGCAATCTGATATGGGCTCTATATATACAATCCTATTAACAGAATTTTCACATTAGTCACGTTGCACAGAAAAAAAATTAACGAATGGGAAAAACCCTGAGAAAGCAAAACACACACACACACACACACACACACACATGCACACACACACACACCAGGAAAATGATAACATGAATTGCAGTTGACTTTGATTTGAGGGAGGGAGGTCTTTACAAGGTCACCAGCCTCACTTTCTCCTCCAGAATCATCCAAATACAGTAACCAGATATTTTTCAGGATGACTCAAGATGACTTGGATGCAATGGGAGACCCTGGTTCTTTTAGGCTAAGAACCTTTCAGGAACTAGGTACTAACTTAGAGTGAGGTAATGCTTATTCAGTGAATAGTTCTTTTTTTTTTTTTAAAGCATTCGGGGTTAAGTAACTTGCTCAAGGTTACATGGCCAGTTATTTCTGGGTGTGGTGCTGAGTATCTGAGCCCGGATTTGATCCAGGTCATCCCGACACTGGATCCGGTGCTCTTACTTGCTGAGCCACCTAGCCGCCCCAGTGAATAGTTCTTTTAAGAATTGAGTCAAAGAGTGACCTCTTTAATAAGAAAAAAAATCAAGCTGAGAGGGGAAGACCCTCAGGATTGATGTTCCAAAGAGAAAAAAGTTACCATTGACATTCACTCTAACCTGGGAGGGTCCAAAATATAGCCATTAAATGGAGTTTGAGCAGGGACCTATTGTGGCCCAATCTATGAACTTCAGAGCGAACTGGGTTTAATGTTTTGGGAAGGAAGGAAAGAAAGATGGAAGGAAGGAAGGAAGGAAAGAAGGAAGGAAGGAAGGAAGGAAGGAAGGAAGGAAGGAAGGAAGGAA
>NW_027185655.1:66937670-66944705 GCF_028583685.1 Petaurus breviceps papuanus
AGGAAGGAAGGAAGGAAGGAAGGAAGGAAGGAAGGAAGGAAGGAAGGGAGAGAGAAGAAATGAAAGAAGGAAGGAAAGAAGGAAGAAGGAAAAAAAGTGGAGAAAGGCAGGAAGGAAGGAAAAAGAAAGAAATGGATAAAGGGAGGAAGGGAAGAGGAAGGAAGGAAGGAAAAGAAAGGAAAAAAAAAAGAAAATGCAGAGGAAAAAAAGAAAAAAAATCAAAGAAAAAAATATGTAGTTAGTAAATCCCAAGTTAAGTGTGGAGCTTCTGGACATCAAAATTTGCCTTCCTTTGGATAGGAGAAAGAGAGGGAGACAGAGAGGGAGAAGGAGACGAAGAGGTATAGAGAGAGGGAGAGGATGATCTGAGTTATCCAACTAGCTGCATCCCCATTCAGGCAACTCAAAGTCTTATTGCTGGGTCAAATTATATGCACATTTTTATGGCCCTTTGGGCATAGTTCCAAATTGCTCTCCTAAAAGGTTGTATCAGCTCACAGCTCCACCAACAATGAATTAGTGTTGCAACATTCATACATCCTCTGCAACATTTATCATTTTACTATTTTGCCATTTTAGCCAATCTGATAGGTGTATTGTGCTACCTCAGACTTGTTTTGATTTGTATTTCTCTAATCAATAGATATTTAGAGCATTTTTTGTATGACTATTGATAGTTTTTATTTCTTCCTGTGAATACTGGCTGTTCATATCCTTTGACCTTTATCATTTGGGTAATGACTTGCATTCGTGTAAATTTGATTCATTTCTCTATATATTTTAGAAATGAGAGATTTATTAAAGACACTGGTTGTAAAATTTCTTTCCTAGGTTTTTGCTTCCCTCCTAATATTGTTGGCATTGTCTTTGTGCAAAAAATGTTTCAATTTCTCTGAAAAAACTTTGGAGCTACAGAACCCACAAAATGACACAGAGAAGCTAACCTCCCACTGAGGACAGCCCGACAAGCCGGCAGGAATCGGCCAGCACAAAGTTCTGGGAGCTAAGCCCAGCTCCACACCAAGGTTTTAGCCCCAGTATGGGCCTTAGCAGCCTCCAGATGGAAGGACTACAGATCACCAGCAGCTGTGGCAGTTGAGAATTATCAACATATAGATGCTAAGGACAAAGTGAGAAAACCCCAGCATTTGGTGCAAAACTTCCCTGTCTGGTAGCAGAGTCCTACTGTAGCAAAAAGTCCAAAAGTCAAGTAATTGAGTGGCAACATGACCAGGAAAAGGAAGAAAAGCAAACAGAAGAATCCAATATTAGATTCCTATTTGGGGGACAAAAAGGATCAAAGCATGTAACAGGAGGAAGACAGTGAAGTCAGAACTCCTGCAAATGTTTCAAAGGAAAATATGAGCTGTTTACAGGCCATAGAGGATCTTAAGAAGCAGATATGAGAACTGGAGGAACAATTCGGAACAGAAATGAGAACAATGCAAGAAAATTATGAAATTAGGGTCAACAGCCTGACTGAAGAAAGTTATACCTTAAAAATAGACTAACTCAAATGGCAAAAGAGGCTGAAAAAGACAATGAGGAGAACAATGTCTTAAAAAGCCAAATTTGCCAGATGGAAAAAGAATCTCAAAAGCTCACTGAAGAAAATCATTGCTTCAGAATTAGATTGGAGCAAATGGAGGCTAATGAGTTTTTGAGAAATCAAGATGCTGTTAAACAGATCCAAACAAATGAAAGAATAGAAGGCAATGTGAAAAATCTCATGGGAAAAACCACTGACCTGGAAAATGGATCCAGGAGAGATAATTTAAAAAAATTACTGGACTACCTGAAAGCCATGATCAAAGAAAGAACCTAGAAAGCATCCTCCAACAAATTCTCAAGGAAAACTGCTGTGCTGTTTTAGAACGAGAGGGAAAAATAGACGTTGAAAGAATCCACAGATCACCTCCTGAAAAAGATCCCCAAAAGAACACTCCTAGGAATATTATAGCCAGTTTCTGCAATTCCCAGATCAAGGAGAGAATATTACAAGAATCCATGAAGAAACAATTTGAATATTGTGGAAACTCAGGATAACTCAAGATCTGGCAACATCTACAATGAGGGATTGAAGGGATTGGAATATTGTATTCCAGAGGTCAAAGGAGCTGGGATTAAAACCAAGAATCACCCATGCAACAAAAGTGATTATCATATTTCAGGGGAAAATATGGTCATTCAAAGGAATAGAGGACTTTCAAGCATTCTTGCTGAATAAAAAACAGAGTTGAATAGAAATTTTGATTTTCAGTTACAAGAAGCAAGAGAAGGATGAGAAGGTAAACAGGGAAAAGAAATAATAAGGAACTTATCATAGTCGAACTATTTACATTCCTACATGGAAATAACAATAATTGTATCTGATGAAACTTCTCTCTGTATGAAAGTAATTGAAGGGTATATATTTATATGTAGATATAGACATAGATATAGATACAGATATATAGAGAGATATTGGAGGGTACATGGGCATATGAATACATATGTGAATGTGTGTATATATTTTTACAGGTATACATAGATAGAGGGCACAGGACTAATTTAATAGGAGGGGATGATACTTAAAAGGTTAAATAAAGAGAAAAGAGAGGAATATAATAATAGGGGATGGGGAGAGACAGAATGGAGTAAATTATCTCATATAGAAGTAGCAAGGGAAAATGGTTACAATGGACCGAATGAATAGAAAGGCAAAAGGGAATGGGTCAACCTTATTTTTATTTAATTTGGCTCAGGGAGGGAATGATATACACACTAAATAGGGTATTTCACTCTACAGGAGATTAGGGGGGAAGGGGATGATGGAAGGGAGGGCAGGCTGGTGAGGAGGGAAGTTGGAAGCACCCACTTTTGAAAAGGGCTGGGATCAAGTTAGAGAATAGAACAAGTGGGAGGTGGGATAGGAAGGAGGGAAATATAGTCAGACTTTTACAATATATCTACTATGTTAATATTTTGCATTAGCTACCCATGTACAACGTATACTGAACTGCTTATCTTCCCAGTAAGGGGGTTGGGTGACAAGGGATGAAGGGAATGAATCTGGAATTCAAAATTTTTAAATCAAATATTCAAATATATACTATTATTAATACTATTTTGCATGTCATTGGGAAATAAGATATACAGACACTGGGGCACAGAGATACACCATGCTCTACTGGAAAAGTCGAAAAAGGTATGGGAGAAGATATGGGAGAAAACAGATTGGAGGAGGGGATATCCAGTGGACTGTTATTTTGGGGTGGTGGGTGGGAGAAAATGGGAAGAGAATTTGCAACTCAAAATCTGTCATAAATGAATGATGCAAATCAGAAGTTAATAAAGCATTTGAAAAATGAAAAATAATGTTTCAATTTAAGGTAGTCAAAACTATCCCATTTGCATTTCCTAATGTTCTCTATCTCTTGTTTGGTGATACATTCTCCAAAAATCTGACAGATGAACTATTCTTTGCTCCCCTAATTTATTTTTACTATCAGTCTTTATACCTAAATCATATACCTATTTAGACTTTATTGGTATATGGTGTTAGATGTTGGTCTGTGAACAGTTTCTGCCAGACTACTTTCCAGTTTCCCCAGCAGTTTTTGTCATACAGCAAGTTTTTATCCCCAAAAATGTGGTCTTTGGGTTTATCATACAGTATTTTTCTATAATCATTGGCTACTGTGTCCTGTGTACCTAAACTATTCCACTGATCTACCCCCTCTGTTTCTTAGTCAGTTCCAATTGATGATTGCTGCCTTGTGGGCAAGTCTTTTAAACTCTTTTTCCTCAGTTTCTTCATCTGTAAAATTAGATTGATAAATAACCTCCCTCCAGAGATGTTGTGAGGACCAAATAAGATAATAACTGTAAATCACTTAAAACAATGCATGACACTTATATAAATGTTATTTTAAAATTATTATTACCATAGGAAGGATTTGCTGAGTCCGAGGGCAAGTTCTTTAAAGGATTACTGCAAATCTCCTTTTTTCCCCTCATGGTACAGCTGGATGACTATTACCCCACAGATATTGTGATTGCCTTTTCTGGTGATGGAGACCTTTTCCCTGAACCCCTCTTTCCTGGCTCTGCAATCCATGCTCTGGTCCAAAAGAAGAACTTAACTCTAATTTGTGTTTTAATCATATAAGCACCCTAATAAAGAGTTTTTCCTCTAGGAATTGCTGTACTATCTAATTCTTTTGGAAACTTAATCCCTGAAGGAATTGGAAAAGGAGGGTAAAGTTATTCAAGTAAAAATAGAATTTTTGCCTGTATAGAGTGGGTTTATTGACCACTTCATCATAACCTACCTGCTTTCTTACCACTTGGAAATACTAAAGAGGAATTAAAATTCAAAATACTAACCCACAAGTCTCATATCTTCCTTATGCATTTACATGTGTAAACAGAGACTAGAGCTCCTTTTGGGAAAGACTATGATTTCTCTCATTTGAGAGAGCCATCCAGCATCTGCAAAAGAACACATTTACAAAGAGCAGTAATTTGTTTGTATGAATCTTTTTGGGATTCATAACTTCAGGTTTTCTTATAATTATCCATCAACATTCCAGGAACAATTTTGTCCCCATGAATTTGATTTATGCTTTTTTCTTTCTTCAAAAATGGAGAATACTGTAACTTAAACTGTTTCCCTTCTTGCCTTAATTTCTGAAAGGTATAAAAGTCAAATTCAATGTCCCAGTATAGTAAGTAGCTCCTCAAATGACTGTTTATAGTCATTATTTCTGCTCAATCAACCTTGTTCTGTTCTATTCTAAAATCCTTTCTTGTTACAGTGTTTTAGCCTATTATTAATTGCCTTAAAATCTATTGATAGTAGGTCTGTGTGTGTTTGTGAGAGAAGTATAAACAAATAAACCACAGAGTGTGTCAAACATCTTAGGAGAGTATCTGGCATAGAAGAAACTCACAAAATGCTGAATTTTGAACCTTCAAGACCTAGAAAATAATTCTCTGTTCCTTATAACTTATTTGAAATTGTGTAAATCACATCACTTCTCCATGTCTCACTTTTCTCATCTGTAAACTAAGGTAGTACAGTAATGATCCTTAAGATCCTTCCCAGTTTAATATCACACGTATATTTAAAAAAGTTATTTTTGAATAAATGAACATAAATTAATGAAGGGATGGATGTGTTTAATGCATACATATTCAAAATATTTTATTCATAATTTTGTCTGTTCAAAGTCATTGTGCCTAGGCACTTGGGGAAGCACAAATATAAATATGTTACAGTGCTTACCACACTAGATAGACCTTATGAACTGGAAAAATAAGACAAATAAACTCATAGGTTCATTAGAATAGATCTTGTTAATATTTCACATTAACATTTTTTCCTTACAAAAACCTTATGAGATAGGTAGTGAAAGTACCCATTTTGCAGAGGAGGAAACTGAGCCTCAAAGAGGTAGATTGATTTGCACAAGCACATTAAGTGCATGGCAGAGTTCAGACTCCAATCCAAGTCTTTTCCCTCCACATCCAGGACTTTTTCTACTGTATCATAGTAAGTGTGGCAAATCTATCAACAACAGTATTCCATCAAAAGTAATACAGTTTGGACTTGCTCTGTCAGTTAGATGTGGGCATACTCAAGTACTTTGTTTGAGTAGACTCTTGTGGACTCTGCCTCAGAGAACAAAAGTGCTGCTTATGTCAGGTTTAAATATTTTCCTTTAGTGTTGTTTGTTTTTTTCTTTCCAGACCAGCTTCTGAATGGTTGCAGAGAAATGTTGGATAGAATCAAGAAAAAGTTATGAATGAAGGTGGAATGGGTTTCCTTGGGAAGTAGTGAGTTCCTCATCACTATAGGTCTTCAAAAGATTTTGTGTTGCTTTCATTCAATCATTCATTCATGCTGTGAAAGAAAATTTGGCTAGAGAAAATGTCAGAATAGATAAGATCCAGTATCTTCTCCCTTTGAAATTATTTAAGGCTTCCATTTTAAAAATAGCTAAAATTTAATTAGGTAGTTATATAGAAGTAGAAGAAATGTAAAGGACATAAGTAGTTGGAACTAATGTCATATTTCCATTGAATTTTTGTAATTATAAAGACAATAATCAGGATGTGTCACCATAGATAAAATGCCATTCTTGGAGTCAGGATCACCTGGGTTCAAGTCCTGTCCCAGACACATATTGATTGAGTGATCAAGTCACTTAACCTCTTAGTACTTACCAACTTTAATTACTGTGTTATAGTTGAGTTGCCAAACGAAAACTGTTTTAAGGAATTTCCACATTGTATGTCCCCTATATTACTAAAGTCACAGACGTAGATCATCCCCTAAAAAATCTGGGTAAAATTTGAGGGAATATTCTGAATGGATGGAGGATTTCTGGTGATATAGAGATGGTGATGGTGAGATAGAGAGATAAGCAGAGGGAAGTGGTTAGCTCTTCTTTCTTCTGGGTCTCAAAATGTTTACTCCAACCAAACAGGTATTATTCTTTGAAAGATCCACATTGGAGCTAATTGGGGCTCATAGACATTCTTCATTGATTATCTATAGTTCAAAACCTATATTTTCAAAACCAAAGTTTGCTAAGTAGGTCATGAAATTCCCATCCCTGTGATTGAACTTGGCAAAGAGAAACTGTACCCTTATTTAGTCTTCAACTTTAAGGCAACACTAGATGCCCTGAGTAAAAGTTGTAGGGAGATAAATTTTGGAGAGATGCTGGGTAAAACTTCTTAATGAAAAGTCGAATAGGCTTCTTTAGGAGGTAGTGATTCTCCCTCACTAAGTCCTTAAAAGGAGATTGAATGACCACTTGTCATTTGTTCATTCATTAATTAATATATGATAATTGTAAAAGAGGATTCATGTTTCAGGCATGATTGGAAAAATATTAAAGTCCCTTTCCAATTTGAAATTTGGTAATGCAGCATCTAAAAATAAAATAAAATACCAGATTTTTCAAGTGTAGATGCATTTCTTATACACACACACACGGAGAGAGAGAGAGAGAGAGAGAGAGAGAGAGAGAGAGAGAGAGAGAG
>NW_027185655.1:66944715-67080571 GCF_028583685.1 Petaurus breviceps papuanus
AGAGAGAGAGAGAGAGAGAGAGAGAGAGAGAGAGAGAGAGAGAGAGACATTCAACCTTTGGAGTTCCTCCTATGATGTTCAGAAGTGTGGTTCAGGGAAATCCCAATTATATTTGTTAATTATCACTATAGAACAGAGGATGGGGAATAGTGACCAAACAGGAGTTGGAGACAATGGAGGCAGATTATATAATTTTAAAGGGCCCTGCGACAGCAGATTTTTTTAAAAATGTGCACTACAGCCAGCCCCTAAAATCATTATGTGTTTAACAAAATAGAAAGAATCAGAAAGCAAAGAAAGGTTGATATTTCTCAGTAGGGGAACTCCATTAGATCATACAGTCTCCATTAAGCATTGAAAAGAGAGCTAAAATAAGGAGTAGCGGATATTTGTCTTCTCAGGGTAACAACACCCAGTTACAAAATATGGATTGTTATATTTTAACGTGTTTCCTAGGCACCATTAAGTTGAAGGATATGCCATGGATGGACTATTTGTATTTCCACCCTCTATTTATCTGGAGAAAACAGCCTTTTCCCTGTTGCTTGTCTTTTCAGTAACCTCCTATACACTATGAGTCCCATTCCAAATTTGATTCTGAATAATTTATTTTAGTTGAGGCTGTAAAGTTTGCACATTCTGTACTCTGAATAAAAGATTAAATCTCAGCACTTTAAACCAATTTGTTCTGTAATGCTCAGAGCCTCCCAAATGAAATAAACAATAGCTTTAATAGTAGTGCTTTGGGTTCATCCAATCTACATAATTGCCCTGTTATTTTATTTACCCTCTAGGTCCCTGTTCCCCACACAACCCACACTTTGTTAAGCCATATTATTTTCTTTAATATTTTGAGCATACTTTGGGTTATGAATCCTGAAAAAAATGAATCCTTAGGCCAAATTGCAGATTTTTGTAAATGAATTCCAGGAATAGAGATATTCTGAGTGATGATTTTAAAATGATATCATTAGGATGATGTCTGATTGGACAGTTTCACTTTTTCTCATAAATGATTGTCATGATCAAAATGGAAACTTCAGAAGCTTGATAATAAAACTGCAATTATTATATTTAATTCATTTATTATAGAATCAGTCATGAACCAACGAGTCAGTAAACACATTCTGGTTGGTACACCAAGATATAACCACCATTTTCTTTCAAATTATTTATATCCTACAAATGTTATTTGTACAAAGGCAAAAGTCATTTTTTACTTAATTACTCTTTCCTGAGTAAAAACCTGACAGAGATGGTGATGGACTGTTTTTGTGTCTCCAGGACCTACCATGTTCCCTGGCACATAGAAATTGACTAATCATTAAAAAAATTAACTACATTGAATCATTTCAAAAGTATGTCAGGTTTTAAAAAAAGCAACTTATCTATGACAATTAGACACATACCAGGCAATTATTTTCCTAATGACATAATATAAAGGGTAATGCATTCATGAATCCAATCATTCAACTAATATTTGTTGTCATAGAATACTGAAAAGTGATACTAATATACTGTCCTTTCTACTGCAGATGAGAAATAAAAGTACATACCTTTATAGATAATGTTCTTATGTATTCCAAACCTATATCAAACTTGAAATATCATTTAAGAAATTTTGGAAATTATTTTGTCTTAAAATTACTACTCTGAAACTTTTTTTGCAATAAAACTATCAACTAGATACATCTCACCATCTTTATTCTTGAAACACAATTTGAAAACTCTGCAAAATAAATGTAAAATTTATAAATAAGAAGAACCATATAAAAGAACTATTGCTATATATGAGCATAGAGTAGGCTTCTGATAGGTATGTGTGTGTGAGAGAGAGAGAGAGAGAGAGAGAGAGAGAGAGAGAATTGACATGCCTTGCATGACATTCTGCATTCTTTCCTTAAATTGAGGATATAGGAAACCCTGTAAAGAAAGAGGAGGTGGGGACAACTTGAATCTCAAATGAGGTATCAGTACATGAAGTCTACCAGATATCTTGTAGAAGAAAAGACAGAAATTTGTGTCATGGGCTTGGAGCTATAGACCTGATCAGTGTGAAAATTCCCATGACTGGTTATAATTTATCCATGGGCAAAAAGACTAGGACTGGATGTTAAATTGCTTTAGAGCCAGGCCCTATGTATCATCTCACTATGTGTTTAATACAGAGTCTAGGATATATATATATATATATATATGTATATTATATATATAGTATGTGTGTATATATGGTATGTATATAGGTATGTATATACACATATTTTATACACAGACACATGTGCCTGTGTACTTGAATAGAAATGATCACATTGATTATAATCTTTTAAGACCCTATCTATAGACCTAATTACTTTGAGACCAAAAATAAAAGAGTAGCAGATTATTTCAGCATTGTCAGATCGAATGGACTCAAGCTAAATCAACAAGCATTTACTTATTCAGAATCTCCTAACTGTAAGAAACAAGTAAACAATGGCGGTGTTTTTATTGCAGAATAAGCTTGAGAGTGGTGAGCAGTCATTTTATAAAATCAGATTTTAAAATACAACTATAGTTTTAGGGATAGCAATTCGTATGTTATAAAATATTAAAGAACTTAACGAAAGTAATACCATTCTCTGACCATTTTCCTAGGACAGCTAGAGGATGCACTGGATAGAGTCTTTGTCCTGGAGTAAGGAACACTCATCTTTATTAGTTCAAATGCAGCCTCAGACTCTTACGAGAAGTATAACCCTGGGCAAGTCACTTAACCCTTTTTGCCTTAGTTTCCTCATCTGTAAAATGAGCTGGAGGAGGAAATGTCAAATCACTCCATTATCTTTTTTGGATTGTTTGTTTTATTGCACTTTGCTTTATTGGACTTCACAGATTTTGTATTTTTCACAAATTGAAGGTTTGTGACAAGTTTGTGTCGAGCATTTTTCTTAAAGAATGTCCTCTCATTGTTCCTCTGTGTCACATTTTGGTAATTCTCACAATACATTAAACTTTTTCATTATTATTAATATTATGTCGGTTATGGGGATATGGCATCAATGATCTTTGATGTGACTCTTGTAACATTTTTCTGGGGAGTCCCAAACCATACCCATATAATATGATGAACTTAATTGATAAATGCAGGGTATGTTCTGATTACTCCCCCCACCAGACATTTCCTGTGTCACTCCCTCTCCTTTGGACTCTTTGTTCCCTGAGATGCAACAAAATTAAAATTACACCAATTAACTAACCTACATTGGCCTCAAATGAAAGGAAGGGTCAATCGATGTAGCAAACTTCATCGTTGTATTATTTTTTAAAATTGCTACAGCCACCCAAACTTTCAGACATCCCAGCCTTATCAATCATTCACTTTCAACACTGAGACAAGACCCTCAACCAACAAAAAGATTATATGACTCACTGAAGGCTCAGATGGTAGTTAACATTTTTAGCAATAAAATATTTTTAAATTAAGGTAAGTGCATTGGTTTTTTAGACACAATAGTATCACACACTTAATGGATTACAGTATAGTATAAACATAACTTTTATATGCACTGGGAAAGCAAAAACATATATGTGACTAGATTTATTGCAATATTTGCTTTTTTGTGGTGGCAACCTGCATTATCCCTGAGGTGTGTCTGTGCTGGCTTTGTGGCCTAGGGAAATTCATTCTTAGTACTCTAGGCAACTCTCAAAGATGACTTTTTTGCAAAGAAGATGACAATCTGCAATGGCAGGGGTAGCTAACTCCTGTTGCCTTCCCTTAGTCACATACTGCAGAATGCAGTTAGAGAGAATAGGGAAACATTGTTAACTAGGCCCACTACAAATTTATATTACATAATCTCACTGCAGCAAGGAAATATTTTTATACTTCCATAATTGATTAGGTATTCTACTCACCAGAGAGGCCATTCTGAACCTTTTTATTCCTTTATAAGCCTTCTGAGGCACTGTCTCCTTAACCTGCTCCCTCAAGAATATCTTCCCTCATATTTCACCAAAATAAACAGATAGAGAAAAGATGAGAGATCTCTCATCCTACTTCATCACATATCACTCAAATATTTTCTCCCTTTATACCTTCCTTTCCCATTATCTCACATGAAGAGATGTTGGCCTGTTTCCTTGTCCAGGAAAACACCTTTGCATATACCTTTGATTCCATTCCATGCAGTTTTCTCCAAAATGTTCTAATTCTCAATAATCTTTTTGGTTGTTGTTCAGTCGTTTTCTAATTTTTTTTTCAATTTTTCAAATGCATTATTAACTTCTGATTTACATCATTCATTTCCACCTGATTTTGAGTTACAAATTTTCTCACTGTTTGTCCCCTGCCCACCACCCCAAAATAGCAGTCCCACAAGATATACCCTACTCCAATCTGCTCTCTCCCATATTTTCTCCCACATCCCTTTCGATTTTTCCAGTAGGGCATGGTGGATCTCTATGCCCCAGTGCCTGTTTATCTTATTTCCCAATTACATGTAAAATAGTATTAATAAGAGTATATACAAATATTATACCTTTCTTAGTTTTCTTTTTGGGATCTTTCTCAGGAGGTGATTGGTGTATTCTTTGAACCTCAATTTTGCCCTCTGGTTCGACAACATAAGGACAGTTTTCTTTGAGAACTTACTGGAGGATGATTTCTAGGTTCTTACTTTGATCATGCCTTTTAGGTAGTCCAATAATTTTTACATTATCTCTCCTGGATCTATTTTCCAGGTCAGTGGTTTTTTTTGCCCATGAGATATTTGACATTGCCTTCTATTCTTTCATTTGTTTGGATCTGTTTAACAGCATCTTGATTTCTCATAAAATCTTTAGCTTCCATTTCCTCGAATCTAATTCTGAAGCAATGATTCTCCTCATTGAGCTTTTGAGATTCTTTTTCCATCTGGCAAATTCAGCTTTTTAAGGCATTCTTCTCCTCATTGCCTTTTTGAGCCTATTTTGCCATTTGAGTCAGTCTGTTTTTTAAGCTATTATTTTCCTCAGTCAGGCTGTTGACTCTCATTTCATAATTTTCTTGCATTGTTCTCATTTCTCTTCCCAATTTTTCGTCCACTTCTCTTATCTGCTTCTTAAGGTCCTGTACGGCCTTTAAACAGCTTGTATTTTCCTTTGAAGCTTTTGGTGCAGGTGTTCTGACTTCACTGTCTTCCTCCTGTTCCATGATTTGCTCCTTTTTGTCCCCAAAATAGGAGTCTAATGTTGGAATCTTCTGTCTGCTTTGTTTCCTTTGCCTGGTCATGTCACCCCTCTGTCACTTGACCCCTGAGCTTTTTGCCACAGTAGGACTCTGCCACCAGACAGTGGAGCTTTCATCCCAAATGCTGGGGTTTTCTCAGCTGCCAGAGGTATTAGATGTGTGCCCTCTCTGAAGCCTCCACATGCTCTGGCAAGCTGGACACACAATCCAGGACCTCCACCCTAGACTGCAATCCAGATGCAAGCAGGTTAAAGCAAGAGTTATTACCTCTCAGACTGGTGCTTGGTCCCCCTACACTCTGCAGTCCAGGAGCTGAAGCTACCACGTGGTGTTTGCTGGCTGTGCCAGCATCTCAGGGGCTTTTCACCCCAGGGGCAAAAGCCATGCTATCCCACTTACTGGTCCCAAAGTCCAGATTGCACTGACCTCTCACTTTGTCCTTCTCATCTATGTGTTGATAATTCTGGAAACGGCCACAGCTGCTGCTGATCTAGGGTCCCTCCTGTTGGTGGCTAGTCAGGCCTGCCCTGGGGCTTAAAAGCCTAGGTGTGGGGCTGGGCTTAGCTCCCAGAGCGCTGTCCTCAGCGAGAGGTTAGCTTCTCTGTGTCATTTTGTGGGTTCTGCAGCTCCAAAGCTCCCTTTTTACATGGATTGGGGAAGGTGGAAGCGGGAGCAGCGGGGAGGTACTGCTTCTTCTCAGCCCTCTTGGCTTGGCCCCCTCCTTTACAATTTTTAATGTATCAGACTCAACCAGTTTCAGGCCAATAAATAAAGTTACTATCCAATGTTATGAGAGTAGTTCATAGATTTTTTTTGTGTGGAATTTTGCCAATATAATAAAAACTGCCTTTATTAATAATTGTGTAATTTCCCTAAAATAATTAATTATAGACAGTTACCTCTTATATAGAAGCCACACAGTCTTATATTGAAAATTCTCTTGGAAACTCTTATATTTGAGTTCTAATTATTCTATTGGTGTGAGCAATTTCTGGTATGATTTTTTTCTTCCTGTCACTGCTTAGTGAGGCCGAATGGAAACAAATTGAAAAGGTCACCTTGACACTTCACAGCCCAAGTTCCAGGAATAACACCTGAATGAGCATGATTTTTTTTTTACAGACACAGGATGAATGAACAGATGAAAAGTGAAATAAGTATAAGCTAGAAAAAATTACAGTGTGACTACATCAATGTTAATTTTAAAAATGTTAAAATAGTATCTAAATTAAACTCTGTTAAATCTTAATGTTCTAGCTTGGCTCTAAGAAGACATGAGAATGCACTTTCTTGTCTTCTTTGCAAAGATGGGGCACCATGGGTAGGAATCATTGTATACAATTTTAGATTTGCTTGATGTGTTTGTTAGTTTTGTTGAACTATTATTTTTTTTTAATTTTTAAGAATGGCTCTGAATATGGGAGAGTTATATTTGCAGATGTGAATTTGGAGTCAGGAAGACCTCAGTTCACATATGTCTCAGATACTTTGTGATATCCATCAAGCAAAAGAGCAATAAGAGCACTCACCTTCCACAATTGTTGGGATGACAGAATGGGACAATATATGAGAAGTGTTTGACAAACCTTAAAGTGCTATATAAATACTTGCTACTAATACTGGTACTAGTACTACTACTATTACTACTACAAATCATCAGTAGAACAAAAATAATCTGTGGTAGCCTCAATAACCTTGGCAATAAGCACTAAAAGCAAATACTGTGGAAGCTATATTTTCTTATTATATCATGAGACTGTTAGTTAGCACTCTCTAGAGTACTCATCCCTTTTATTTCCCAAACTCCTATTCCAAGGTAGCCACTATCTTAATTGCCAAGTGCTTCATGTGGCCCACTCTGTTAGACCAGCCTGCCCACAGATGTTCTTCCCTTTATTCTTGGCCATCTCCTCATCAGCTGTATAGAATTTGCATCACCCTTCTTCATTTATGGCTTCACTTGGGGGAATAATACAGATTAATTCATACCAAGTGATGTAGAGAACTAAGAGAATTATTATACTTCTTTTGTGGTTCTTTTCTTTCTTTCTTTCTTTCTTTCTTTCTTTCTTTCTTTCTTTCTTTCTTTCTTTCTTTCTTTCTTTCTTTCTTTCTTTCTTTCTTTCTTTCTTTCTTTCTTTCTTCCTTCCTTCCTTCCTTCCTTCCTTCCTCCCTCCCTCCCTCCCTCCCTTCCTTCCTTCCTTTCATTTACTTCTTTGTTTTTCTTTCATCCTTCCTTCTTCCATTTTCTTTTTCTTCTTTCTTTTCCTTCCTTCTTTTTATGCTTTCCCTCCTTTGTTCTTTCCTTTCTCTCCCTCCCTCTTCCTTCTTCCACAGAATGCTCTTTCAAGATGCACTTCTTGCAGAACCTGCATTCTACATTTTTACATTGGCAATCATAGCAGTATTATAATCATCTACAACTTCAGCACAGGTTGGCATGTCTAAACTGATATGTGGATATTAAAGATCATGCCCTGTTATGTCTGACATTATTAGCAAGAGTTCTTTGTCTATATGTTTTTTTTAGCTTTTAATTATTTTTAAATTTGTATTAATTCATTTATTTTTACCTTTAAACATTCATTCAACAAGATTTTGACTTACAAATTTTCTTCCCATCTCTCCCCTTCCCCAGATGGCATGCATTCTGATTACCCCTTCCCTCCCTTCTATCATTCCCCCATTCCCCTTTCCTTCTATATTCCTGTATGTCAAGATAGATTTCTATACACCATTGCCTACAATATTTTCCCGTTGCATATAAAAACAATTTTTAACATTCATTTTTAAATCTTTAAGTTCCACATTTTCTCTCTTCCTCCCTCCCCACTCACCCTCTTTGAGAAGGCAAGCAAATAGATATATGTTATACATCTGTAGTCATGTGCAACACTTCCAAAAGACTCATGTTGTGAAAGAGTAACTATATTTCTTTCTTTCCTATTCTGACCCCACTTATTCTACTCTCTGCTTTGACCCTGTCTGTCCTCAAAAGTATTTGCTTCAGATGACCCCCTCCTACCTCCCTTCTATCATGCCCCTTCCCTTTCTCCTTTGCCTATGCATTTGTTTGTCATAATAGCTTAATATTTGTAATCACTTCTAGCCCTGGCTTATGAGAAATCATGCCTCTTACCCCAGATCTTCAGTTCTCCCTTCTAGCATGGAGCTAAAATCAAACTTTCAACCTCCTGCAAGTGCCCATAATCAGGGGCTTTCTGCGCTTCTGCTTCTGCACTCACTAGGTGTGTAGTGATTTCTTCTCGACACCACCAGTTTTTGCAGCACAACTGAGTCTGGCATTCCCGGTCAGCAGACATTCCCTTGAACTTCCTGCCTCAAATGCTCAACTCCCCTCATTATCACAGGGAGGTTCATGGGGTAAAAGCCTGGCAGTGTTTACTCTTCATGGGACCAAATCTTGTCATGGAATTTTTCTTGAAATCTTCCTAAATTGTCCAAGGAAGATCCCTGCTGTGCCACTTTCTTATTTATTGCAACACACACTTTGTTTGCCCTCAGGTACTATTTTGACCCTTTTGTGGGGGGAAATTTTGAGAGCTTTGAATTTTCTGACCTAATCTGCCTTATGATTTCTCTTTCCTATTTACATTTTCATGCTTTTCTTGTGTCTTGTTTTTGAAAGTTTACTTTCTCTTCAGTTTATGGTCTCTTCATCAAGGATGCTTGAAAGTCTTCTATCTCATTGAATTTCCATTTTTCATATTTAAGGATTGCACTCACTTTTGCTGGGTAGGTGATTCTTGATTGTAAGTCTAGCTTCTTTCCTTTCCGGAATATCATATTACAAGCACTCTGATCCCTCAATGTAGAAGCTGCTAAATCTTGTGTTATCCAGATTTTGTTTCCACAATACTTGAATTGCTTCATTCTGGCTGCTTGTAATGCTTTCACTTTTTTGTGGGACAGATGAAAGTGTGGTTTCTCAGAGACTATCTGTAAAGTAAGCAAGTCCTTAGGCCCTAGGCCTAAGTTTCCATTTTTCTAGTAATTATGTGACTTTGAAACTTTAGGAATCTTTCTATATAGTAGCTCCATTCTAGTCAGCCCTTTTCACCCAGAGTGCCCTAGAAGAGTTAAGTTTCTATAGAACTGCAAGAATTGCTAAACAAGACTGTTTATAAGGAGGACCAGGCAGTAACCTTGGGAAGTTGAGGCAGTAGCATTGAGAAAAAGCTCAGATCCTGGCTCCCAGACTAAAAATCTTAGATAAAAAAAAATAAGCAGGAATGGAAAGGAGCTGGCAACAGCAGGTGGATTTGACCAATTGAGGATCATACAGTAGCCGTGGGGCACTCGAGTCCTGATAAGAATGTGTCTAGGGTAAACTGAAGGGGGGTTCAGTATTCTAAGATTGTTACTGTGCTTGCTTAATGAACTTCATGTATTACGTATATTATCCAAACAACATTAGAGCCTCATTAGTAATAATTGTGTTAATGTATGTAACCATTTGCTTATTTAACCCAGCTTTAGCTTCTGTATGACAGCCTCCTCTCCTGGGCATTATTCCAGTGACTGGACCACCCACTTCTCGTGAGATTCTAATAAAGCCTCCTATCTTCACTTTGAGGTCTCCAAGTAGTCAGTTTGGGTTAGGGTCTTGTACCCCACACACCTTGAACTGGGAACTCTGGAATTTGACCATAATCTTCCTAGGAGTTTTCCTTTGGAGATCTCTTTCAAGAGGTGATCCATGGATTCTTCCAATTTCTATTGTACCCTCTTGTTCTAGAATATCAAGGAACTTTTCTTTGACAATTTCTTGCAGTATGATATCTAGGCTCTTTTATTTTATCATGGTTTTCAGGTAGTCCAATAAGTTTTAAATTTTCTCTCCTGCATGTGTTTTCCAGGTCAGTTTTTTTTTTCCAATGAGATATTTCATTGTCTTTCATTTTTTTTTTCATTCTTATGCCTTTGTTTTATAATTTCTCTCATTTATAATGAGACATAAAATCATCATTTTTCATTTGCTTAATTCTATTTTTTAAGGAATTATTTGACCAAAGAAAATAATTCCTTAAAAATATAATTGGCCTAATTGGGGAAAAATAAATTAAAACAAAACAAACAAAAAAAGCCCCTAAAAATAGAATTGGCCAAATGGAAAAGGAAGTACAGAAGCTAACTGAAGAAAATTATTTCTTAAAAAATTTAGAATTGGGAGGCGGCCAGGTAGCACAGTGAGTAAGAACACCGGCTCCAGTGTTGAGAAGACCTGGAGATAGAATCCCGAGCTCAGACACTTAGCACCCTGTAAGGGTTATGGGATTTAAAGATCTTCCATGCCCCGTTGGGCTTGCTGACGTAGCAGGAAGGGGCGGAGCAAGAGGAAGCGGAAGCCAAGCTAGCGTTCCTTCGGTGGCTGGCGGTGGTGGTGACGGCGGCAGCAGCAGAGGCAGTGGCAGCGCGAAGCCCTTTTTGAGTTAGAACTGCTAAGGACTTTCTGCTAAGGACTCCTGCTGAGGACTGCCAGGGGCCGGAGCTGCTGGGAGCGCTCTTCCAGGACGCTGGGTGGTTGCTGTGAGTGGGGAGAGGAGGACCTTTGCCTGAGGTAGCCGGTTCTGTTTTAAAGGCTTGAAAATGTGTGTGCTTTCTACTTTATCTACCTGTGCCAATGTCATAACTACTCTGATGGCTTTCACTTTCTGGTTTTGGGACTCAGTCTTTTGGTATCTTAATAAATTTTCTAGTTTATTTCCTCATATGGCAAACATGACGTATTTTCTAATGGATAATTATATCAGCATATTTGTAATCTCTATAGGCATTGTGAATATGGCATTGCTGATACACACCCACCCAGAAACACCTGGCTGTGTAACCTTGAGCAAGTTACTTAACCCCGATTGCTTTAAAAAAAAATTTAGAATTGGACAACTGGAAGTTAATGACTCTAAAAGACATAAAAAATTGGGCAAGGAATATCAAAAGAAGAAAAAATGGAAGAAAATGTAAAATACTTCATTGAAAAAACAGCTGACCTGGAAAATAGATTCAGGAGAGATAATTTAAAAATTATTGAACTCCTGGAAATCCATGATCAAAAAATAAAGACCCTGGGCAGGAAATTATCAGAGTCATTGGAGCCAAGATAGCAGAGTAAGCAGTAACTCAATCTTACTTTCCCTTGTTTGACCTCTAAAAAGTCTAAAACATAGTGCCCCAGGAAAAAAACACTGGAAGAACAGATACAATGGAAAGACAGGAAGAAGCAGTCTTTTAGGTTGGGAACATTGGAGGAATATTAAGGAAGGTCTATTTCACTCTGGCAAAAAGTGGAGCACAGTCTGGCTTGAGAGTTATCCCAGGATTCAAAGATTAGCACTACCTCACCAAACCAGCAGGAAATCCTGAGACCCAGGGTGGTGGAGCAGGCAAATGTCAACACTAGAATCCCTCCCCCCCACACATGCCTAAGAATAGACAGGGGAACCAGCAGACTCCAGCCTGGAGAACCACTATATGCTTCAGTGCAGTCTGGGGAAGTCAGCATCTTTAAGCAGCTGCCTTCTCTGGGCTTTTATGCAGCTCCAGCGGGGTAGGCATCCTCTAGTAATGAACCTTCCTGCACTTCACTGCAACCTCCAGCAGGCAGGAATCCTTTAATAGTCAAATTTCTCTGAGCTTCAGCATGGCCCCGGGCAAGTAGACTTCTTCCAGTAGTGGATCTCCCTGTATTTCTGTGAAGCCGCGGGTGGGCAGGCATCTTCCAGTAGCCAGATGTCCCTGTCTTCAGTGTAACCTGGGAGAAATTTAGAAAAAAAAAAACAGACCTGGCCTCAGCATACAAAAGACAGGACCACTAGGACCCCATCTCGTTACTAGGTAAGATACCAGATTCTTCAGCCTCCAGCTGCCAATACCTGAGGCCACCATGCACAAAGTCATGACCATCAGAAGAGGTTTGGGATAGAGGAATAGTGCCCCTTTACTTCAGCAAGAAATCTCAAGTTTAAAAGCCAAGCAATAGAAAAACAGGATGACGAAAATTAGAAAAGAACAGTGATCACAGAGAATTAATACAGTGACTGGGAAGATAAAAACACAAATTTAGAAGAGGAAAATATTCTCAATATAACTACATCTGAAACATCAAAGGGATTTGGTCACAATGAATTTGTCCTAAGTTTGAAAAGCCCTCTTGAAATGGGAAAAGAAGGATTTTAAAAGTCAAATAGGAGTGGTAGAAGAAAAATTGGAAAAGGAAATGATAGCTATGCAAGAGAGAGTCAAGACCTTGGAAAAGGAAGGACAAAAATTGAATGAAGAAAACTACTACTTAAAAAATTCAATAAGTCAAATGGAAAATGAGGTACAAAAATATACTGAGGAGAAGACTTCATCAAGAAAGTAGAACTGGACAAATGGAAAAGGAGGTACAGCAATTCACTGATGTGAAGAACTCCTTAAAAAGTAGAATTGAACAAATGAAAAAGGAGGTAAAAAAGCTAACTGAAGAAAACAATTCATTGAAAATTAGAGTTAGGTGTACTGGGAGAAGGAGTAAAGGAGAGGTAGAATGCGGTAAGTTATCTCACATAAAAGGGGCAAGAAAAAGCTTTCAAAGTGGAGTGGAAGAGAAAATGAGTGAGTCTTACTCTCATCAGATTTGGCTTAAGGAGAGAATAACATACACACTAGAATAGGTATGGAAATCTATCCTACAGAAAAGTAGGGGGGCCCACCTCCAATTCATATAAAAATGACTCTAGACAAACTTTGGAGTTACAGAACCCACAAAATGACACAGAGAAGCTAACCTCCCACTGAAGACGGCCCAGCAGGCTGGCAGGAAGGCTCCAGCACAGTGCTCTGGGAGACAAGCCTAGCCCTGAACGAGCCCGAGGTTTTAGCCTCAGGACCACTTGACCAGCCACCAGCTGGAGGGAGTTCACATCATCAGGAGCTGTGGTGGTTTCCTGAGTTATCAACCCATAGATGCCAAAAACAAAGTGAGGGGTCAGTTTAGACTTTGCAGAAACAGGGAGTTTGGGAGTGTGATCCGGCCTTTGCCCCCAGGGTGAGAAGAAGCTGAGGCTCCACGGCCATGCATCCACAGACACTTGGCTGCTTCGGAGCTACTGGTCTGCAGATTTTAGGGGGAATAAGTGACCAGTCTGAGGAGTAATTACTCTTGCTTTAACCTGCTTGGATGTGGATTGCTGTCTTAGGTGGAGGACCTGGGGTGCATGTACAGTCTACCAAAGCATGTGGAAGAAACAGAGGGGGAACCCAACTAATAGCTCTGGCAGCTCTTAAAACCCCAGCATTTGGGATAAAGCTCCCCTTTCTGGTAGCAGAGTTCTACTGTGGCAAAAGGCTAAAGAGTGAAGTAATTGAGTGGCAATGTGAGCAAGGAAAGGAAACAAGGTAGACAGAGAAATCCTACGTTAGACTTCTATTTTGGGAACAAGAAGGATCAAAGCATGGAAGAGGAGGAAGAAAAAGAAGTCAAAACTCCTGCACCAAAAGCTTCCAAGAAAAATATGAGCTGGTTACAGGACATATAGGAGCTTTAGAAGGATTTTGAAAACTAAATAAGAGAAGTGGAAGAATAATTGGGAAGAGAAATGAGAATGATGCAAAAAAATCATGAAAAGAGAGTCAACAACCTGACTGAAGAAAATAACACCTTATAAAATAGACTAACTCAGATGGCAAAAGAGGCTCAAAAAGGCAATGAGGAGAAGAATGCCTTAAAAATCTGAATTTGCCAGTTGCAAAAAAGAATCTAAAAAGCTCACTGAAGAGAATCATTCCTTCATAATTAGATTGGAGCAAATGGAAGGTATTGACTTTATGAGACATCAAGATACTATTAAACAGATCCAAACAAATGAAAAAAATAGAAGGCAATATTAAAAATCTCATTGGAACAGCCACTGAACTGGAAAATACATCCAGGAGAGATAATTAAAAAATTATTGGACTACCTGAAAGCCATGATCATAAAAAGAACCTAGAAATCATCCTTCTAGAAATTCTCAAAGAAAATTGCCCTGATGTTTTAGAACCAGAGGACAAAATAGAGGCTGAAAGAATTCAATAAGCACCTCCTGAAAAATATCCCAAAAAGAAAGCTCCTAGGAATATTATAGTCAGTTTCCAGAGTTCCCAGATGAAGGAGAAAATATTTCAAGCAGCCAGGAAGAAACCATCTGAATATTGTGGAAACAAAATCAGCACAACACAGGATCTATCATTTTCTACACTGAGGGATCACAGGGCTTGGAATGTGATATTCCAGAAGTCAAAGGAGCTGTGATTAAAACTGAGAATCAACTACATAGCAAAACTGAGTATCATGTTTCAGGGGAAAATATGGTCATTCAGTGTAATACAGATCTTTCAAGCATTCTTGATGAAAAAAAGCATTGAATAGAAAATTTGACATTCAGATACAAGAAGCAAGAGGTGCATGAGAAGGTAAACAGGGAAAAGAAGTCATAAGGAACTTATCAAAGTTGAACTATTTATATTCTTACATGGAAAAATGATAATTGTTACTTTTGAAACTTTTCTCAGTATGAGAATAGTTGAAGGGAATAGAAATGTGTGTGTGTATACATACATATATATGTCTATATAGGAGGGTATATGGGCATATGGATACGTGTGTGAGTGTGTATATATTTACAGGTATACATAGATAGAGGGCACAGGACCAATTTACTAGAGATGATACTTAAAACATGAAATTAAGAAGTGAGAGAGGAATATAATGAGAGGAGATGGGGAGAGACAGAATGGGGTAAACTATCTCATATAAAAGAGGCAAGGGAAAACTGTTACAATGGAAGAATGGAAAGGCAAAAGGGAATGAGTCAACATTATTCTCAATGAATTTGGATCAGGGAGGGAATGACATACACACTAAATAGGGTATCTCACCCTATTGGAGCATAGAGGGAAAGGAGACAAGAGGGGCAATAATGGAAGTGAGAGGAGGCTGGTGGGGGGAGGAAACTGGAAGCACTCATTTTTTAAAAATGATAGGAAAAAAGTAGATAATAGAGCAAGTGGGGGAGAGTATAGGATGGAGGGAAATATAGTCAGTCTTTCACAATATATCCATTATGGAAATGTTTTGCACAGCTATTCATGTACAACCTATATTGAATTGCTTATCTTCCCAGTGAGGTTGGATGAGGAGGGAGGAAGGGAAAGAATCTGGAATTAAAAGTTTTTTTTTTTTAACCAATGTTTAAATAGATATAATTTTACATCTAACTGGTAAAATAAGATATACAGCACTGGCGCTAAGAGATTCACTGTGCCTGACTGGAATGTTGGAGGGGGATGAGGGAAGATATGAGAAAGAGAAGATTGGGTGAAGGGATATTCTGTGAGATCACTGTTTTGGGGTGGTGGGTAGGGAATAAGGGGAGAAAATTTGTAACTCAAAATCTTGTGGAAATGAAAGATGTAAACTAAAAAAAAGATAAAAAAATAAATAAAAGTAGGGGGGAGGGGTGTAAGAGAGGGGGAAAGATAGAAAGGAGGGGACATGGTAGGAGAAGATAATCAGAAAGAAACACTTTTGAGGAGAGACAAGGTCAAAGAAGAGAACTGAATAAATGAAGTTGGGATAGTATGGAGGGAAAAATATTTAAGCCTTTCACAACATGACTGTTATGGAAGTATTTTGCATAACAACAGATGAGTAACCTAAAAGGAATTGCTTGTCTTCTCAAAGATGATGGGTGGTGAGGGAGGAGGAGAGAGAATATGGACCTCAAAGTTTTAAAAATGAATGTTGTTTTTTTCTTTTTAAAGCAATCGGGGTTAAGTAACTTACTCATGGTTACATGACCAGTTATTTCTGGGTGTGGTGCTAAGTATCTGAGCCCAGATTTGATCCCCAGGTCATCCCGACACTGGAGCCGGTGCTTATACTTGCTGAGCCACCTGGCCACCCCTAAGCAATTGGGGTTAAGTAACTTGCTCAAGGTTACATGGCTAGGTGTTTATGGGTGGATGCTAAGTGTCTGAGCCCGGGATTCAATCTCCTGGTCTTCTCAACACTGGAGCCAGTGCTCTTACTCACTGTGCTACCTGGCCGCCCCTAAAAATGCATGTTAAAAATTGTATTGGGAATTAAGATATACAGACAATGGTTTATAGGAATCTATTTTGCCCTCTAGACAAATAGAAGAGGAGGGGATAAGAGAAGGGAGGTGATAGAAGGGACTGCATATTGGGAGAAGGGATCATCAGAATGCGCATTATATTGTGTAGGGGGAGGGGAGATATGGGGAAATATTTGGAACTCAAAAACTTGTATAAGTAAATTCTGAAAACTAAAAATAAATTGATTAATAAAAAGTTAGAATTCAAAAGTGCAATCTAATGACTACAATACATAAAGAATTAGTCAAACAAAATCAAGACAATGAAAAAAAAATAGAAGAACCTCAAAGTAAAGTACCTCAGTGGGCGGGGAAAGGGGGACTGATGTAGAATATACATCCCAGAGAGATGACTTAAGAATTGTTCCATTTGAATGTCATGATCAAATAAATAACCTGGACAGCATTCAAGATATTATCAAGTAAAATGGCCCCTGAGATCCTAGGATCAGACGATAAAATTGTCATTGAAAGAAGTCATCTATCACCTCCTGAAAGAGATCCCAAAAGGAAAGCTACAAAGAATATTTAGCCAAATTCTAGAATTAAAAGGTCAAGGAAAAATACTTCAGGGATCCAGAAAGAAACAATTCAAATTTAGAATCACAGTCAGGGTTATACCTCTCAGTATCTACATTACATGACCAGAGAGCTTGTAATAGGATATTCTGCATAGTAAAGGAGCTTTGATTAAAACCCAGAATCAACTAGCCAGCAAAAACTGTGGATATTCATTCAGGGGAGGAGATGGATATTCAGTGAAACAGTGGACTTCCAAACCTTCCTGATGAAAAGATCAGGGCTCAAGAGAAAATTCAGTCTTCAATTACAAGACTCAAGAGAAGGTACAGAACATCAAGGGAAATAATGAAAATAAAGGGAATGGAAGATGGCCTATCCATACCAGATTTAAAACTGTATTATAAAACAGCAATCATCAACTCTACTTCTTATTGCCTAAAAATATAGAGTAATGGGTTAATGGAATAGGTTAGGTATATAAGAAACAGTAATCAATGACTATGGTAAACTACTGTTTGATGAACCCAAGTACTCCATCTTCTGGTATAAAAACCATTTGACAAATCTGCTGGGAAAACTATATAATAATATGGCAGAAACTAGACAGAGACCAATGGCTTATTCCATGTACTAAGATAATGTCAAAAATAGGTACATGATTTATTCATAAAGAGTGATAGATACCATTATCAGTTTAGGAGAATAAGGAATAGTTTACCTGTCATTTCCACAGATAAGGGATGAACAAATAAGTAATAATGAACAATATGAAAAGCAAAATGGATAATTTTGATTATATTAAATTAAAAAGTTTTAGCAGAAACAAAGCCAATGGAACCAAGATTAGAAGGAAAGAAGAATTATGGGAAACATTTTTTATAAACAATGTTTCCAGTAAAAGCTTCATTTCTTAAATATGTAGAGAAGTGAATGTTTTCTATCAGAGTACATGGATTACTGATCAAAAAATATGAATAGACAATTTTCAGAGGAAGAAAATAAATATATCTACAGTCATATGAAAATATGCTCTAAATTACTATGGATTAGATAAATCAAATCAAAACAACTCCACGGTACCACCTCTTACGTATCAGATGGATTAATATCATAGAAAAGTAAAATGATAAATGTTGGAGAAGATGTGGGAAAATTTGTGGAAATGTGAACTGATCTAACCGTTCTGGAGAGGAAATTTAGAACTCTTCCTAAAAGGGCTATAAAACCATGCATACCCTTTTATCCAGCAATGCTACTGCTTGGTCTCTATCCCAAAGAGATCGTAAAAAAGGGAAAAGGACCCACATGTACAAAAATATTTATTGGTGCTCTTTTTTGTGGTGGCAAAGTATTAGAATTTGAGGGGATACCCATAAATTGAGGAATGGCTAAATAAGTTGTTGTAAATGAATTTAATGGGATACTATTTTGCTACAAGGAGTGATGATAAAACTGATTTCAGAAAAAAAAATCTGGAAAGTTTTACATAAGTGAAGTGAACAAAACCAGGAGAACATTGTACACAGCAATAGGAACATTGTGTGATGATCAGCTTTGATAGACCTGACTCTTCACAGCAATTCAATGATCTAAGACAATTCCAATAGGCTCGTGATGGAAAATTTTATATGTATGCAGAGAAGGAACTATGGAATGTGAATGCAGATCAAAGCATAATATTTGTACTTTTTTTCCTTTCTTGTGGCTTTTCCCTTTTATTCTGATTCTTCTTTCACAACATGACTACTGTGGAAATATATTTAATATGGGTTTATATGTATAACCTTTATTAGATGCCTTGTTATATTTGGAGGGATAGGGAAAGGATTTGAAACTTAAAATCTTATAAAAGTGAATGTTGAAAACTATAAAAATAAATTAATAAATTAAAAATAATCTCCAGCGCTAGTGTGCAGTGACAGAATCCTATAAGGGAAAGGCCATGGGTCCTTACTACTGAGGCCACCATATGACCTTTGGTTCTTTGCTTCTTCCAGTGTTCTGTTTAATTTTCAAGTGAAAAAAAGAAGTATCCAGGGCTCCAAGAACAACACATCTATGCTTTTTTTGCAACCAGCTAAACATCAATGCCCTGAGGAGTAAGGAGTAAATCTGATAGGTTAAATTCAAAATCTAGCCAAGAATAGCTGAGACATGAACTGATCTGAAAATCATTCACATTGGACCAGAACTTTATGGGATCAATGTTCAGTAGCACCTGTGCAAAGATTGCACTCACTCTCCTCATTTCAGAGACTAAGATGAGACAGGGGAAAGTGTGCCCCTGATGGAAAGTTTGTATTTTGTTATGGCTATATTTTTAAAGTAAATATGTATTCATAAAGTCTGATTGTTAATTGATTAAATGAAAACTGGGTGCTAGTCACTGACTTCTAACAATGAAGGGGACACAGGTAGTTGGGGCTTGGACATAGGGTACCCTAGAATGTCAAGGGGACAGATGTAGTCAGCCTGACTTTGAATGTATATTTATTGAGCATATACTTGTGTATACATAAGTTTTGTACACACATAAGTTTTGTACATATATATTGTTCAAAATAAAATGTAAGCTCCTAGAGGTCAAAAATTGAATCAATTTTTGTATTCATATAAATAGAGCCTAACACAATGCAGGCACATAAAAGTCACTTGATGATATTTTTTATTGTTTGTTTTAATAGTATCTCATTTTTAGAATGCATGTGGTATACTATTGTATAAATATTCTCTATGTGTATTTTAAAATTGAATTTAGTTGACGAATTCCTTCTTAGAACTCATCCACGCTGAGCTCTTAGATAACTGTCCTTTTGCTTCCTTAGAAGAATTGCATCTTTTTGTGTCTTCAAAATTTCATTCTTCAGACTTTCTATATCTCTTATGCTGATGTCCCCGTAGAATTTTATTCCAATATATATGAACTTTTTTTCGCAGAACCCTTTAAAATATGCTTTCCAAAAAAATCTAAGGTGCATATCAGACTATATTCACAAGTTTTCAATTTTTTTGCAAATTTGAGTATAGACCAATCATTTTCCCTCATGGATTAATAATTTCCATTTTAGCAAAGTATTACTTCTTTGTGGTGAGAATTAGATTCAAATAGTTTCTCCCAATAGTCCTTTTATATATTTAAGGATGAAATTATAAAATACCAAAAAATATAAATGCATCACATGAGTTCAGGCAATAACCTTAAGAGTATTTGTTCATATTAACAAAAAGATTAAAGATCTCTAATACATTCAATCTCAAATGATTGCTTTTCTTTTTGGTATCCTCCTTAACTATACTAGACTTTAAAAACAAAAATCTAAATGAATCATAAAATATGTTATTATCAATCTTCATATATATATGTATATATGTATATATAGTATATTTATTAATATCTTAAACATTTGGTGCCTCTGCTACTTGTCCCTTGCATTTTTCAACCTCATTAAGTAGACTGGGGGACTCCTTGGTCAAGTTCAATTTGTTTCATGAATACTTTACCACTTATAGATCAAGAATTTAAAAATGAAACATGTTATGTCATCCCATTCAGCCTCCCTCATTTTTTTTGTCTTTTGTTCTTTGGAGGGGGGAAGGCAGGGCAATCGGGGTTAAGTGACTTGCCCAAGGTCACACACCTAGAAAGTGTTAAATATCTGAGACTGGATTGGAACTCAGGTCCTTTTGACTCAAAGGCTGGTGCCCTATTCACTGTTACACTAACCACCCTAGTCCCCCTTAGTTTACAGCTTAGGAAATTCATCCTTTTTGAAATTTAATCATTTGCCTAAAGTCACAAAAGCAGTTAGAGGTGGAATTTGAACTCTTGCTTTAGAGGTATTATATATATTTTTTTCTTGGAGACATGGAATAAATAAATCTGTCAAAATACATATTTTGGATTTTATAGCTGTTTCTATAGATAAGATGTCACTGTGAAATGGAAACATTTTCACCTGGATATTTCAGTTCTTTTCCTCTATCCATTTTGATACTATGAATGCAGACAATTCTGTCTGGAATTGGAAACCTCAAAGACCAAGAAAGCATTAAAAAAAAGAAATAATACTTTGAAGGAGTGTGAGAAGGCTCTTGTTTGACCAAAGTTCATGCCTCCTAATGAGATCAAAATATTTTTTTTTCTAACATGGTTTGGAGCAAATTCACAAAAGTCAAAATTAAAGGATAGTGTTCAGATTCCTACCAGTGTCACTGCTATTAAAAATCAGCATGCATGTGGATGGTGGGTACAAAATAGCCTCGAAGAATTAATGCTGTCCCTTAAATTCCTAGTCCTTAGCACAGTGGCTGACACATAGGAAGTGATGAATAAAATGTTTATAGACTGATTATTTTGTGGTGTTGCTATCAGATGGAGAAAATTGAATTATAGAAGTTCTGCATATTGCAAAATTTTACCTTTTGAGCTGCACATTTTTTGGTATTAGATGAATGGCAGTAATGAGAACTGAACAAAAGTTTAAAAGATATGTAAAAAAGTGTATTCTAGTCTGCTTATTTACAAATTCCTTAGTTTATTTCTACAGGTGGCCTGCTATAATGGGTGCTGAGCTTTATGTTATTGGTCAGGAGAGTTAAATCACCACTGAGATCACAAAGAGGGAATTAAAACAAACAAACAAAGACTTAGGTTAAAATGCCAAGTAGTAAAAATGTGAAAGACTACAGAATGTGACACCAGTCCAATCATTTTGGTGAACTAGAAAGGATGAGGCATCTTTCATTCAGTGAAAAGGCTTAAACAAGGAGAAAAAATACAGAAAAAAGTGATAAAGATGTGTCTTTTTGTATGCTTCTTTTGAAAGAGAAAGAGAAGCAAGGAAAGTGAGTGTGGGGGGAGGGCCACGATACAGAAAGAAAACAAAGAAGCAACACAGAAATTGGGAGAGAGAAGTGTATATATGCTCTTTCCATCCATCTATCTTTCTGTCACATCTCTATGTACTCTTTATCTCTACCTCTGTCTCTATTTGTCTCTATATCTATTATTTCTAAGAAAAATATTAGTATATTTAGAGTCTGGAATATCTGGATTCAAGTGCATCTTTAATGCATAGTAACTTGACAACTATATATAATTCACAACCTCTAGGTCTCTCAAGAAACTCTAAAAATATAAATGAGATTCAAATTGCAATCTGAATCAACTGCTATAATTTCTATTTTTTTTAAGTACCAAAACTAAGGTTATCCGTAACAAAGTTTTAAATAGTACTGAACTTTCCCCAAATACAAATCAAGACAATTTTTGGTATTAATTTTTAGATTTTGAGTTCCAAAATTTTTTTCCTTCCCACCTTCTCTCCTCTCCCAAAAAAGTGGTAGGCAATGTATATAGGTTATGCATGTTCTATCATGTAAAATATTTCCATATTAGTTATAATTGAGAAAGAACAAACATATCAAAACAAAAGAAAAATATGTGAAGAAGAATAAAGTAATTGAAAAAGTATGCTTTGATCTGCATTTAGAGTCCCTCAGCTCTTTATCTGGATGTGGATAGCATTTTTCCTTTGTGAGTCCTTTGTCCGTGTCTTGAATCATTGTGTTCCTGAGAAGAAATGAGTCATTTATATTTGATCATCACAGGTTGCAGATATTGTGTACAATGTTTTCCTGGTTCTGTTCATTTCACTTTGCATAAGTTTGTACAAATCTTTTCAGGTTTTTCTGAAAAGTACTTGTGCATCATCACATTGCACTATAGTATTCCATTACATTTATATAGCCAATTGATGGGCATCCCCTCAGTTTCCAATATTTTGCCTCCACAAAATGGGCTGCTATAAATATTTTGGTACATGTAAGTCCTTTTCCTGTTTTTATGATCTCTTTGGGATACAGAACTTTTAGTGGTATTGTTCGATCAAAGGGTATGCAGTTTGGTTGCCCTTTGATCATAGTCACAAATTGATCTCCAGAATGGTTGGATCAATTCATAAATTCAATAACAGTGCTTTAGTGTCCCAATTTTCCCACATCTCTCTAACTGTTATTATTTTCTTTTTTTGTCATATAGGCCAATATGAGTTGCTTTAATGTATTTTCCTAAACAAAAGTGATTCAGAGCACTTCTTCATATGCCTATAGATAGCTTTGATTTCGTTATCTGAAAACTGCCTGTCCATATCCTTTGACCAGTTATCAATTGAGAAGTGGCTTGCATTATTATAAATTTGAACTCAGTTTTCTATATATTTGTGAAATGGGGCCTTTATAAGAGACACTTTCTGTAAAGATTGTTCCTAAGCTTCCTGTTTTCCTTCAGTCTTGGTTGCATAGGTTTTGTGTGAACCATTTTTAATTTAATATAATCAAAATTATTTATTTCATATTTCATAATATTCTTTATCTCTTATTTCATCATGAACCTGTAACTCCCTTAGCTCCTCCTTTAAGAATTTGTATGCTAGAGATGACTTCCAAGAGTAGGGAGAAAATCACTATACCTCTCTCATACTTACTTCCATAACAGCAGAACTGGCAAAAAGACAGAGAAGCAATCTTGAGCCCAAGAACCTTGTAGTATTGGCAAGAATGGTCCTCACTCAGATCAAAATGGAACACTGTATAGGACAGGAAACATCCCAGAAAGCCAGCAGCAAGCCTTCTTTCAGAGATCCTGAGCCCCAGTGTGGTGGAACAGGTGAACACCAATGCCAAGACACCCCCCCCCCCAAACATTCCTTGGAATAGGTAAGGAAACCAGTAGATTCCCACTCCTAGAATTACCACATACTTCAGCATAGCCCCAGGTAAACAGGCATGCTACAGCAACCAGAACTTCAGGCACAAAAGGTGGTGTCAACTCTTGGGGTGCCTAAGTAAACAGGCAACCAGCAGACTGCACCTTCCCTGCCATGCTTTAGACTAGCCCCAGTGAAACAGACAGATTTCAGAAATCAGACATCATGTGCTTCTGTGTATCCTTGGAGAAACTCAGAAACACCCCACCAGCCTCAGCAGACACAAGACCAATAGAATTCCAACTCAGCAACAGCTAAGCTGTCAGACCCAATGGCCTCCAGTAGCACCAGTCACCATCCATCCTACACCAGCAGCACAACAACAGACACGAGGTCTTCCTGTGTGCCTCAGGGAAACACCAGTAAAGCACCAGGTAAACAGCCAGGGTCTACATTTGCTGGCAGAGGAAGCATGAGATAGTGCCTGTTCAGCATAGGGTGAAGAGTTAAAATTTAAAAGAAAGGAAAAATCCCCCCTACATGCCCAAGAAGATAAGCAAAAGCAA
Organism: Petaurus breviceps papuanus; assembly: GCF_028583685.1. Classification (NCBI taxonomy): domain Eukaryota; kingdom Metazoa; phylum Chordata; class Mammalia; order Diprotodontia; family Petauridae; genus Petaurus; species Petaurus breviceps. The sequence goes on from NW_027185655.1 coordinate 66,968,879, forward strand.
CAGGAGGAGAATCCGACTTTAGAAAATTATTATAGTGACAGGAGAGACCAAGGCACAAATTCAGAAGAGGATGGAAATATCAAAACAACTATTAACAAAAATTCAAGAGATAATGTGAAGTGGTCACAAGCCCAGAAAGAATGCATGGAAGAGCTCAATAAGGAACTTAAAATCATGTGAGAGAGGTAGAAGAAAAAAATGGGAAATGAAGTGAGACTGATGCAAGAGAATTATGGAAAAAAATATTTGACACCTTGAAAAACTGCTTTAAAATTTAAAAAAAATTGGCAATTTAGCCAAGGAGATAAAAAAACACTAGGGAAAAATTAAACAACTCCTTAAAGAGTACAATTGGTCAAATGGAAAAGAAAATACAGAAGTGAATTGAAAAAAACAACACCATGAAAGTTTGAATTGGGAAAATCGGAGTTAATGGCTTTTTGAGACATCACAAATCAATTAAAGAAATTTAAAAAATATATATATAAAAGGAAGAATATATAAAATACCACATAAAAAAAGAACTGACCTGTAATATAGATCCAGGAGAGATAATATCAGGATCATTGGAGCCCTGAGGAAAAGGAGTACCTAGACAGCATCTTTCAAAAAATTATCAAAGAAAACTATGCTTATGTGTGGGAACCAAAGGGCAGAATAGGCAGTGAAAAAATCCACCATTCACTACAGGAAAGAGATCCCAAGATAAAACTCCAAGAAAAATTATAGACAAATTTCAGAATTACCAGGTTATGGAAAAAATTCTGTAAGGATCAGGATAACACAGGATTTGGTAGTTGCAACATTAAAAGATAAGAGGTCATGGAACTTGATATTACAGATTGCAAAGGAGCTAGGACAAAAATTAAGATTCACTTACCAGACAAATTTAAGCATAATACTACAAGGAAAAATATGGACATTCAACAAAATAGAAGGATTTCAAGTCTTAATAAGCAGAAGACCAAAACTAAACCAAAAAGTTGACCGCCAGTATCAAGACTCAAGAGAAGAATACACAGGTAAAAAGGAAAAAGAAAACATAAGGGATAAAATGGGACTAAACTGTTTACATTGCTACATGAAAAGATGATACTTATAACTCTTAAAAATAATAACACTAACAATATATACATATGTATAGTGTGTATATGTCTGTGTGTAATAAGACATAATGAACAGGCAAATTTCAGAAAAACCTGGAAGGCTTTGTACAAACTGATGAAAAGTGAAATGAGCAGAACCAGGAAAACATTGTATTAGCATATCAGTAACATTGTGGAATGATCAGCTATGAATCACCGAGCTCTTAGTAACACAGTAATCCAAAACAAGTACAAAGATTCAAAAAGGAAAATTATATTTATATCCAGATAAAGAACTGATGGACCCTGAATATAAACCAAAGTATATTTTCTTTCCTTATTTTATTCTTTCTTTTGATCTGTTTCTTTTTCCACAACTGTAACAAATATGGAAATATGTTTTACATGATAGCATATGGATAACCTATATTAAATTGCATACCATTTTTGGGAGAGGAGAGGGAGAAAAATTTGAAACTTGAAACCTTGTAAAAATAAATGCTAAAATTTTTTCTTCATATGCAATTGGGGAAAAAATAAATACTAATAAAAGTTAAAAAAGGATGCTATAACACTTAGTACATATGTGTTTAGTATTGATATTCCTTCATTGCTTTTTGTAGCTTTTAGCAAGATATAATTTCCTCACTATCTGTTTTAATTAGTTTTATTTTAAATTTTGTTTTCCCTTAGGTTAGGATTGCTATCAGGTGTAGAATAATAGATTCTCCTCCAGCCCCTTATCTTTACTCTGTGTGTGTCTCTCTGTTTCAAGTGTGTTGCTTTTAAACAACATATTATAAGATTCTGGTTTTTGATCCACTTTGCTATCCATTTCTTTTTAATAGAAAGTTTCATTCCATTCACATTCACAGTTATTATTACTACCTGTGTATTTTCCTCCATCCTATATTTATCCTGTTTGTCCTCTCTCTCTTTTCACCTTTTCCCTCCTCACCAGGGTTTTGATTCTGTCTCCCACTTCCCCCCGTTTGCTCTCTCTTCTATTAGTTCCCTCCAATTCTGGCTTTACTTATTCCTACTTTCTAATTTCCTGGCCAGTAAGATAGATTTTTTTATTTTCATTCAACATTCATTCCTTCTTTGAGCCAAAACTGATGAGAGTCTCAAGTGATGTCCAACATCCACTCTCCCATCTTCCCCTATCCTAATAAGTCTTTCTTGCCTCTTCATGTAAAGTAATTTACCCCCTTCTACCACTCCCTTCCTTCTGCACCCAATGTGTTCCTATTTCTTATCCCTTATCCCTTAGTTATATTTTTATGTCATTCCCACAAATTCACCTTATATTAGGACCCTCTGTCTATGTATATTCCTTCTAGCTGTACTAGTAGTGGTACACATTTTAAGAATTACTAGTTTCACTTCACCATGTAGCGATGTAAACCATTCAATTCTATTTAATTCATTATTTTTCCCCTTTTTACATTTTTAGGCTATTCTTGATAATAGAGACAGTTTCTTTGTTCAACTCTCTTCTCCTTATTAAAACTTGGAGATCCTTCTACTTAATTGAATGACCAGTTTTTTCCACTCAGTGTAGTATGTTTAATTTTGCTGGGTAGGTGATTCTTCGTTGTAATCCTAGCTCCTTTGTCTTCCAGAATATCATGTTCCATGACCTCCAATCCTTTAATGTTGCACCTGCTAAGTCCTGTGTAATCCTGATTGTGACTCCAAGATACTTGAATTGTTTTATTCTGGCCATTTGATGCACTTTTTTCCCTTGACCTGATAGTTCTAAAATTTGGCTATGATTTTCTTAAAAATTTTTATTTAGGAAACTCTTTCCTGAGGTGATTGGTGAATTTTCTCAATGTCTTTTTTGTTCTCTTGTAGAATATCAAAGCAGTTTTCCTTAATAATTTCTTGAAAGATGCTGTACAGATCCTCCTTTTGATTATGTGTTTTGGAGGTACAGTGATTTTGAAATTGTCTCTGCTGGATCTATTGTGTAAGTCAGTTGTTATTTTTTTTCCAATGAGGTATTTTACATTTTTCTTATTTTTTTATTCTTTTGTATTTGTTTCATTGATTCTTGATGTATTGCAATGTTATTAGTTTCCACTTATCTAATTCTACCTTTATGTTTTCCACAGTTAGCTTTTGTATTTTCTTTTACATTTAACTAATTGTACTCTTTAGGTACTTCTTTTTCGAGTTGATTATTCTAACTCCTTTTCCACTTGACCAATTTTACTTTTTAAGCAGTTGTTTCCTTTTTTCTAAATTGTTGACTCTTTTTTTCTATAATTCTCTTTCATCACTCTCATTCCCCCCATTTTTTCTACCTTTCATATATAATGTTTAATCTTTTTTAATCTCCTCCATGAGTTGTTTTTTTTTTTTTTTCTGGGCTTGAGACCACTTCCCCTTCTTCATTGGGGTTTTGCCCATAAGTTTTTTGACATTGTCGTATTATTGTTGTTGTTGTTGTTACATGTTCATAATTTTTTTTTGGGGGGTAGAGGCTTTTATTTTCATTTAAATTTGAGCTCTACTACTGGGCTTCTTCTGCTAGGGGCTGTTGGCCCTGGCTATTTACCCAGTGCTGCATTGATCTTGCCCTGAGACCCAGTGGGATCTTCATGTCTGGTGCTGTGCTGAGGTTGTGGGATGGAGTATGACTGGCACTGCTGGAGGCCATAGGGGTCTGTTAGTTCAGCTGGTGCCAATTTGGGATCCTAGTGATTGTGTCTGGAGTGTGCTGAGACTGGTGTTTCTGAGTTTCCCCAGTGATACACTGAAGCATATGCAGGGTACCTGTTTTCCTGGGGCCAGGCATATGTTTGAGGCAAAACATGCACACACACACACACACACACACACACACACACAATCTCCTAAGTGGTTATTTTCCTGAACTTTATCTGGACTGCATGACTTTGTCATCCCCCTCAGCCCACCCTTAGATCCTTCCACCATGTCATGTTGGTATCCTCCTCCCCATTTTCAGATTCCTTTTTTGTGTTATTTCCCCTATTAGATTGTGAACTATTAGAGAGCAAAGATGGTGTTAAGCCTTTCTTTGTAACCCTAGCACTTAACATGGTGCCTGGCACACAGTGTCACTTGATAAATGTTTATTGACTCTGGCTTTACTCAAATATTTAAGCAGCAACTGTATAGTGTACAGTGTAGAGTCAGGAAGACTTGTGTTTAAATCCTGCCTCTGAGACTTACTAACGTTTTGACCCTGGGCAAGTACCTCTATGTGCTTCATGCAATATCCTGTGATTTATCTGATGTATATGAGTTCTATTCTAATTTGGGAAATGGAATTTTCAAACTAGGAGTTTCCAAACCTAACAAAATAATTTATTCATACACACATATACACACAGACATAAATATATAAATAAGTATGCATATATACATATATGCTTTATATATAAACTCTTCTAATTTGGTACTATGTATGCATATATCTGTGCATACATATACATACATATTTGCCCACTTTTTTTTCTAGACAGATAGGTGATACAGAGGAAAGACTGCTATACTTAGATTTAGGAAATGAACTCAAACCCTGCCTCAGGCACTTATGGGCAAGTCACTTAACTTCTCTCAAACTTTATCCTAAGTAACTTGAGATAATATTACTTAACTCACACATTGTTGAGAGTATCAACTAAATAAACATGTAAAATGCTTCACTAACCTTAAAGTACAATATATTAATGCTACCATTATTGCTATTAGTTGTTATTGTCATAATTATCATCATATTGCCAAATTGCCAACGGTCACACAATAGTGTGTGTCAGAGGCTCTGGCTATGACAAATGTTCCTGCTGAAGCCTAGGCCTCAGTCAGCCAGTGATAGAAATTGTCAAAGTTCAACACAATGGAGGTATTCCAGATTCCAGAGGAAAGACAGAAGCAAGAATGACAACAAAAGGGGATCCCATATACCTTCACTGCCAACTATTGTTCACCCAGATAGGCCAGTGTGCAGAGGGGGGAAGACTGATGTCCAACATTACCTGTTTTTCCTTGTGCATAAAGAGCTTCACACACACACACACACACACACACACACACACACACCCTCACAAATGCAGGAGGAAATCTCCAAATCACCTGCTTTCATAGGTCATGAAAAAGAATAATGGAAGGAAGTGTGTGCGTGTGTGTGTGTGTGTGTGTGTGTGTGTGTGTGTGTGTGTGTAAAACACCACTTGGTTTGTAATTTAAATATTACATGTATATAAGATAAATGATATTGTGAGTAACAGTAGATGTAAGGAAGTGTTCACCCAAAGCAGTTTGGACTCCTTACAATACTTCAAGCGTTCCAGCTGTTGAACATATGTGTGATCTTGTATATACGTGTATAGATTTATGGATAGATAGAAAGACAGACAGGCAGGCAGGCAGATAGATAGATAGATAGATGATAGATAGATAGATAGATAGATAGATAGATAGATAGATAGATAGATAGATAGATAGATAGGTAGATAGATAGATAAGGTAGATTGATGGAAGGATTGATGCTAACAAAAACACCACCTTCTCTGGTTACATGTGTGCAAGACACCTTGAGGGAAAGACAGGCTTGTGGCAAACAAGTCAAAGCACCATTATGGAGACAAACTAGAATCCTGAACCCAAGAGCCTTGGGAATAACAAGGCTGTTGGGCTCAGTATAATGACAATTATCCTGGGAAGCAATCCCTGTGAAGATGCAACCTGGAAACTATTGCTGCAGGGGCTAAAGTCACATCTTCTGAAGACCCAGAAAGGAAAGTTCTTCTTACCACAAATTGAACTGTCAAAAGGGACCTTTCCATTTGATTTTTAGCTGAAACTTTCAATATATGTTGTCTCCCCCATTAGAATGTGATTTCCTTAAAACCAGGGATTTTCTTACTTTTCTATTTGTCAGTGCTTAGCACAGTGCTTTGCCTGTTGGCAAGTAGTTAAGTGCTTTTTCATTCAAATGTTCATATCTATCTATCATCTATTTCTGGCTAACATTTTTTATGAGAAAATTGATAACTTTATAGATGACACACCGTTGACCTTTGTAATCTGATCTGGATTTTGCTTTGCCGTGTTACCTAACCATGAAAACATTCTTCCCTACAGAATTTATCCAGTATATGGTAATGAGCAAATTACTTTCCCTCTTAACTTCAGTGTAGTGAGATGTATAATATGAAGAATAATTTATTCATAAACTAAATTGGTAAAACATTGAGAGTTACTTCAAAAGAATCTTTGGAAACAAAATACAAAACATGCAGTTTAGTTTCATTTATATGTAAAATGAACATCAATAAAATAGTTATCTTTTCCTACTTTTACCTTTAAAAAGTCGCAAAAGATTAAGAAAAATGGAATATTTCAGAGTATCATATAAATGTAAATTTATAGTACTATATTACAGTTCAGCTAATCCACTGGCTTATTGTAAAATAATTTTCCATATATACTTTTCCATGAATTCATACTATTTTAAAGCACAAATAAAGATCCAGTTGATATTGAAACTAAAATAGGATCCTGGAAAAACATGTGTTGTTATTACACTTGCTATGAAACATGGGACATAGACTACAATTTCTTACAGTGGTTAGCCAAAATGTAGATATTAGACTCATTGCTATTCCATAATTGTTCTGATGCCTAAAAGGCTATAGATCTATCTCAGTAAAGTTATGTCTAAATATTATGGTGGACTATGTTTATGTCATAGTATTTTAGAAAACTTCTTCCTACTCATTAAAGTTTATTACCACCAAGCCATTCCTGATTCAGTCAATTCTGACTTGACCTTCTCTTTTTCCATCCATCTCATGTTTTTCATTTACAATAGAAACAAACTAATTTACTCACCATTCTCCTAACTGGTCTCCCTTTCCTTTTCCCAACATATCCTTCACAAAGCTAACAAAGTTTTCTTTACATACTACTCTCCTGCTTCTATTTTAGGCTTGCCATGATTTTACTCCAACCTATTTTCCTGAATAATTTTACATTGCACCCCACCATGCACTATATAATACAGCTAAACAATTAGTTCTATTAACAACAATTCAAAATTATATAGTACTCCAGGGTTTACAAAGTGCTCTCCTCCTAACAAATCTCTGAAGCAATTAGAACAGTGTTATTATGTCCATTTTACAGAAAAGCAAATTGATCTTTTGATAAGCTAAGGGATTTGCCCAAAGTCATGAGACTAATAAATGCCAAAGATGAAATCTGAATTTACATCTGCTGACTTCAGGTCTAATATCATTCTGCTATGTACTATGGTCCCCCTGGTCCCTGAGCTCATCTGGAAATTTCACACATGCATGCATTTATGAAGGACATTTATATTGATTAGTATCTTCTTTCTCATATCCATTTGTTGAAATAATTATTGTATTTCAATCCTTAGTTCAGGTATCACCCATTTCAGGAAATTCTCATCCTTTTAAATGAAAGTGATCTCTCCTTTTTTAATCATTTAAAATAACATTTTGTTTATTTCCTTAGGTCATATCCCATTCTACATTGTATCATGCCTACTTATATACATATTATTACATTATCAGCTCCTTGGCAGAAAGGATTGTGACATTTATCATTTGTTTATCTAGTGAGGCAAGTATTAAAGATATTATTATGGCAATTTTACAGATGAAGAAATTGAGACTTAGAACATCTGAGTGACTCGCCAATGGAGACATATCTGTCTATCTGTCCATCTGTCTCTGTCTGTCTGTCTATCTATCTATCTATCTATCTATCTATCTATCTATCTATCTATCTATCTATATCTGTCTGTCTGTCTATCCTCATTATCAGTGGCTGAACTTGAACTTTGGACTCTCTGAATTGAGCCTGGCACTCATCACTCTGCAACAATGCCATTAGAAAATCAAGGAATTGCTTCTAACTTCAGACATGAAAAGTGACATCAGGGAGGAGGTGGCACCTGAATTGTCATGAAGGAGATGGAATTCACTACCATGATGCCTATACCATATTGCCTATTCATAATCTGAGATGGATATTTCTTCTGTCGATGCTACTCTAATGGTATCTGGTATTTAAGTAGTTTATATGTATCCATCCTAAACTTAAATACTACTCCAAAGTCCTATCCCCTACTCCCATGCACTGTTGGGCAAGACCATGATGTAGGGCATTCAAAGTCTCTGTCACAGTGGAGGTGAGACTAACAAGTTCTACTTTCCTGAAATACTTTAATGTACAAATCTGGAGACTCAAAAACAAAAAGCTTTAAGCTAGCTTCAAGTGGGATCAAAATGCGTAGAAAAAGCCTTTGCTTAAGTAGAACAAATATATCACCTAAAATTTGGATTTACACTTTTGAATTATACTTGGAAAAATTGATCATCATTCTTTGAGAATTTATAGAATGCAGGCAATTGGCAACTAGGTGGTACAGTGGATAGAGTTCTAGGTCTTCTAAAGTCAATCATGAGCAGCACTCCTCAGGACTGCTGCTGTGAATAACTTTAAGGATCTAAGTGCAAAGTATATTGAGCTTTCTATTTATTCAGTAATAAACTAAGCCAAAGCATTCAAGAAACTAAAGCACAACATTCACAACAACATAACATAACAACTTAGTACCAGGGTGGCCATATAGTCTTAGACAAAACATATCATTCAGTAAGTCACAATCTCCTCAATCAATACAGAGTGCCCAAGTCAATTCTTTCATCTTGACTCCAGGCTGGCATCCAATTATCCTTAAGGGGTAGTAGAAAATACAAAAGTTATCCATCCCTAGGTCATAGTAAGTCACAATCTTATCAATCAATACAGAGTACCCAAGTAAAGTTCTCTTTAATCTTGACTCCAGCCTGACTTGCAAACCCCATGGCTCCTCCTCCACAGGATGATTGCTCCAACCTCTTGCCTGGACTCACCCGTAGACAGCTCTCTGCTCCTGTTTCATATGGACCACTTTCCTTCAAAACTTTTGAAGTTTCTGTTTCTAGGAAGACAAAGCTTAACAGAACTACAATAGTTACATATGTTATTGGCGCTATCATCTCAATTCACTTTCTGTCTGAGAAACTGATACAGAACAACAGACAGAACTTCTATCTGAGAAATCAACACAGACAGGTGCCAACATCAGAAACATTCAGTTCTGCCTGCTCCCAACTCATGCTAGAGCTTTTATCTGCTCTGCTCCTTTCTGTCCTGCCCTTCCTGTCCTGCTCTTTCAGCAAGCTCCTTCCACCTTGTACTCCATGTGATGATGTTAAGTATATTAAGGACAATACAATGTATACTGTTTCCAAAAAAGATTTTACACAATCAAATGTGAGGCTTCCATTTGCTCCAATCTAATTCTGAAGGAGTTATTCTCTTTAGTGAACTTTTGAGATTCTTTTTTCATCAGTTAAATTTGGCTTTTTAAGCCATTATTCTCCTCATTGGCTTGTTGAGCCTCTTTTGCCATCTGAGTTAGGCTATTTTTTAAGGTGCTTTTTTCTTCAGTCAGGTTGTTGACTCTCTTTTCATGATTTTCTTGCATCGTTCTCATTTCTCTTCCCAATTTTTCTTCCACTTTTCTTATTTGGTTTTCAAAATCCTTCTTAAGCTCCTCTATAGCCTGTAAGAAATTCATATTTTTCTTGGAAGCTTTTGGTCCAGCAGTTCTGACTTTGTTTTCTTCCTCCTTTTCCATGTTTTGATCCTTTTTCCCCCCAAAAAGGACTCCAAAGTTGGATTTCTGTGCTTGTTTTGCTTCATTTGCTTTGTCATGTTGCCAAGCATTTACTTGACTTTTGAGCTTTTTGTCACAGTAGAACTCTGCTTCCAGAGAGGAGAGCTTTGTCCCAAATTGCTGGCATATTCACAGCTGCCAGAGCTATTAGATGGGTCTCCTCTCTGAAGCCTCCAGAAGCTCTGGCAGCTGTTGAACCACCCCAGGACCTCCACCCTAGACAGCAATCCAGATCCAAGTAGGTTAAAGCAAGAGAGATTACCTTTCAGACTGGTTGCTTGGTTCCCCTACAATCTGCAGGCCAAGATCTCTGAAGCAGCCACATGGCTGCAGCTGCACAGCCATCTTGCCTCAGCCACTTCTGCCTCCTGGAGGGAGAGAGCAGACTGATATCCTAGACCCTGTGTTCCCAAAGTCCACTGACCTCTCACTTTGTTTTTGGCATTTATGGTCTGATTATTGTGGAAATTGCCACAGCTACTGGTCATCCACTCTTCTGAAGTCCCTCAAGCCATGAATGATTGGGCCACAGTGGTGCTAAAACCATGGCTCATGCGGGCTGGCTTCTGCTCCCAACATGCTGCAATGGACCCTTTCTGCCAGCCTGCTGGGCTGTCTTCAGTAGGAGGTTTGTTTCACTCTGTCACTTTGTGGGTTCTGTAGCTCTAAAATTTGTTTATGTTCATTTTTTATAGGTATTTGAAGTGGTTATGGGGGGAGTACAGGGAGATTTCCTGCTTCTATGCCATCATCTTGGCTCCTCCCCCTGTATAGTTTCTTGAATAATAGGAGTGGATGGTTGATTTTCCTGCAGGGAAAATGTAGCATCAATGCAATATTTACAGTGCCCATGTTCATGATAAATGCCATGACTGTAAGTATTATATGATGTTCAATTGCAAAATATAACAGATTCTCTAGGTAGAGAACAGAACTGAAACATTTATTTAGACACCAGAAAACTGAATCCCAAAACGCGTAAGCTGATTCCATCACAGTATGAAAGATATTCACAAGCCATTATATTGCTAACAGCCACAGCATCCTTCAGCCTTCCCACAAACCAATACAAGAGCAGTATTTACTCACAAGCTTGTCTGACTCCTTGCCTGAGTGTTCTCTCTCCCCCACACATATGGCTAGCTGTTACTCGCTTCCTGTGAGCTCTGCTTCCTTTCAGTTAAACTCCTCCCACCACAGTCTCCATGTGACTGCATTCAGCTTTTTAGGGGCAGAGTTTATATTCACAGCAAGGAAGCTTCCTGTGGTCTCTGCTGTACCCTTTAGCAAATTCCCTCCATCACAGGCTCCATGTTATTATATTAAGCTCATTAAGGGGCAGAATTTACTTCCAAAGCAGGGGAGGTCTTCAGACTCCCCCGTTGGTCTATGCATGGGGAGGGAAGATCTTCAAATTCCCATTCCCATTACAGGAAGGAGGAGGGGAAAGTTGCAGTACAACTGGCACAATACACCACAGACTGGTGTCCTGTTAGACATCTAGAGGGGAAGAAGACTTATGTTTAAATTTTTGGTTTTGTTACTTATTAACCTTGTATTAACCCAATAAGTTCTTTAACTTTCCTTTTCTCACCTGTGAAATGACTATAATAATAATGACACAAACCACCATAGAGTTTTGATAAAGAAAGCACCTTATGAATTAATGTTATTTTAAATGTGAGCTCAGTATATTTTCTAGTCCTTAGAAATGAATTACATTACTATTCCAAGATATCTGGGTCTTGTCAAGCTCCTTTATATGACCATCTCCTCGAATGGAGTAGATCACAACATATTTGCACATATCTTTCATGTGTGACCCTGTCAATATTCACATTGTTCAATGTTCTTTCAAAACATGCTGCTTCCACTTCAGCCATCTTCTCAAATCTCTCCCATTGAAATATTCTGCCCCTGAGTCCATGTGCTATGAAATATATGCTTTCTTCTAATCTTTACCAGGACCATATCTCCATGTTAATTCTCCAGATATTTCTGGATTTTCCTACCTCTACATCAGCCATATTCCTCAATTCTCTCTCATCAAAACCATTTAGACTGTTCCCTTGGGCCCTGGGCTCTAATAGTCTTTTGTTTTATGTTGCTTAGAACTAGGTATATGTGCCACTTCTAGGCAATTTCCAAACAATGCCAACACCACATGTGTACCCTACTGCTCCTTGTAGTTGTTGTTTTCCTCTACTAGAACTGAAGCTCCTTGAGATCAATGGCTATAAGCTCCACTGATGGATATGTATGGATCATGCATCTTTTGAATCATGAATTTTGAAAGCCTTGGAACAGAATACTTAAGATTTTTAGTATTGATTAAGTTGGACAACAAAATGGAGAAATGGTAAACTCTACAAGTTAAGATAATAAGCTTCCTGAAAGACAGCATGCTGTAGTGGAACTGAAAGTGGGACTTAAGACCCAAAGCATGACCTAGAATTTGAATCCCACCTTAGGCACTTAACAGAGTAATTTTGTGACCTTGAGTAATGTGAGCTATTATTAATTAATGAGTATAGGAACCCTGTCTTATTTATACTTGTAATTTCTTACAGCACTTAGTGTGGTGATTCAACCATAGTAGGATTATGTGAGCATAAATATAAGGTAGGAAGAGATTTTAGAAAATATTCACTCTAGGGGGCAGAATCAAGATGGCAGAGTAGAAAGAGGACTTCCTCAGGGCTCCGGCTCCCACCACCTTCAATTGATAGAAAAGGTTACTCTGAACAAACTTTGGAGGTACAGAAACCAAAAAATGACACAGAGAAGCTAACCTCTAGCTGAGGACAACCCCACAGGCTGGCAGGGAGCAGCCAGGGCAGCACTCTGGGAGCCCATCCCAGCCCTGCACTAGCCAGAGGCTTTAGCCTCAGGCAGGCCTGACCAGCCTACAGCTGAAGGGACTGCAGTTCACCAGCAGCTATGGTGGTTTCCAGAATTATCAATACATTGATGATAAGGACAAATTGAGAAGACAGTGCAGTGTGGACTTTGGCATCCAGTAGTTGGGAGTGTGGTCAGCCATTATCCCTTGGAGTGAGAAGCCGCTGAGGTACTGCAGCCATGCAGCCACAGGCATATAGCAACTTCACCTCCTCTCCTGCAGACTGTAGGGGGACCAAGAGACCAATCTGAGGGTAATTGCTCTTGCTTTAACCTGCCTGCATCTGGATTAAGATGTAGGGTGGAGGTCCTGGGGTGTGTAACCAGCTAGCCAGAACATGTGGAGGCTTCATAGAGAGCACCCAGCTAATACATTAAGCTGATGAGAAAACCCCAGCGATTGGGACAAAGCTCCCCTGTCTGGTAGCAGAGTCCTACCATGGCAAAAAGATCAAAAGTCAAGTAATTGAGTGACAACATGAGTAAACAAGGGAAGCAAAGCAAACAGAGGAATCCAACATTAGACTCATATTTTGGGGACAAAAAGATCAAAGCATGGAAGAGGAGGAAGACAGTGAAGTCAGAACTCCTGCACCAAAAGCTTCCAAGAAAAATATGGACTGGTTACAGGACATAGAGGAGCTTAAAAATATTTTTGAAAACCAAATAAGATAAGTGGAAGAAAAATTGGGAAGAGAAATGAGAATGATGCAAGAAAATAATGAAATGAGAGTAAAGTACCTGAGTGAAGAAAATAACGCCTTAAAAATAGAATAACTCAAATGACAAAAGGTGCTCTATCAGGAAATGAGAAGAATGCCTTAAAAAGTCGAATTTGCCAGATGGAAAAATATCTCAAAAGCTCACTGAAGAGAATCTTTCCTTCAGAATTAGATTGGAGCAAATGGTAGCTAGTGAATTTAAGAGAAATCAAGATACAATTAAACATATCCAAAAAAATGAAAATGTAGAAGGCAATGTGAAATATCTCATTGGAAAAGCCACTGACCTGGAAAATAAATCCAGGAAAGATAATTTAAAAATGATCAGACTACCTGAAAGCCATGAAAAAAAAAGAACTGAGAAAACATCCTTCAAGAAATTCTCAAAGAAAATTGTCCTGATGTTGTAGAATCAGAGAGCAAAATAGAGGTAGAAAATATTCCACTAATCATCTTTTGAAAAAGATCCCAAAAAGAAAACTCCTAGGAATATTATATCCAGGTTCCAGAATTCCCAGATCAAGGAGAAAATCTTGCAAGCATCCAGAAAGAAAAAATTTGAATATTCTGGAAATACAAGCAGTATAACACAGGATCAGGCAGTTTCTACACTGAGTGATCAAAGGGCTTGGAATATGATATTCCAGAGGGCAAAGGAGCTGGGATTGAAACCAAGAATAACCTTTCCCTCAAAACTGAGTACCATGTTTCAGGCGAAAATATGCTCATTCAGTGGAAAAAGGACTTTCAAGCATTCTTCATGAAAAAACAGAGTTGAATAAAAATTTGAAATACAGATACAAGAAGCAAGAGAAGCATGATAAGGTAAACAGGGAAAAGAAATCATAAGGAACTTATCAAAATTGAACTCTTTACATTCCTACATGGAAAAATGATAATTGTACCTTGTGAAGCTTTTCTCAGTATGAGCATAATTGAAGGGAATAAAAATGTATATTTATGTGTGTATATGTATGTATGTATAAATATACACACACAGACATATATATATATACATATATATATATATATATATATATATAATATGTGTGTGTGTTTGTGTGTGTGTGTGTCTATATAGGAGGATATAAGGGAGTATGAATACATATGTGAATGTATGCATATATGTGCACAGGTATACCTAGATAGGGGGCACAGGACCAATTGAATAGGAAAGTATGATACTGAAAAGGTGAAATTAAGAGTTGGCAGATGAATATACTGAGAGGAGATAGAGACAGATTGGCATAAATTGTCTCATATTGAAGAGGTAAGGGTAAATGGTTACAAGGGAGGGGAAGAAGAGGAAGTGAAAAGGAAATGGATCAACCTTATTCTTATTGAATAATAAGGAATCTTAGGAAGAGAATGATATATACACTAAATACTGTATCTCACCCTACAGGAGAGTAGGAGGGAAGGGGATGAAAGGGGGTATGATGGAAAAAAGGACATGCTGGGAGGGAGGGAAATTGGAAGCACCCACTTTTGAAAAAGGACAGGATCAAAGTAGAGAATAGAACAAGTGGGAGGTGGGATAGAAGGGAGGGATATATAGTCAGTCTTTTACAATATATCTACTATGGAAATGTTTTCCATAGCTACACATGAACAAGAGATATTGAATTGTTTATCTCCCCTGTAAGGGTGGGTGACAAGAGAGGAAGGGAATGAATCTGGAATTCAAAGTTTTAAAATAAAATGTTTAAATATATATATATATATATATATATATGTATATAATCAAAATTATTTTACATGTAAATGGGAAATAAGATATACAGGCACTCGGGCATAGAGATCCACTGTGCCCTATTGAAAAGCTGGAGAGGGTAAGGGAGAAGATATGGAAGAGAGCAGATTGGAAAACGGTATATCCAGTGGGATCACTATTTTGGGGTGGTGGGTAGGGGAAAATTGGAGAGAAAATTTATAACTCAAAATCTTGCAGAAATGAATGGTGTAAACTAGAAATTAAAAAAAGAATTTGCTAAAAAATTTGATTAAAAATAAAAAAATATCACTCAATTCTATCAATTTACTGATGAGGAAATTGAGTTCCAGAGATATTAAATGACTTGTTCAAGTAATATATTTAGTAAGGCAGGATTTACATCTAATTCTTCTCTCATTTTATCCATTATGCCATGACATTTCTCAATAAATTGGAATATCTTAATGAATGGTTTTGGAATGAATGTATGCATGAATTATTTTCCCAATTTTTTGATTTAATTATTTCTATCCCTGCCTTTTCCCATAAAAATTCCCCCACTTTACTTTCTTCCTTTCAATCAATTTTTTGGTTTTTCTTACTCTTCATCAATATGTGTATGTATTTATATACATGAACATACACATATTTACATGTGTGTAGACACTTATTTTCACATAGAACACACTATATACATGTGTGTATATACTTTTAGCAGCAAACACCCCAGCATACCCAGGATGGCTGCTAACACCAGTTCTTATATTTGCTTTTCTAAAGGAAAGCAACTCAAAATGGGTTAACAATCTCACTTAAATCAATCAAACTTATATTATTTACCTATTCAGGGGGAAAAATCAGCAACCTGTACTTCAGAGAATACAAACAGAAGTTACAAAAGAAAATAACAGTTAAGCACACAGGCTTCCAGCTGTCTGATCATTACATCCTTACCTAGTTAGTTACTAGAGAAGGAAGCACCAACATCTGGGTTTTCAAAGCTGGGGGCCTGAAAGGCTGCCCAGGGTCACCAAATCACAGAACTCTTCCCAAAGTGAACCCTAAAGCAAAACCTCCCATCAGGGAATATATAGCCTTCTTCTGGGTCAGAGACCATCACAACCCTCATCACACACTGTCCAATCACAAATTAACAAGGTGTGGTCATTCCTGAAAAAAAAAGCCTCCCTCCATAGGCTCCAGGTGAGCATATTCAGCCTAACAGGGGGCAGAGTATATTTTCAAATCAGGAAACATTCTCAGAGTCACTTAAGCCTATCAAAGGGCCAAGGGGTAGAGAAGATCTTTAGATGTATACCCATACATACATATACAAATATGACATACAATGTCTGATTCTTCATCATCCCATTGGTTTTTCTTGGTAAAAATACTGGTGTTGTCAGACATTTCCTCCTCCAGCTCATCTTGTAGATGAGGAAACTGAAACAAACAGGATTAAATTACTTGCCCAGATTCACAGTTAGTGTGTTTATGAGGACAGATTTGAACTCATGAACATGAGTCTTCCTGATTCCAATTTGAGTATTCTATCCACTGCATCACCTAATTGATTTACTCAATATTTGCATATGTAAAATACATACTATACTTACACACACACATCCCACAATAGTCTCTCCAAACTGTTTTCAACAATAATATTCACTCATTCGATCATTTATTTAAAAATTATTACTATGTACCTATTATGTAAAAGATGTTTTGAAAAGGGTTTGGCAAGCCCTCACACCAGAGGGGCTAGTCCTCCCTGAATACTCCCTTCCTTTTATATCTGTCTGTCCTTTTACTCTCAGGTTCCAAGAAGCTGTAGAATGTGCAGTGGCCACACTCTAGTAAAACTAACTTAGCACATGGTTGTGGATAGACCTAAAACCTGCTAATGAGGTAGGAGGATGTCCACTCAAAGCATGGAAAGGCTTCTCATGGCAGAATTTGTTTCAATGATCACGAAGGCAGTAGATGGGCTAAACCAGATTGAGGGTAGCCAACAGGTTTCAAACCTAAGGTGATGTCTACACCAAGCACATGAATACATTGTTTGGCAGAATGGACAGATACAAATAATTTGTTCCAAAGACCATGGACGTGGTATAAGTAGGTGTGTAGGGTACTTAGAATTTGGTTAGACATCATCCACTTCATGTCCTTAGATGGCTTTTGGGGTGTGGCTGCTGCACTTGCTACAACTTCTTAGAGTCACAGGTGAGACTTGGATAAAGGTGGACACCAAAGGTTTATGAGCAACCCTGAAAAGGGCTCAGTAAGCCCTCACACGAGAGGTACTATTACTTTCA
This sequence comes from Petaurus breviceps papuanus, assembly GCF_028583685.1. Classification (NCBI taxonomy): domain Eukaryota; kingdom Metazoa; phylum Chordata; class Mammalia; order Diprotodontia; family Petauridae; genus Petaurus; species Petaurus breviceps. The sequence continues at coordinate 66,986,350 of NW_027185655.1, forward strand.
GATGACAACCAATCCCTAAAGGGTACTGAGACAGAAAATGATTAAGCCTTACTTTCTGTACCATCACTGTCTTCTCATCTCTTCCAGGTCTTATCATCTACCCTGCATCCAATATTGCCACCATAATTATTTATGTAGCTGAGAAATCTCTGCATCATGCCATTCACATATCTGCAGAGATAGACTTTTAGGCCTTTCCAATTGCTTTACAATTGAACTTTCTTGTATATATTATCTCCCTGGATTAGAGTCTGAAGTCTATCAGCACAGGGGGTGTCTTCTGTATTCTATTTGTTTAGTTGTTGATATTAAACACTTAAGAAATGCCTTTGGAGGCAGAGTCAAAAAGGTGGGATAAAGGCACATATTGCTCAGAGCTCTCCCCCAAACATCTCCAAATACCTGTTAAAAATGACTCTAAACAAATTGTAGAACTGCAGAACCCAGAAAAAGATGTAATAAAACAAATTTTCAGCTCAAGGGAACTTGGAAGTTCAGCAGAAAATGTCTGTTGCAACCTCGTCTGAGAGGAACACAGTCCAGAACCAGCACTAAGCAGAGGTCTAGAGGTTACTGAATCACAGTGACATTTACCAGATCTTTCAGTTCACAGATCCCAAAGACAACTTAGAAGGTTGGCAGGAAAAGTCTGTTGCACATAGAAGACAGTGGAGTCCAGTCTAGCACAGGCTGTGCCCTTACAGCCCTGGACACCGCAAACCAGGCCTCAGAAAGGGCAGCTATAGTAGCTGCTTCCAGAGTTCTCAATCTATAGGTGGTAAGGGGGTTGAACCACAGGTCAAAAGGAGATTACAGGGTTCTTTGGCTAACACTGAGGCAAGACTCTGTTGCTTTGTCCATACCAAAATCTGGTTTGTCTTCATGGGTGGCAGTACCAGGGTGAGAAGCATAGCAGAACTTGCAGCCATGGTAGAGGCAGGACCCTCCTCATTCTTTCAGGGCAGAAAAGAGAGTTTGTGGTCACTATAGACCAGAGTACAGGTTAGGAGAAGAGTAGACACTTTTGCTCAGATAATATCACTTTAGAATAACTGAAAACTTACAAGACCCTAGAAGTATCTCTCCAAACAGCTGCACAAAACCCCTGAAAATTGGGGCAGTGTTGTCTACCCTGGAAGTAGAGTCCTACTTTAACAAAGAGTTAGAAGTAAATTAATAGGTTGGGAAAATGAGGAAACAATGAAAAAAGAATACTCTGACTAGAAAAAGTTCCTATGGTGACAAGGAAGATCAAAACACACACTCAGAAAAAGAAAACAAAGTCAAAGTTCTTTTGTCCAAAGTCTTGAAGAAAATCACAAATTTGTCTCAGGACATGTAAGAACTCCAAAAGAATTTTTAAAATCAAGTAAGAGAGGTAGAGGAAAAATTGGGAAGAAAAATGAGAGCGATGCAAGAAAATCATGGAAAATGAGTCAACAGTTTGCTAAAGGAGACACAAAAACTGCTGAAGAATATAATACCTTAAAAAACAGATGAGGACAAATGATAAAAATGTCCAAAAAGTAAATGAGGTGTCAAATTCCTTAAAAAGCAGAATTGGTCAAATGGAAAAAAAGGTTCAAAAGCTTACTGAAGAAAATCATTTCTTAACATTTAGCATCAAGCAAATAGAAGCTTATGACTTCATGGGAAATGAAGAAACTAAACAACAAAACTAAAAGAAAGAAAGAAATGGAAGACAATGTGAAATATCTCCTTGGAAAAGCAACTCATTGGGGCACAACTAATTTGGCAGAGTATGAGCAGGGACTTACTTGAATTGTACCCCAAGCACCTCCAAATACCTGTAAAAATTACTCTAAACAAATTCTAGAGCTACAGACCCCAAAAAATGACAGAGTGAAGTAAATATCCAGCCCAATATAGCCTAGAAGGCCAACAGGAAGGGTCTATTGCACCAGGCTGGGCATGGAGCACAATCCAGCATGGACCTCACTGGCATAAATGGGGCCAGAGCCAGACTCACATGACTGAATCACTGGCAGCTGTGGTGGTTTCCAGACTTCTCAACCAACCAACTTCCAAAGAAGGTTAGCAGGAAAACTCTGTGGGAAATAGGTGAAAGAGGAGTATGGTCTGGCTGGGGTCGAGTCACAGCCCCAGGCAGTGGAGGTGGTGGTGGCAGCAGAAACAGCAGCAGAAGTGTCAGCAGTGGCTGCTTCCAAAGCTCTTGGGCCATAGACACTGGGGATCAAGTGACTGATGCAAAACCCCTGATGTCTAGGACAGTACAACAACACTCCAACCCCACTGGTAGCAGAGTTCTACCTTCAGAAAGAGTTAAAAAGTCAAATATTTGGTTAGGAAGATGAACGAACAGGGCAAAAACCTTCAGATCATAGAATGTTACCTTTGTGATAAAGAACAAAACATATAACCAAAGTAAGAGAGCAAAGTCAAAGCTCCTCCAAGAAAAACATGAATGGAACTCAGGTCATGGAAGAACTCAAAAAGGATGTTTAAAATTAAATAAAAGAAATAAAGGGAAAATTGGGAATATAAATGAGAGATATTCAACAAAATCATAAAAAAATGTGTCTACAGCTTGCAGGAAATCCAAAAAATGCTAAATAAAATAACCCCTTAAAAATAGACTAACTCCAATGTCAAAAGAGGTCCAAAAAGCCAATAAATAGAAAAATGACTTGAGAAAAAGAATTGGCCAAATGGAAAATGAAGTCTAAAAGCTCACTGAAGAAAATAATTCCTTAAAATTTAGAATGGAAGCTAATGATTTTGTAAGGAATCAAGAAATTATAAAACAGAAACAAAAGAATGAAAAAAATAGAGAACAATGGGAAATATCACATTGAAAAATCCACTGACCTAGAAAATACATCCTTGAGAGACAATTTAAAAATTCCAAAAAGAAAACTGCTAGGAATATTGCAGGCAAATTCCAGAATTCTTAGGACAAGGAGAAAACATTCCAAGCAATCAGAAAAAACAATTTGAATATTCTGGAGGTCATATGAGTCAGGATTAAAACCAAGAATCACCTACCAAGCTAAATTGAGTATAATACTTTAACAGGGAAAATGATTATTCAATGATATAGAGGACTTTCAAGCATTCTTGATGAAAAGGCCAGAGATGAATAGAAAATACGATTTTGAAATGCAAGAATCAAGAGAAGCTTGAAAAGATTAACAAGAAATAGAAATCATAAGGGAATTATTAAATTTGAACTACTTTTATTCATATATGAAAAGATGACATTTGTAAGTTATGAGACACTTCTCAGTATTAAGGTAGTTGGAGTTCTGATAGATAGATAGATAGATAGATAGATAGATAGATAGATAGATAGATAGATAGATGGATGGATGGATGGATGGATGGATGGATGGATGGATATAAAAAGATAGATAGATAGATAGATAGATAGATAGATAGATAGATAGATAGATAGATAGGTAGGTAGGTAGATTAGATAGAAACAGAGTGAGTTGAATATGAAGGGATGATATACAAAAATAAAATTAAGGAGTGAGAGAGAAATATATTGGCAGAAGGATAAAGGGAGAGGTAGAATGGGGGTAAAATGTCTCACATAAAAGAGCCTAGAAAAAGGTTTCACAATGGAGGGGAAGAGGGAAGTGGAAAGAGGGAATGAGTGATACTTACTCCCATCAGATTTGACTTAAGGGGGGAATAACATACAGACTCAATTGGGTATCTTACGCTACAAGAAAGTAAGGGGAAGGAGATAAGAGGTAGGGGGAATGATAGAAGGAGGGCAAATTTGGGAAGGGCGTAGTCATAAGCCAAGACTTTCAAAAAGGGACAGGGTCAGAAGAGAAAATAGAATAAGTGGTGGTGAGATAAGAAAGAGGGAAATGAAGTTAGTCTTTTACAACATGAATATAATTGAAGTGCTCTGCATAATTATACATGTATAATCCATTTTGAGTTGCTTGCCTTCCTTATGGTGGTGGGAGGGGAGGGAAGAAGGGAGAGAATTTGCAACTCAAAGTTTTAAAAACAAATGTGAAAATTTGTTTTTACATGCAACTAGGAAATAAGATATATAGGCAATGTGGTTTAGAAATCTATCTTGCCATATACAAAAGTAAGGGGGATGATTATAAAAGGGGTGGGCATGAGAGAAGGGGTAATCAGATTGTATGTTTTCTTGGGTTATGGGGAGGGGAGAGATGGGAATTAAATTTGGAACTCATAACATTGTGGTAATGTGTGTTAAAAACTAAAAATATACCAATTAATTAAACAACAATAACTGAACTGGAAATGGATCCAGGAGAGGTAATTTTAAAATTGTAGGACTAACTGAAAGCCATGATTCAAAGAAGAGCCTAGACATTGTATTTCAAGAATTATCAAAGAAAACTACCCTGATATTTTAGAACTTAAGGTTGAAATAGAAATTTAGAAAATCCATCAAAAATCTCCTAAAAGAAACCCCTAATGAAAACTCCCAAGGAGTATTATAGCCACATTACAGATTTCCCAGGTGAAGAAGAAAATATTGCAAGCAGCCAGAAAGAAATAGTTCAGATATGGTGGAGCTAAATTAAGGATAAGACAAGATTTTACAGTGTCTAAATTAAGGGATTGGAGAGCTTAGAAAATAATATTCCAGAAGGCAATGGAGCGAGGATTAAAAAAAAATCCCCTATCCTTTAAAAATTAGTATAGTCATTCAAGGGGGAAAATGGATTTTCAATGAGAGAGAGGATTTTTAATCATTCTTGTATCAAAAGAAAAGAAGTGATTAGGAAAATAGACTTTCAAATACAAGACTCAAGAGAAGCAAAAAAAAAAAGGAAACAAGTGAGTGAAATCATAATTAACTTAGTAAGGTTAAACTGTTTATATTCCTACTAGGAAGGTGATACTTATATCTCACAAGAACTTTTTGATTATTAAGGCAACTAGAAGTATATATAGACAGAGGGTGCTGGATTCTGTAGAATTCTACTGGACGAGGAGAATATGAAGTGATAGTACCTAAAAATAAAATAGAGAGCTGAGATAGGAAAGTACTCAGAGAAAGAGAAAGGGATAGGTAGAATGGGGAAAAGTATCTCACATAAAACAGGGAATAAAAACTTTTTCAGTGGAGGGTAAGAGGGGGGATGTGAGATGGGGTGAGTGGAGTCTCAGCAGAATTGGATCAAAGAGGCAATAACATACACATTCAATTGAGCATAGAAATCTTTCTTAGCTGATAGGAAAGTAGGAGGGGACAGGGATAAGAGAAGGGGGAATGATAGAAGAGAATGAAGATTGGGGGATGGGATGGTCAGAAAAAAAACACTCTTGAGGAGGTACAGGATGAAAGGAGAGAGAGAATAGAATAAACAGGGGTGAATATGATTAAGGGGAATACAGTTAGTAATAGTAACTGTGAAAAAATTTTTGAAGGAAGTTTGTGTGATTAAATCCTTATTTCTCTATCCTATCGAGTACTAAGTCAAATTTATAAATATAAGTGCTATTCCCCTATTGAAAAAAATGATGAAAAGATATAAGAAGTTTCCAAACAAAATAATCTAATTTATCTATAGCCATATGGGAAAAAATCATTCTTACTCATTATTGAGTGATGAAATGCTAATTGAAACTCTCCTGAGATATCACATAATACGTACTAGATTGCCTAATACTACAGAAAAGATAAATAAAAATGTTGGAAGGGATCTGGGAAAAATTAGAAATTAATTAATTTAGGTGGAGTTGTGAAGTGATTCAACTATTTGAGGGAGTACGGAAGTCTATTTATTTATTTTGACATTTACTTAATTATTTTCAACATTTACTTTTATAATATTTAGAGTTGTAAATTTTCTCTCCCACTTCCCACAGAGGGCATGTAATCTTATGTAGGCTGTACATGTACAATCATATTAAAAATATTTCCACATTAGTCATATTGTGAAAGAAGAATCAGAACACAAAGGGAAAAAGAACCAGAGAAAGTAAAAACAAAGGGGGTGACTAGGTGGTGCAGTGAATAGAGCACTGGCCTTGAAGTCAGGAGGACCTGAGTTTGAATCCAGCCTAAGACACTTAACACACTTACTAGCCATTTGACTTTGGGCAGGTAACTTAACCCCAATTACCCTCCAAAAAAAAAAAAGTAAAAACAAAAGCAAAATAAGAGAGAAAAGAAATCTGCGTTTAGACTCCACAGTTTCTCCCACCCCTCTTCTGGTTGTGGATAACATTTATCATGAATATTTTGTAATTGTCTTAGATCATTGCATTTCTGAGAAGAGCTAAGTCTATTAAAATTGGTCATCACGCAAAGTTGCTGCTGCTATGTTCAATATTCTTCTGGTTCTGCTCATTTTCCTCAGCATCAGTTCATGCAAAATGTTCAAGATTTTTCTGAAATCTGCATGTTCAACACATCTTATGGAACAACAGTATTCCTTTACATTCATTTACTGCAACTTGTTCAGCCATTCCTCAACTGATGTACAACCCCCCAATGTCCAATTCTTTGCCACCACAAAAAGAGCTGCTATAAATATTTTTGTACTTATAGGTCTTTAACCTTTTTTATGTTCTCTTTGGGATATAGACCTAGGAGTGTTATTCCTGGATCCAAAGGTATGCACAGTTTTATAGCCCTTTGGGCATTGTTCCAAATAACTCTCCAGAATTGTTGGATCAGTTCAAAACTCCACCAATGCATCAGTGTTGCAATTTCACCATATCTTCTACAACATTTATCATTTTCCTGTTTTGTCATGTTATCCACTCTAATTGGTGTGATGTGGTACCTAAGAGTTGTTTTGATTTGCATTTCTCTAATCAATAGTGATTTAAAGCATTTTTTTCCATATAACTATGTATAACCTTAATTTCTTCATCTCAAAACTGACTGTTCATTTCCTTTGACCATTTATCATTTGGAGAATGACTTTTATTCTTATAAATAAGACTTAGCTCTCTGTATACTTTGGAAAGGAGGCCTTTATCAGGGACACTTTATAAAAATTATTTCTCAGCTTTCTGCTTCCCTTCTAATCTTGGTTGCATTGGATTTGTTTGTGCAAAACCTTTTTAATTTTAATATAATAAAAATTATCCATTATACATTTCTCAATGTTCTCTATCTCATTTGGTCATAAATCCTTCCCTTCTCCATTAAATCTGACAGATGCTCTATTCCTTGCTCTCCCAGCATACTTATAGTATCAGCCTTTATATCTAAATCATGTATTCATTGTTTCTTAATCTTGATATAGGGTGTAAAATCTTTGTCTATGCCTAGTTCCTCCCATACTACTTTCCAGGTTCCCCAGAAGTTTTTGTAAATAGTGAGTTCTTATCACAGAAGCTAGAGTCTTTGGGCTTATCAAACTTTAGATTACTATCTTCATTGACTACTGTGTTTTGTGTGCCTAACCTATTCCACTGATCCACCTCGCTTTTTCATAGCCAGTACCAAGTAGGTTTTTTGATTGCTGCTTTATGTTATAGCTTAAGTTCTGGTACCACATACTCTTTCTTTTTAATAACATTTCCTTTTACACTTTTTCCCCTGAAAGATTTTCCTGAATTATGCTGGATAATTGATTGTTGGTTGGTTGTAATCCAAGCTCATTTCCCTTCCAGAATATCATATTCCAGGCCCTCCAATTCTTTAATGTAAAAGTTGCTAAATCTTGCATAATCCTGACTGTGGTTACAATATTTTATTTCTAGCAGTTTAGAGTATTTTCTCCTTGACCTGATAATTCTGGAATTTAGCTACAATATTCCTTGAAGTTTTCATTTTGGAATCTCTTTCAGGAAGACATTTTTCAATGACTATGTTGTCCTCTGGTTCCAGAATCTCAGGACAGTTTTCCTTGAATTTTTTTATTTTTATGAGCAATTGGGTTAAGTAACTTGCTCAAGGTTACATGGCCAGTTTTTTCTGGGTGTGGTGCTAAGTGTTGGAGCCCGGATTCGATCCACACTGGAGCCTGTGCTCTTACTCGCTGAGCCACCTGGCTGCCCCTAAGCAATTGGGTTTAAGTAACTTGCTCAAGGTTACACGGCCAGGTGTTTCTGGGTGGGTGCTAAGTTTCAGAGCCCAGATTCGATCCCCAGGTCATCCCGACACTGGAGCTGGTGTTCTTACTCGCTGTGCTACCTGGCCGCCCCTCCTTGATAATTTCTTGAAAACTGTGGTCCAACCTCTTTATTTTTTTTATTGTGGCTTTCAGGGAATCCAATAATTCTTAAATTATCTCTGCCCAAGATCAGTTTTCTAGGTCATTTCTTTTTCTCATTTAGTATTTTACATTTTCTTCTATTTTTTTTTTTCATTTCCTGATTTTGTTTGACTGGTCCTTGCCCAATTCTAATTTTTAGGGTTTTTTTTCAATGAACTTTGATACATACTTTTCCATTTGTCCAATTTTACTTTTCTAGGAGTTTTTTCTTCACTCTTCACTCTTCCAAAAAGATTTTTGGTTTTGAAGCCAACTCATATTCTCCTTTAGGGTTATAGATATAAGTATATTGACAGGGTTGTCCTCTTTTGAGTTTATATTTTGATCTTCCCTCTCACCATAAGATATCTCTATGATCACAGATAGGTTTTGCTTTTTGCTCATGATATTTGCTTATTTCTTGGATTTTAATATTGAGCTTTCCTGTTGGAGGACAGGGGACACTTTCTCAAACTTCTTGTGCTGTGGCCCAGTGATGTGGTCACTATCCATCCCCTAGCACTGCAGGTCCTGGCTACTGGAGACTGTAGGGGTCTAGCAGCTTAACTTGATTGATGCAGAGCTGGGCTTCAAGTGGTGATGTCTGGCATATGCTGAGACCAGGTGCTTTTTTTTTTTTTTTTTTGCATTTCTCAGAGCTGCACTGAAGCATGTAGAAGTCTGCTTCTGGAGGATGCCTGCCTGCCTAGGATTGGGCAGAATCATTGGGAAGTCAAGCTGCTGAAAAATGCCTCCCCACCAGACACTATGCTGAAGCAAGAGAAGGTACACTACTGGAGGATGCCTGCCTGCCCAGAGCTGCACCTGTATGCATGGTGATTTTCTGATCTGGAGTCCACTACTTCCCCTGACTGTGTCAATGTATGCGTGATATAGTGTTGGCATTTTCCTCCTCCATCACTGTGGGACTCAGGATTATCTGCTGGTTTGCTGTGGTGGAGCCTGCTGCTGACTTTCTGAGACACCTGTCTTCGACTGTGTTCTCCTTTCACTTGAGTAATAAAGACCTTTTTTTGCTGACCCTATAAGTCTCCCAGACCAAAAGACTATTCCACACTGTCTTTCTGCTGTCTCCATTGTTCTAGAATCTGTTCTGGGGTGATGTTTTATGGGTCCTGGAATGAGAATGGGAGATGGACAGCAATCTACTGCTTACTCCATCATCTTGACTCCTAGAAGTCCCTTGATTCAACAATTCTGTCAAGCAATCGGGAACTATGCTGAAAGGGCTATAAAACCATACATATCCTTTGACCTAGCAGTACCTCTACTAGGTCTATATCCCTAAAGAGATTAAAAAAACAAAAAAAAGGAAGAGGACTTATATGTACAATTTTTTTGTAGCTGTTCTTTTCTGGGACCAAAGAATTAAAATTGAGGGAATGTTCATCATTTGGAAATGCCTGAATAAGTTGTGGCATGTGAGTATAATGAAATACTATTGTGCTATAAGAAATGATGAGTAGGAAGCTATCAGAAAAACCTGGAAGGATTTGCATGATCTGATACAAAGTGAAATGTACTATGAACAAAGTAACAGTAATATTATAAGATAATCATATGTAAATCACTTTACTATTCTTAGCAGCACAATGATCCAAGATAGCTCTGAAGGACTTAGATGAAAAATGCTATCCATTCCCAGAGGAAAAAAAAACAAACTGATGATGTCTTCATACAGATTGAAGCATACATTTTTTTACTTTATTTTTTCAAGTTTTTTGTCTACTTTTTTTTTAATAACATGACTACTTCGAATGTGTTTTGCATGACTACATGCAAACCTATATTGAATTACTTGTCTTCTCAACCATGGTGTGTTGGTTTGGATTAAGGGAGAGAATTTGGAACTCACAGTTTTAAAAATAAGTGTGAAAATAGTTTTTACATGTAACTGGAGAAAAAAAAATAATTTAAAATACAGGGTGTCCCAAAAGTCTTGGTGGAAAAAAAGGCACTAAGTTCTTTGATGTATTTTTGTAAGCTTAAAAGTAACAGACATGCCTTCTTTCATTTCATGTATTCAAACCATAGTGCTTGTTTCAATTATTGAAACATAGACAATGCTTTTCATTGTTTTCGTTCATTCTGAAAATGAAAAGGCATTTCCTAAGGGTTTATCATATGCTATCTCTTCGTTTTTCCCACCACCAGATAAGTATTGGGGGAACAAATACAAAAGAGAGTGTCTACCCTCAAAGAACTTTCTGATGGAGAAATGAACAGTATTTTGGTGATAATATAAAGTTTAAGTAAAAAAAAAGTGTTTTAGTCAAGTTCTTTTTGCCCTGTTTTGCTTTAAAAACACATTCCATTGCAGATATTATTTGAAATTCTTTGCATCATGTTTTAGTGTGAGAAAATGCTTGAGGGTGTGTTGCTAGGTAAAAGTCCAAATTTTGGAGTCAGAGAACTTGGGTTCAAATACTTGCTTTTCCACTCATAAGGATTCTCTGAACTGAAAATTATCACTGGATATTCCCCATGCTTTAAATGTTCTCTCTCTTCCTCTTTGTCTTCTAGATGTCCTGGCTACTTTAAACTCTTGTTAATCTCTGCTAAAGTCCCTCCTGAAGAAACCTTTCCCAGTTCACCTTGATGTAAATACCTTCCTGCTGAGATCACTCCCAATTTATCTTTAACTATCTTGTTTTACATAGTTCTTTGCCTTTTAGTCTGTGAACACCTTGAGAACAAAGGCTGGAGACTTTTTTTTCTTTGTTTTCTTTGTGTCTACAGGAAACCAGAGAACAATTTATATTGTGAAGAAGATACTGCAAAGATAATCAATTCTTATCTAAAAAAAAATGACCCACCATAATTCCAAAGGATTCAAGATCAAACATGCAACCTAACCTCAAAAAGAGAATTGATAGACTTAAAGTACATATTGGAACATATTTTCTTCTTTTTCTTTTTCTTGGAACATGGCTAATGAGGAAGGGTTTTTTGTGTCTATGTAATGGTTTGTCTCCTCTTTCTTGCCTTGGTGGTAAGGGGAGGGAGAGAATTTACAATAGCAAATAATACAAAACTGGATTATAAAAAGAAATAATAGCTGATTAAGTATTGAGATAGATGTAGCAGAGGTTGAGGCAAAATGCTATGAGAAATTTGACGAGGAAGGGATCGGTTCTGGGTGAGGAAGGGAAGGATTCATGCAAGAAATAATATATGAGTCGTACCTATAATGAAGATGGATTAAGAGATGGAGATTGAGAAGGATTACATTCTTGACATTAGGGACAGAAACAGAAGAACAGGATGAGAGTAGGAAACAGAGAGAAATTCTATCAAGTTAATAGGTAGAATAAAAGCTCAGAATTTTAGGGAATAGACCTGGGATTTTATTGTTTTAAAATGATATGTTTCTCTCTACCAAGGCAGATTAGCACTTGCTTGATATTTACAGTCTCAGAGAATTGCCTGGTACAATAAGAGGTCAAGAGATTTGATCAGGGTCACAGAGGCAGTAGGATACAGAGACTAAAGTTGAAACTAGATGGTCCTTAGTTTGAGGCCAGTTCTCTGTTCATGACACCTCAGTAGTTTCTCATAAGATGTATATGTATAAGATAAATACCTTAATAGGAGTGTTTCAATATTTGGGATCTAAAATATGCATGATGCTACTGAGTCATAAGTGCTCAGTTAATTTTGTTACTGAGTCTCCAAATGTTTATTTTGATTAAACATGACTTGTTTATTTTTTTAGAGGGATAAAGAAGTACATTTCTAAAGTTCAGCATCATGCACTGAAGTCAAAGGGACTTTGGATGTCATCTTGTTTAATTCCCTCATTTTAGAAGATGGAAAACAGGCTGAGAGAGGTTAAATTGATAGGGTATAGCCTCTGGGAACACCCTTGAACTCTGGATTTGAATTGGCATTTCTCTGAGGTCATAAGCTTTCCATTATAGCTATTTCCAAATCTCTGCTACCCTTAGCCATAGTCTAGCCCTCCAACTGTCTGTTACCTCAGGATTACTTCAGTCTGCTTCCTACCTTTGATCACATCAAAATACCATTTTCTTGGTTCCTGGTGTCTGACCTCTACTTACCTCAGCTACTGGTTACTCCCATCAAGACAAACCCTAAACTCCTCCTCTACTCACCCCAGATTATTTGAGCATCTCTAGATCCCTCCCACAATCTTTCTATGTATAAGATCCATCTTGCCTCCATGAACGTGCTCATATTCATTCAAGTTCAGATTCAATCTGTCCCACTTGTCAATACAAGTATCAAAAATGCTCTGGTTCCTTAAGAGTCTACCTCAAAATGTCACCATAAAATGTAATGTATAGGGTTAGGGGTGCTGGAGACACCAAAGTAAAAAGATACTGGCTCCTGCTGAATAAATTTGACTCAAATCTTCTCTCAGTCAAAGAAAAGCAGAGTTTATTAGAGATTTGCCATAATGGGTAGACTCTTAAGGAGCCTCAGCATTTGTGAGGCTTATACTGGACAAGTGGTTCTGAATAATCTGCTACAGAATGATTGCACTAGATCATTCTCCAACCTCTCTCCACTCATGGAGGCAAGATGGAGCTTATATACAGAAAGGTTGTGGGAGGAATCTAGGTGAGGTCTAGAGGAGGAGTTTGAGGAGGGTCTTCTGGAGGAGTCAAATGTCTTCAGACTCCTGTGATGAGAGATTAAAGGTGGGAAGCAGCTGTAGGCTACCTGGAGATGAGACAATGGATGACTAGGCCAGTTAAAGGGTGTACAGATATTTTGTTAGCATCAAGGGTAGGGGCTAGCTTGACAAAGGAGGGCAAGGCTAGTAACAGAGATTTGGGCCTAGCTATAATGAAAGCCTTATGGCATCAGGCAATTGCCTCACCTGGGAAGATTTAAGGATGAAACTACTCTCTGTGAGGTGTTGAAATGATCTAGGGGGACGGTAGTAGCCTTGGGTGCAACTGAGGGGAGACTGAAGGCATCAGGGGAAGCATAAGTAAAGAAGAGAAGAAAATTTGGGGAAAAGAAAACATTTGTACATGTTTTATCAGTTGTATAACAGGTAAAGTCATCATAATGATAATATTTTCCAAATAAATGCAAAAAATGCAAGTTATAACTAATCAGTGGTCAAATCAAATTGCAACAAGCCACTGTTGGCAGGCAAGTGTATTGCACCTTGTTGGGAATCCAACATTCATTGGCAGGAAGATGTGCATGCGATGACTTATTTACAATATGATACTATATGAGTACATGATGCAATATTGTGTCATCAAAATTTCAATGCAGGAAAACCCCCAACAAATTTACAATAAATTATTAAATTTAAGATGCATCATTTTAAAAAATTACACATTTTGGAAATGGTACAAATTTTTAAAAAGTTGAAGAGTTAAAGAAAGTAGATTCCCAGGGAGGTACTGAGTAATTTTATTTATTTATTTATTTTTTTTTTTGTAAAGGGGACAGTAAGCCAAATAAGGTGGGTAATTTCTTGGGTCCTCAAAGATCTCCTCTCACCAAAATCTCACTGAGCTACTTTGGTTTTCCTAAAGTATATATCTGACCTTGACACTCTCATAGTCAATAAATATCAATGGTTCTGCCTTTAGGACAAACTATAAGTTTCTTTCTTTAGTTTTAAAGCTCTTCATGACCCAGTTCCAACCAAGCTTTCCAGTCTTATTGCACTTTCTTCTCCTTTTTACATGACTTTCTTGGAGTTCTTTATATTTGGAATCTTCATTTCCCAAGTCTGTGCATTTGCCTTGGTTGTCTTCTATGCCTGTAATGGACTTCTGGCTCATCTTCACCTTTGTTTGCTGAAAACTGCTGAAATCACACCTTCTATGTGAATTTTTTTGTTGCCTTTTGGAGGGCAATTGGGGTTAAGTAACTTGGTTACTTAAATGGCTAGTTTTTTTGTTTGGGTGTTAAGTGTCTGAGACTGGAACCGAACTTGGCTCCTCCTGTATCCAGGGCCAGTGCTTTACTCACTGTACCACCTATCCACCCCATATGTGAAATCTTTTCTGATTTTTCAGGAGTTAGTGCTTTTCCACTTCTCCTTCTCCCCCCCAAAAAAAATTCTCGTAATTAGCTTGTATATACTTTTTGTATGTCCAGTGTCTTCCACAATAGGAAAAAAGCTCACTGAAGTCAGGGACTGATTCATTATTTTGTGTGTGTGTTTCTATTGTGGACTCAATGTCTGCTTATGGATTGAGTATATAATTAGTCAGTCAGTTATTTTTTTTTTACTAGGCAACTATTATATGCCTCATAATGTGCTAAATTCTGAAGGTAAAAAGAAAGACAAAAGACAAGCCCTGTTCTCAAGGAGTCCACAGTCTAAAGGAGACAATATTCAAATAACTATGTATAAAAAAAAATTATACAGGATAAGTTATGTAGAGTCCATAGAGAGAAGGCACTAGCACTAAAAAACAATCAGGAGAGACTGATCATTGAAGATGCAAATTTAACTGGGACTGGAAGGAAGCCAGAGAATCCAGTATGTGGAGACAAAGAGGGCGAGTATATACTTTGGTGGGGGGGAGGTTTTGATATACCTTATAGGTAGGGGAGGATAAGCTGAATGTCAGCAATAGTTGCACACATATTTCACAGGACCTTGCTACTTTTTTTCATCAGAGAAGAAATTACACAACAGTTTGAAAACTTGTAGATCAAAGTTCCATTGTGAGAGGTCCTATAGGTTGCTCTGAGGGGTCTTTCCTGGTCTAGCATAGTCAAAATAAAACTGGTTATGAAATCAGAAGACCTATGTTCAGATTCTAATCCTGCAGTTCATATAGTCTTAGCCAAATCACTTAGTTTCTCCTGGCTTCAGTTTTCTTATCTGTAAAATCAAGAAGATGTATTAAATAACCTTGGGGATGCTTCCCAAATCTAACTCTATGTTCCCTTGATCTCAGGGTAAGCACTGCCATCAGAGAAATGAAGAACAATGTCATTTAGTGCAATGAATTTATAATAACAAACTGGAAAAAAAATCAGATATAGGGTTTCAGGAATTTTTTCTTCAAGTTGAGAGCAAGGGAATATGTGGCACAAAACCTTTATCTTTCACCCATTATTATTTTGCAGGAAGAAAATAGCCTGAATTTCAAGCCTAAACCAGTATTCCATTTCCTCATTTTCTATTTTTCACAGGTGTTTCTTGTAGGAGACATGATGCATCTCTCATGGGGATGTGTTTCTCCTGAAGCAAGCTGTTTCCTTTTTAGTAAGTGAAATTATTCCCTTAGGGAGATGGAAATTAGCCTGACTAATCACATCTGGATTAAAATTAATTCCAGAGCTAAACACCAATTAAAATGGTCAAACTAATCTTTTCATTTTATTGTGTGTGTTGCAAATGAAAAAAATGCAAAAAAAACATGATTTGTCTCAGACATTGTACTCCATGTTAGGTTCTAAATTATCTGTGCTTAGATAGTCTAAATTTATTAAGTTCATAGAATAATTCCAAAATTTAGAATATACATTCATTAAGCAGGAGCCATCTGGATTAATTCCTGACACTGGACTTCAAGGGTCTACCCAAAATTCAATAGTCTATCAAACCCAATAAGCAGTTATGAAGCACTAAGTATGGATAGGTCACTGCATTAGGTGTTAAGGGTGTAAGAAAAAAAAGAAACCACCCTCTACCCTTCATGAACTTGTATTCTAATAAAAGATATGACTGGCACAGATACAGGCATCTTCGTGAGTTGAATCCTAAATGAAGTTTCAGAATTGAAGAGGTGATGATGAGGACACAATGCATCCCAGAAAATATGATTTTCAGATAATAATAATACACGACTAAATAATTAATCTGATTATTTCAGACTACTCTTTGCTCATTTCTAATTCTAGCCAAATCTGACTCTCAGACATATCCATGATCTCATCCTGCCCTTGCTTGCTTGTGGGAGTTTGTAGAGAATTTTTCCTGTCACTGGTCTGCAACTCAACAGCCAATAAATATTTATTAATTGATTATTATGTGCTAGAAACTATGCATAGTGTAATTGATAAATCAAACCATAAAAATCACTTATTAAAAATCATTCTTTGTTATGTACTTGCCATGTTTTGGCACTTTAAGGACAAAAATAAACCAGTCCTTGTTTTCCAAAGCTTGTGCATTTTTTTTTAATTTTTTAAACATTTGTTTTTAAATCTTTGCATTGCAAATTGTTTCCCTTCTCCCCCCCCATTGAAAAAGTAAGCAATTTAATATAGGTTATACATGTGTATTTATGCAAAAAAATTCCCTAATAGCCATGTTGAGAAAGATTAATTATATTTTCCTCCATGCTATCCCTGCCCCCTTCACACACACACTTGTTCTATTTTTCCTTTGACCCTGTCCCTTTTCATTTCTTTCTCTCTTTCATCTCTTCCTGATTTTGGTATCAGTACCATATTTGTGTCATAAAAACAATTTGGTAGGACTCCTTCTTCACTAATTTTCCCAAACGGTTTGTAGAGTATTGGAATAAATTGCTTTTTAAATGTTGGATAGAATTCACTACTAATCCATCTGGCCCTGGAGATTTTTTCCTAGGGAGTTGACTGATGGCTTGTTCAATTTCTCTTTCTGAGATGGGGTTATTTAAGTAATTTACTTCCTCTTCAGTTAATCTGGGCAACTTGTATTTTTGTAAATATTCATCCATTTCCCTAAGATTGTTCAATCTATGTGTATAAAATTGGGAAAAAATAATTCCTAATTATTGTTTTGATTTCCTCTTCATTGGAGGTACATTCACCCTTTTTCTTTTTGATACTCATAATTTGATATTCTTTCGTTTTTTATCATATTGACTAAGGGTCTATCAATTTTGTTGTTTTTTTCATAAAATCAGCTCTTAGTTTTATTTATTGATTTAATAGCTTTCTTCATTTCAATTTTATTAATCTCTCCTTTGGTTTTCAATATTTCTAATTTAGTATTTAATTGGGGATTTTGAATTTGTTCTTTTTCTAGGATTTTCAATTGCATGCCCAATTAGTTTACTTCTTTTCTCTAATTTAATCATGTATGCACTCAGGGATATAAAACTTCCTCTAAGAACTGTCTTTAATGCATCCCACAAATTTTGGTATGTTGTCTCATTATTATCATTCTCTTGAATGAAATTGTTGATTGTTTCTATAATTTCTTGTTTGGCCTACTCATTCTTTAGGATTAAATTGTTTAATTTCCAATTAGTTTTTAGTCTGTCTTTCCATGACCCTTTATAGCATATAATTTTTATTGCATCATGATTTGAGAAGGATGCATTTAATATTTCTGCCTTATTGCATAGAATTGTGAGGTTTTTATGCCCTAGAACGGGATCAATTTTTAAGTATGTTCCATGAACCACTGAGAAGAAAGTATCTTCCTTTTTATCCCCATCCAGTTTTCTCCAGAGATCCTACCTATCCTCACTAAAATTCTGTTCACCTCCTTAATTTCTTTCTTGTTTATTTAGAGGTTGGATTTATCAAGTTCAGAGAGGGGGAGTTTAAGGTCTCCCACTAGTATAGTTTTGCTATCTATTTCTTCCTCTAATTCCTTTACCTTTTCCTCTAGGAATTTGGATACTATACCATAATGATATTGTTTCATTCTTGATGGTGCCTTTTAACAGGATATCGTTTCCTTCCTTATTTCTTTTAATTAGGTCAATTTTTGCTTTTGCTTTATCTGAGATAAGGATTGCTACCCCTGCTTTTTTACTTTAGCTGAGGAATGATATATTTTACTCCAGCCTTTTACCTTTACCCTGTGTGAATCCCTCTGTTTCAGATGTGTTTCTTTTAAACAGTATATTGTAGGATTATGATTTCTAATCCATTCTGCTATCCATCTCCATTTTATTGGGGAGTTCATTCCATTCAAATTTACAGTTATGGTTGTTATCTGTTTTTTTCCCCTCCATCCTATTCCCTCCCCTGTTAATGCTCATATTTTCCCCCCTCTCCCTTCCCCCTTAATAGTTTTCCTTTTGACCACCACCTCCCTCAGTATTCCTTTATCAGACAACCTCCCTTTTCTTCCCCTTTCCCCTTACTTCTTCCCTCCCTACTAACTAACCCCCCCCCCCTTCATAGCCCTTTCCCCCCCCTCCTCCCTATAGGATATTTTTATACTCAATGAAGTATGTTATTTCTTCTTCGCACCAAGAGTGACAGGAACAAATCTCATCTGAAGCTCCTCTCCCTCCCCTCTTTCCCTCTAAAATGATACTTTTTGCATTTCTTCTCCATAGAGTCCTATGCTTCACTGGTTGTTATACCCTCCTTGCCCCAGAACCAATGAGGGAAAAGCTCATATGATTCTCATCTCCCTCCCTTCTTATCCCCTGCCATACTGTTTTGTGCCTCTTTGTGTGGCATAATTTACCCTTTTCCACTTCATTCTTTCTTCTTCTTCCATTGCAGTCCCTTTGTAGCCCTTAATAAGGTTTTTTTTAAATCATCATTTTGTCTATTTTATACTCATACCCTCTACTTGTCTATAACCAGTTTGCTCTTATCAAATAGAAGGGTGTGTGTGTGTGTGTGTGTGTGTTTTCCTTGTTTACCTTTCTACATCACTG
This sequence comes from Petaurus breviceps papuanus, assembly GCF_028583685.1. Classification (NCBI taxonomy): domain Eukaryota; kingdom Metazoa; phylum Chordata; class Mammalia; order Diprotodontia; family Petauridae; genus Petaurus; species Petaurus breviceps. Next base: position 67,005,140 of record NW_027185655.1, read on the forward strand.
TTGCATCTAGTAATTGGAGGTTGAATTTTCCATTGAGTTCTGGCTTTAGGAAGGTCTGGAACTCTGTTATATCATTGAATGACCATCTCTTTGCCTGGAAGAATATTCTCAGTCTTGCTGGGTATGTGATCCTTGGTTGTAACCCAAGCTTTTTCGTCTTCTGGAAAATTGTATTCCACTGCCTCTGATCTTTCAGTGTAGAGGCTGCCAAATCCTGTGTGATCCTCATTGTGGAAACTCAATATTTGAATTTTTTCTTTCTGGCTGCTTGAAGTATTTTCTCTTTTATCTGGTAGTTCTGGAATTTTGTCACAATATTTCGAGAATTTTTCAGTTTGGGATATTTTTCAGTAGGTGTGTCCGCTGGATTCTCTCAATTTCTAATTTACCCTCACATTCTAGTATCTCAGGGTAGTTTTCCTTAATGAGCTCTTGGAGAAGGTTGTCCAGGCTCATTTTTTTCATCATTATTTTCTGCTAGGCCTATGATTCTCAGATTATCTCTCCTGGATCTGTTTTCCAGGTCAGTTATTTTTCTTTGAGGTATTTTACCTCTTTTTCTAATTTTTCATTCTTATTGTTTTGTCTGACTAATTCTTGGTTCGTCATAAAGTTATTTGTTTCAATTTGGTTGATTCTAATTTTTAGCAAATCATTTTTCTTGGTTAATTTCTGGAGCTCCTTTTCCATGTCATATACATTTATTATAAGAGAGAAGTTTTCTTCATTATAATGTTTTCTAATTCTGCAATTTTGGTTTTGAAAGAATTATTCATTTTATCTTCTATCTCTCTCATTTGGTTTTCAAAGTTCCTTTTGATCTCATCTAGGATAGCTTTCTGTGTTTGGGACCTGTTCCCTGTTAATGTTTCACCTGTGGGTGTGGAGTCCCCATTTTCTCCTGCTGAGTTTGGTTCCTCCCTCTGAGGATAGCAGGACTCCAGAGTCCTTGTAGTCTGCTTTCTACCCATTTTGAGGCAGGGCCTTAGCCATGAACTTCCTCTAGGGATCCCAAGCCTTAACTGTACAGGGTTTTGCCCTGGGGCAGTAGTTACAATGTTTTCAGGGTCAGAGAGGGTTGGGTTGGAGCAGGCAAGGTTCACTCTGTCATCCTGGTATTTGGAGGTCCTTATAGGGGCTCTTTTTATTTCTGGGCTATGAATTGGTAGGCCCAGGAGTATTTGCTCTCTGGGACAGGGACCCCTGCATTTGGTTCTTACTTTGCTCTTTCCAGTCCTTGCCCTTTTGTGATAGTCCTGGTAGTGACCCTTGTGGTTGGTGGGACTACTTGCCCTCCAAGTTGATCAGGTGCCCTCATGGCCTGCTTCTGAGGGCTGCACCCTCCAGGCCTTGCTCTGCGCCCTCCAGCCGGGCCTTCTGGGCCTTGACCCTGTCCCTTTTCAAAAGGGTTTGCTTCTAGCTACCCTTTCCCTCAATCTGCCCTTCCTTCTTTCATCCTCCCACTCTTATCCCCTCCCACTTTACTTTCCTGTAAGGTAAGATACTCAGTTGAGTGTGTATATTATTCCCCCTGAAACCAAATTCATTGAAAGTAAAGTTCACTCCTTCCCTCTCACCACCACCCTCTTCCACTCCATTGGGAAACCTTGCCTCTTTTATATGAGATAATACCTTTCTGGGTCTCTTCCTCTCCTGCACTGCACTCTCCTTTTGACCAAGTGATATGGACTTTTCTTGCTTATTTTCTTGGTTTCCCATGCTAAAAGATTATTTCCACTGACTCTGCTGTTCAGGATTTGTTCTGGTTTACTATTTTATGGGTGTTCAGAGGTAAATATGGGAGATAGACAGCAATAAACTGCTTACTCCATCTTGGCTGCCAACTGTCTCTACTGACTATTGTAAAAATCATTCCCTTTTCCTTGTATTGCTTGATCTGTATACCATTCTATTTTTTTATAAGGTAAGATTTTTATACCTTTTTAAGTGTGTATGCCATTTTCTTTTTAATCCAGTTCTGATGAGAAAAAGGTTTTAGCGCTACCAACTTTTCACCCCTTCCTGCCTGTAGTATAATAGCTTTTCCATTCATACCTCTTTTCTATGGGATAATTGTTCCATTTTACATCTCCCTACCAATATTTTTTTAGAATCATCCCATCATACTCAACTAAATGCTAGGCCTTCTATGTATGTATGTATGCTCTTTCAAACTACCCAAGTAATGATAACATCCTTAAGAGTAACAGATAATATTTTCCCGTATAATAAGTTATCAGTTTGACTTTATTAAATTCTTTATAGTTGGTCTTTAATGTTTACATTCTTATGTTTTTACTTATTCTTATGTCATTTTCACATTCAGTTATTTTCTTTTCTTTGCCTTTTTTCCCTTCTTGCAGGATTACATTGAGCTTTACAGGATAAAATATTCTTTGTTGCAAGTCCTGCTTTTTTGGTCTTTGGAATATAATATCCCATGTTTTTAGTCTCTCAATATAGAAGATGCTTAAACTTTTGTTATACTTACTGTGGCTCCACAGTATTTATTTATTTATTTTTCTTTTTGATTGTAGTATTTTCTCCTTGATCTGGGAGCTTCGAGTGTTAGCAATAATGGTCCTATGAGTTGTTTTCTTGGAATCTCTTTCAAGTAGTAATTGGTAGATTTTGTCAATTTCTGTTTTACCCTCTGGTTCTCAAATATCAGGGCAATTTTCTTAATAGTTTCAGTTTCTTTAAATGTAGTTCTAGACCCTTTAAAAATCATAACTTTCACATATCTTTCTAAATTTTCATTCTTTTGATTTTATATTAATATTTTTTGGAATCTCATAAAGTCATCAGATTCCTTTTTCCAATTCTAATTTTTAAGGAGTTATTTTATTGTAAATAACTTATATCTCTTTTATATCTCTTTGGGGTCTCAATTTGTTTACTTTTTTCATAATTTTCTTGATTTTTTTGCGCTACTCTTGTTCTTCCCCTAATTTTTCCCCAACCTCTCTTCTATGATTTTTAAAGTTGCTTTTTAAGCTCATCTAAGAATTCTTTGGGGGATTTTGACCAATTTGCTTTTTTCTTTCAAGTAGAAGTACCTATTTTAACTTCACTTCTAGGTTTGATTCCAGATATCATGGCAGCTATATAGAGTTGGCTTCTTTCTCTTTTGCTTACATTTTTTGTGACACTTCTTGTCTCATATTTTTGTGTTGGAGTTGTGCTTTAGTCCTGAGGTGTAGGCAATAATTTCTCTGGCTTCACTTTTTTCATGCTGTTGTTGTCTGGTTGCCTGACCTCAAGTATTCCTCTTCATTCCTGAGCCATAACCAGGGATCCCAGTAATGCTCTCATTGCTTTTACTCCATGTGTTCCCTCTTATGACTGCAAGCGTCAAATCACCCCTCTGCCCTAGAACCAAAATCAGAGGCTCTGTGCTTCTGCTTGCAACCAGCAGGCCCCTGCCTTCTGCAACTGCATTTACCATCATGTGTTCATTTTTCCTCACCCAAAGCCACAGACCCAGCCTGGGACCATCTGATCAATTCACCTGGGCCCTGCATCCAGCAACAGCAGAAGGCCATACAACCTTCCTCTGATCAGTTGTATGAACCCCACACTCTCTTTGGGGCAAAAGTTCCTGAAGCTCATGCTTCACCTGTCAAGACATCAGCCCCAACTCTTGTTGTTTGTTGATTCAGCAGCATCTGCCTGGGAGTATCTGCCCTACTCCAGGAGATCATGTACTTTCAAATGTTCTCCCAAGTTGTCTTAGGTGTTCACCTATTTTACCCTAAATTTGAACTATTATTTGTGCTTCTCAAAATTTGCTTTGAAGCATAATTTTAAATTGCTTTTTGGGGGGAATTTCTTGACTTCTTCACAAAATCCTTTACTGTTTACTTTCTTAAGAGGTGAGAAGGGGGCGGCCAGGTAGCACAGCGAGTAAGAGCACCAGCTACAGTGTTAAGAAGACCTGGAGATTGAATCCTGGGCTCAGACACTTAGCACCCACCCAGAAACACCTGGCCATGTAACCTTGAGCAAGTTACTTAACCTCAATTGCTTAGGGGCGGCCAGGTGGCTCAGCGAGTAAGAGCACCGGCTCCAGTGTTGGGATGACCTGGATCAAATCTGGGCTCAGATACTCAGCACCACACCCAGAAATAACTGGCCGTGTAACCTTGAGCAAGTTACTTAACCCCAATTGCTTAAAAAAAAAGAGGTGAGAAGGGGTGGGAGAGAGAGAGAGAGATTTGTATCTTGAAATAAAATGAATAACTGTTTCAAAAAAGGAAAGTAGGGGGCAAATACTAAAATAGAATGTCACAATTTTGCCTAGGATTTTCTATCATTTTTTTTTTTAATAAATCAGCATTGTCTCCTCTCCCCCTGCCACCCCCCCCCAAAAAAAAAACTGCATTGGTGTGAGAGAAGAAGCAGGTATATATAATATAATATAGTATTATTGTATATTTATATAAGAGAAAATAGAATAATTGAGCATTTGCATTGCTTGGAGTATATGATTTGTTGGTCACATTCTAGAAATCAATAAAGTTGTAATATTCTTTGAAAAAAAAGACAATGTGAAAATGATGTATATCAAGCTTGTAATGCTTGCTGAACAGCTTATTCAAATTAGGAGACATAAGTAAATGAATACTCACTGTGCAGAAAATCAAGAAGGCAATTTGACTAGAACATAGAACACAAAAAGAGGAACAATGAATGAGAGTCCTGGAAAAACAGGTTGAGATTATCTTATCAATGACTTGAAAATTTAGACAGTCAAGTTTGTACTACAGTTGCAAATTATTACTAGAGGTAATAGTGAGCCAATGGAATTTGTTGATTAGGAGAATAATATGATCACACCCAAGTTTTAGGATCATCACTTTCATAGCCCTGTGTAGGGAAGATTAGAGAATGGAAAGTTTTGAAGTAGATACAGCAGGTAGTAGGATATGGCAATAGTCTAGGTCATAGGTGATGATACTTGAAGTGGTAAGGGAACAAGATAACTGGAGGGGCATATGTGAGTGATGTGGTGAAGATAGAAATGACAAGACTTGACAAAAGTCTGGATATTTGGTGTGAGAAACAGTGAGGAGCCAAAAATAACTCCCAAGATTGTAAATCTGAGTAGCTGAAAGGACTGACAGAAATAAGGAAGTTTTGAAGTGGGCTAGTAAGTTTATATGTTCTTATTTGTGTATGATGAGTTTATGATGCCTTCAGCACAGCACATTCTGTTGGATATGAACAGTAGGCAATTGGTAATATGGGACTTGAGGTCAGGAGAGAGAACAGGGATGGATTTGGATGTTAACTGGGGAGAAAATAAAATTGAATTCATGAGAGGGAATTGGTGACCAAGGAAGAGAGTATATAAAGAGAAGCATGAAGACAAAGACTTAGAGCATACCCACAGTTAAGAGGTTTTGTATGAACAGTGTTTCAGCAAAAGATGACACAGGTAGGTGAAGAACTGAGAGATAATGGGAGAGAGAGAGAGAGAAATCAATAATGCCAAAAACTAGACAAAGGTCAAGAAAACATGAGGCTTTAAAAAAGGGGCCCATAAGCTTTGGGAATTAGTAGTACATTGGTACATTTGGATAAAATAGTTGTAAATAAATAATAATGTCTAAGGACTCATTGCAGGGCTTAAGAAATGATTGGAAGAAGACAAACTAAAAGAAATACATATAGACAAGTTTGGGGTCAATGGAATGGAGATAATTGCCATCAATATTATCTGTATTAACAAGTGCAGCATAAGGATATCATCAAGGGTAAATTGTGGAGCCAAAATGTGAGGTATATAGTTGAGTGTACACTCAGTTTTTCAAGATAAGTATTTAAAATATTACAAGAGTTATAGGAGGACCCTATTACTTTGGGAAGACACCCTATTACAGAGATAGGTAAGAACTGAACAGGACAAGAGGGTATACATAAGTTTTAATGTTTACCAGTGGAAGAATTAAATATATTAATAGGATCATAGATATAGTAAAAAAAAACAGATTAAATAGGAATACATTAAGTAAAGGTTTTAGGTAGTAAAAACTTGAAAATTAAAAAAAATCATGCTTAGGATTTATTGCCTCTTTATTAAATTAATACTGGAATATCAAATAACTTTATTCTGAATTCACTTTTACTCTTTCATATAAACTCCATGAATTAACTGCTCCTTATCTCAACTATATTTATAGTCCATTAGAAAATAACCTTGGATGGAAGGCAGAGCCAAAATATTTATAGCAGCTCTTTTTTAGGGCAAAGATTTGGAAATTGAGGGAATGCCCATCATGCCCCTGATTATGATGAAATGCAATTTTAATATAATAAATGATGAGAAGGAACCTCTCAGAAAAATGGGAAAGTCTTACAAGAGTTGATGCCAAGTAAAATGCACTGTGTACAAAGTAATAGCAATATTGTAAGATGACCAGCTATGAATGACTTAGCTATTCTTAGCAATAAAATGCTTCTAGACAACCCTGAAGAACTTATGATGAAAAATGCCATACATGTCCAAAGAAATAACTTATGGTTTCTGAATACAGATTGAAGCATTCCTAAAAAAAATCTTTATTTTTTTTCTTGAGGTGCTTTTTGGGGGGGGAGGAGGAGTGGTCTATATCAAGGGTGGAGAAGTTGTGGCCATGATGCCATATGTGGTCCTCTAGGTCCACAAGTGTAGCCCTTTGACTAAATCCAAACTTCAAAAAACAAATGAGATTCAATCAAAGGCTGCCTGTGGGGACATAGAGGGACACATGTGACTTCAAGGTACACGTTTCCTACCCCTGGTATTGCTGTCTTTTGCATACGTGACTGATATAGAAGTATGTTTTCTTTGCCTCTACATGTGTAACTTACATTGAATTGCTTGCCTTCTCAGTGAGGGTGTGGAAGAAGGGAGGAAGAGAGAGAATTTTGAACCTAAAGTTTTAAAAATTGTTTTATTGATAAATCCAATGACTCCAGCCTCTGAAGCTCACTATTTTACAAAACCTGCTGGAAAAACTGGAAAATAGCATGGGAGAAACTAGGCATATGTCAACATCTTACACTCTACAACAAGAAAAAATCAAAAAGGTTGCATGATTTAGATATAAAAGTTAATGATATAAAGTCTAAAAGCAAAATAGGAGAGAATGTAATAGTTTACCTGTCAGATTTATGGAGAAGGGAAGAATTTATGACCAAAAAAGAGATAGAGAACATTATGAAAGCAAAATGGATGGTTTTGATTACATTAAATTGAAAAGTTTTGCACAGAGTCAATGCAACCAAGATTAGAAGGGACACAGAAAATTGTGAAAGAATTTTTACAAGCAGTGTCTCTGATAAAGTCCTCATTTCTAAACTACATAGAAAACTGAGCCAAATTTATAAGAATACAAGTCATTTTTCAGTTGATACCAGGTCAAAGCAAATGAATATGCACTTTTCAAAGGAAGAAATTAAAGTTAATATAATCATGAAAAAATGCTGAAAATCACTATTAATCAATAGTGATCAATATTAATATTAATCAATATTAATCAGAGAGATGCAGATCAAAATTACTCTTAGGTACCACATCACACCTATCAGACTGGCTAACATGACAAACCAGGAAAATGATAAGATTTGGAGAAGATGTGGGAAAATAGGAACACTAACATATTGTTGGTGGAGTTGTGAAATGGTCCAATGATTCTGGAGAGCAATTTGGAGCTATGCCTAAAGGGCTCTAAAACTGTGCATACCCTTTTATCCAGCAATACCACTTCTAGGTTTGTATCCCGAAGAAATAATAAAAACAAGGAAAGGACCCACGTGTACCAAAAATATTTATAGCAGTGCTTTTTTGTGTTGTCAAAGAATTTGAAATTGAGGGTATACTTCTCAATTGGGGAATGACTGAACAAGCTGGTAGATGAACATAATGAAATATTATTTTTCCATAAGAAATGTTGAGCAGGTAGATTTCACAAAAACCCCAAAAAGACTTGTATGAACCAATGCCAAGTGAAGTGGGCAGAACTAGGAGAACACTCTACACAGTAACAGTAACATAGTGTGATGTCTGACTTTATAAGATGTAGTTCCTATGAGCAATGCAATTATCTCAGACAATTCCAAAAGACTCATGATGGAAAATGCTATCCATATTGAGAAAATAAAGAGCTATAGAGGCTGAATGGATATTGAAGCATACTATTTGCTCTCTCACTCTATTTTTTCATTGTTTTTTGTTTTGTTTCTTCTTTCTTGTAATTCCTCCCATTGGTCCTATATCTTCTTTATGCCATGACTACTGAGAAATATGTATTTAATATGAATGTATATGTAGAGCCTATATCAGATTGCATGCTCTCTTGAGGAGGGCGAACTGGGGGCTGGAGGCAAGATGGTGGACTAAAAGCAGGAACTTGCTTGAGCTCCTGCTCCAACTACTGAAAATACCTATAAAATATGATTACAAACACTTTTTGGAGGAACAGAACCCATAAAATGACAGAGAGAAACAAATCTCCCCCTGAAGAAAGCCTGAGAAGCCAACAGAAAGGGTCTATCACTCTAGGTTGGGAGCAAAGTGTAGTCCTGCATGAATCATGTGGGACCAGACCAGCAGCACAGACCATCCAGAACAGACTTCAGGAGAGTGAGTCACTGGCAACTGTGGCAGTTTCCAGACTTCTCAATCCAAAAATGGCAAAGAGAAAGTAAAAGGTCAGTGGGGAGCTCTTTTGATCCTGGGTGACAGAAGAGGATGGTTTGGCCCATGCCCCTGGGGTGGCAGTGGCTGCAATTGCTTCTGCTGCTGCTGCTTCTGGCTCCAGGTCTACAGATTGCAGGGGGACCAAGTGACTATACAGAAGGCATTTGCAAGAATCTCTCTTCTGGCACTGAGGCGAGATTCCCTTGCTTTGCCCTGCTTGGATCTCGGTTGCAGTTTTGAGTAGTGTTCCTTGGATGAGGAGCATTGGTGTATCAGAACTTGTTGAGGCTGTGGAGAAAGTCCTCCTCACAGTTCTAAGGCAGGTGCCTGGAAAAAACCTCTGACAGCAGGTGTGAAAAACCCAAGAAATTTGGCACACAATGCTTTCCAATCTGGAAGCAGAATTCTGCTGTGACAAAGAGCTCAAAAGTCAAGTAATTGACTGGCAAGATGAGCAAACAAAGGAAGCACAATCAGACTATAGAATCTTTTTGGGGGGACAAAGAGGATCAAAACATAGAACCAAAAGAAGGCAACAAAGTCAAAACTCCTGCATCAAAAGCCTCTAAGAAAAATATGAACTGGTCACAGGTCGTTTTAAAGACAAGCATGAGCAGGTCTCCAGAGGACTGCTGCTGTGCATAGCTTTAAGGTTCTGATCACATAGTATAGTGAACGTTCTATTTATTCAGTAATAAACTAAGGCAAAACGTTCAAAGAAACCAAAGTGCAGCATTCACAATGATACACAATAACAACTGATGACTAAAGTGGCCACATAGTTTTAAACAAAAGATACCATTCCATAATTCCTTAACTTAATTGTCCTTAAGGAGTAACCCTCAGACACTTAGCACCCAACCAGAAACAACTGGCTGTGTAACCTTGAGCAAGTTACTTAACCCCAATTGCTTAGGGGTGGCCAGGTGGCTCAGTGAGTAAGAGCACTGGCCTCTGAGTTGGGATGACCTGGGATCGAATCCGGGCTCTGATACTTAGCAGCACACCCAGAAATAACTGGCCATATAACCTTGAGCAAGTTACTTAACCATGATTGCTTTAAAAATATAGTCAACAGACTGACTGAAGAAAATAATACCTTAAAAAAATAAAAAAATATATTGGTCTACCTGAAAGCCATGAAAGAGCTTAGACATCATCTTTCAAGCAATTCTCAAGGAAAGTTGCCCTGATATTTTAGAACCAGAGGGCAAAAAGGAAATTGAAAGAATTTACTGATCATCTGTTGAAAAAGATCCCCAAAAGAAAACTCCTACAAGTATTATAGTGAAATTCCAGAGTTCCCAGATCAAGTAGAAATTATTACAAGTAGTCAGGAACAAATAATTTGAGTACTGTGGAAACACAATCAGGATTAACACAAGATCTAGCAGCTTACACATTAAGGGGTTGAAGGGCTTGGAATATGATATTCCAAAGGTCAGAGGAGGTAGGATTAAAACCAAAAATCATAAAAACTGAATATAATACTTCAGTGGAGGAGGAAATGAAGGGAGTGGGAGAAAAATTTAAACTCAATAGTTTACAGAAGTGAATGTTAAAAATTAAAAATAAATAAATTAAAATTTGCTTTTTACATTTAATTGGGGAAAAAGAAAATACAACAAATAAGCAAATGTTATATAAAAGTAACATTATTGGTAAAAGAAAGAAAATTTCCTTATATTTATTGAACAAGTAACATTTTTTGGGAAAAGTTATTTATATTGTATATGTGTGTGTGTGTGTATAACTTTCACTGTCAAAATACATTCTTCTCCAACCACAGCCAGAAACATCAATATGAACAGTGTATTCATTTCTCCACTCTTGAACTCTCTACTTCTGAAAATAAAGGAGGGAGATACATGTTCTCATCTTTTCTTGACTTAGAAACTTGATATTTTAAGGGATTTTAAATTGAGTTCTCACTTATTATTGTTTAGATAACTATATGGCAATACAATTGGATTCCTTTTTTAATTTTTGTGTTTTTTAACACGTTTAAAAATATTATTTTAAGAAACTATTAATAGGTTTCACCAGACTTCCAAAGGGGCACATGAAATACAGAAAGAAAAAAACTACACCTAATTCATTTTTCTTCTTTCTGTTAATATTGGTATAACATATGCCCCTTTCTTCACTCATCTTACTTCAGTTTTAATAAGTTAATAGAAATGTTTTCATACTTTTCTATGGTCTTTATATTTCAATTTTTCTATAGTAGAGTAATATTCCATTATATTAACCAACAAATTTAATTATAATCACAGGATGCCAAAGAACCTACAAATACCCTTCTACTTTTACTTCTCAAACCAGAGGTGGCAATAGAGAACAAAAGCTCTTATGAGAAGCTTGAGATCTGCCTCCCTATCTCTGGAATTGAAAAGTAAATGGATTCAATTCTCTCTTAAACTAGTCAGGGGTTGTTTAGCTGAAGCCTTGTTGCTTGGCTGTTTGTTACGGCAACAGACCAAAATGCAGATTTATGGTCTCCTCTTGTGCCTTCAATTCACAAGAACCTGTGTCATGCTATTCTTTTAGCTTCCAATATTTAGCTCATCTCATTTTTATATACTTCAGTGGTGTAAATGTGACATTCCTGAAGATCAATGTGTCCTTTTCAACTTAAAAAGACACAAATCTCCCAACTACCCCTATAAAGTTGATAATCCTTTTAAGATCATAGCTCAATCTCCAAATATTTATATATCTTTATATAATTAATTTTGCTCTTTTAGTAAACAATGAGTTGAGATGCACATAATGGCCAGTAGCCCTTAAATGTTGCTCCTGGTCTTCTTGGTCATTGTTATTATTATTTTTCTTTACACTCATATTTCAAATATCAATTCAATATCTTTGCATCTTTATAACATCATACTGTTACCTCCCAGACAAGACATTATTTCTAAGACATTTTGAGTCTATATTTATATCACAAATTGTTTCCTTTCTAAAAATGTTCAAATTCTATTTTTAAAACTTTGTTTCTCCATACACATTTATTAATATGTTTTCATTGAAAGAAGTTATTTTACTTTTTGTTTTTTTTTCAATCATTTCTCAGTTGGATTCAACTCTTTGTGGCTCTAATTGGGGGTTTTCTGGCAAAGATACTGGAGCAGTTTTCCATTTCCTTCTCTAGCTTATTTTACAGATGGGGAAACAGAGGCAAACAGAGTGACTTGCTCAGCGTCACATTGCTTGTCAGTGTCTGAGGCCAGATTTGAATTTAGGAAGAAAAGTCTTTCTGACCTGGCCTGGCACTTCATCCACTGGATCACCTAGCTGTGCATTATTTTATGATTCCTTTTAGATATCAAAGTGTTCATCCATACCAATGGCAATATCTTTACAATTGTTGTAAATGTTGTTCTTTCCATAGAAATAATTTTTCTTCCTTTTTCATTACTGGACTACTCTGCATGAAAAGGGATTTAAAGGTACAGTGTATTTTATCCTTTGCTAATGGTTCTTATCTATTATAGAATTATTACCATAAATATTTTTGTGTATATGGGTATTTCCTTTATATCATTGGATTCATGCATATATGTGTGAGCATATGTAGACATGTTACATACACACACATATATACATTAGATAAGTTAGCAAGAATTCAGTAAGCACCTACTTCATAGCAGGCATTGTGTTAATTTCTGGAGACACAGTGGAAACTAAAATGGTATTCTTGATGTCAAGAATCTTACAATCTAATGAGAGAGACAAAAGGCAAACAATTATGTTCAACAAGATATATACAGGATAGATTGAAGATGATTTCAGAAGAAAGGAGCAAGCATTAAGGGTGACAGGGAAAGGGATCTTACTGGAAGTGAGACTTGATTTGAAACTTGAAGGAAGACAGTGAATCCAGGAGACAGAGATGAGGAAATATAGAATTGCATAAGGGAAAAGTTTCCAGAGAGGGGAGATAGGATGTAGTGTTAGCGTAACAGTTAGGAGGTCACTTCACTACATGCTAAGTTAAGCAGGAAGACTTCAAAAGTAGAAAGAGGCCAGGTTATAAAAGTATTTAAAAGACAAAGGGTTTTATATTTGATCCTAGAAGTCATAAGGGAGACATTAATGTTTATTAGATAGAGTAGGGGCGTGATATGATAAGACATGTGCTTTAGCAATATCAATTTGACATCTCACTACAGACTGAATTAGACTGGGGAGAGATTTGAGAAAACAAGATCAACTAACAGGTTATTGAAGTAGTTTCATCGTGAGGTGATGAGGGCCTACATATACTGAGGTGGTGGCAGTGTCAGAGTAATGAAAGTAATATATGTATCTCTTTCTCTCTATATACATACATATGTACCTATATGTATGTATATATGTGTGTATACATACATACACATACATACACATACACACACACACACACATATATATATATAACAAACTTGACAACAGTTTGAATATGCCAGGTCACAGCCTGGGTGACTTCAAAGATGCTGGTTGGTTAGTTGATTCTTGTTCTTTCTTCTCAAAGAGGACTAAAATTAAATTGCTATGTTGGAGTCAAGGTTAAGGTGGCTAACTCTGCCTAATCAGACCAATATGAACTTGGAAGGCTCTGCCACAAGCACAAATAGTTCATATGAACATTTGCAGTAGAGATATCTCTAAATTTGAGCCTCTTCAAAAGAGATTTAAGCAATCTGGCACAGTCTCTATAAAACAAAACATATTTCTCCCAGGTGTGGTGTCTGTATCTCTCCCTCTGTCCCCCCTTGCCCCGCTCCCTACCCAGAGTTCTCTCATCCAGGAGTATTTAAGTGTTCAGGTACATCTGTATAAGCACCTAGTATGGAGCTCTTAGTCTATTCACAATCTACACAAGGTAGGTGTTTCATGATTCTGGATGACAGTGAGGTATTTGAGTGCAAGTCTAGAAGGCAGCCATGTGGCTTAGTGGATTGCATATTGGAGTTGAGATAAGTAATACTTGAGTTCATATACTGTCTCAGACACTTTAATCCTTTCAGTTGCAGTTTCCTCATCTGTAAAACAGGAGTAATAAGAGAACCTCTTTTGAAGAGGTTTTTATGAAAGTCATAAATGATATAAAATATATGACTTTTTTGATAGACTGTAAAGAACAATATAAATTATATATATATATATATATATATATATATCATCATCATCATCATCACCACCACCAACACCATACTTGAGGAGATAAGCTATGTTCACATTGATGTTCTCATTGTAAATTAATCCAGAAGGTACAATGAAAAATAGAAAATAATTTGTTAAATCATCTCTAGAGAATTTGTTGACAACAATAGGCAGGCTAAACATATGTGAAGGCGTTAGTCATGAAACACATCAATTCAAGGAGTGTTCTCACAAGAGAAATGATTGGTCCTTAACCATTATCAAAGTAACTTTTAGGGAAGGATTGATTTCCTTGGAAGCCTAAAGTGAAAACAAAGTAAAGAATATATAATTATTTCTACAACTGTTACTGAGTTCTTGTATGCTGAACTTTTTTTTTCGGCTTAGCAATTAATTGATTTCATTCTGTTTGTTTGCAACATTTAGTACAAGTCATTACACAGGATCAGCAAAATCCTACTCAATGAATAATTCCCACCTAATTATATTGATCTATAAGAAATGTACTCTTCAATGACAGAATGTCTCTTCTGAATCATTTATCTGTGTTTATTCATACCAGATAAATACCAACTATCTTTTCTTCATGAAAGATTGTGTTTTTAATTTTAATATTTTTAACAACAAAATTCATTTTCTGTAATTATTTTAGCCAGCATTTTAGAAATTCTGATTGACATTTTGCTCACTCTCTCCCCCTGTCATATTAAACATATTTGAAAGAAAAGCAATTATTAATCTGATAAAAAGTTTTTACTTACCATCAATGCTCCATATTTCCTCAGAAAAAAGGTGAAAATAAGAGAATAGAACTTAGTGAGAAACTATCCCCTTTTAGAAGGAGGCATAAGATATAGAAGATTAAAAATATTTTATATCATGAAAGAGGAAAGACCAATTGTGAACTCAGTCACACTCTTGGTGTTTTTCCCATTCACCATTAAGGCAAGCCTTCAATTTTTCTCTTGTCCTTTTACTGGATATAGAATCTGCCCTAAAGCAATTTTACTTTTAGAATCTTTTCCCTGTGGTGTAACTGCCCCAGGTTTGTGATTTAAGGCTATTTCTGATTTGCCAGTATGGTCAAGATGACTTAGAGTTATTTGAGGTAGAGAGAAGTTAAAAGACTTGCCTCTATTCACCCTGATTGTGACAAAATTAGAACTCTCATTGCTTGACTATGAATTAATGACTTTAACCACTGGGTCACACTACTTTGCTCTGATTTGTCAATGTATATGGTTTTAATCTAAAAAGGGAAAGCTGAGAATCAATGCTAAGCACATTTTTTTCTCTAAAAGGAATGCTTTAAAAGTAATTACTCTATGTAACCTGAAGTGTTGCTTTTCACAATATAGCATTATTTTCCCCACTCCCACAGATTAAAAAATAAACCCCTTTCAAAACCATAGGATTCTCTCCCTTTGAGTCCCTACCTTCCCAGAGTTCCTTGGATATTCACAGACTTTGTGTACAACTTTTATACTTCATTTTCCACAATCTCTTGCCCTCTTTTTCGTTGTCTCAAGAGACAATTTTTGAGAAACCTATGTAACTCTTGTATTAAATGCTGTGAACAAATATGTGAAACCAATTTATAGTTTGAGAGGAATTGTGACTGTGATAATTGTAGGATTACTCTTAAAACTCTAATAGGGCACAAGTAAATGTCTCCCTGTCTCTGATTGACATATTTGAAAGTTGCTATGCACATGCAGTCCAAGGGGAAAGAGAAAGAAGTATGCTTGCTTATGTTCACTACATTGAACAATAATGGATTTTTCCCTAAAATGACTGTAAAAAAGATGACATCATTTTGTGTTGATTACTATTCCCAATATTACTTTGAGAATTCCTGAATAAGAAGCAAAATCTTAACTAGTTTGAGATGCTATTTCTGACAGGTAAAGTAATCTAAAAATATGTCAGTCAACATTTAACTAAAAGTGTGATGGAATTACAGAAATCAGAACAATGTAATTTGATGAAAATTTTTAAATGTCTAGCTTTTGGATCTGAACAGCACAGTGGTATTTTTGTAGTAGTTGGGAAGCTAATTATTTGGAATTTAATATTTAATGTAGGTCAGTCTATTGGAAAATTACTATATTATTGTTTTTTTTTTCTTTACAGGAGACTAGAAAAATAAATTTTAGACACTCTAAATGACACTTGGTCTAAATATGATCTTACAAGTTGACAAATTTCATTGATGGGTTGTCCAGAAAATATAGTTTGCTAAGAAATCCATCCTTCCCTATTCTCAGAAAACTACAATTACATATTTGTCAAATAACAAAAATTGTATTTAAATTTCTGCATTCATGGTGAGGAAACATTTTAACATTTATTGATGTTAACAATCCTTAATAAGTGTAGGTCAGTAGCAAGTAATAAGATAAATGTGAAAGTCCTTAAGAGTGGTAAGAAGAAAAAAAGGACTTTATCTAAAAATTAAGAGGTTTTCAGTTATTAGAGTTCTTTCATTTAGCAATTTAGAACTTCTCTTTTTTGAGCTAAATATGTTTTTAATGCTTTGATAACTTCTGATTTTCATCATTCATTTCTTAAAGATTTTGAGTTATAAATTTTCTCCCCATTTTCCCCCTAACCACTGCCCCAAAATAGCAGTCCCACAGATTAACCCCTCCTCTAATATGCTCTATCCCATATTTTCTTCCATACCTCTTTTGACTTTTCCAGTGGATCTCTATGCCCCAGTGCCTGTATACCTTATTTCCCAATTACATGTAAAATATCATTAATGATACTATATATATGAATATTTGATTTAAAAATTTTTAATTCCATATTCATTCCCTTTCTCCATTGTCCCCCACCCTTACTGGGAAGATAAGCAGTTCAGTATAGGTTGTACATGTGTGGCTAATGCAAAACAATAACATAGTAGATATATTGTAAAAGACTGACTACATTTCCCTTCCCCCTATCCCACCTCCTGCTTGTTCTATTCTCTATTTTGATCCCGTCCCTTTTCAAAAGTGAGTGCTTCCAACTTCCCTCCCCCTGCCCAGGCTGCCCTCCATTACATCATCCCTCCTTTCATCCCCTTCCCCCTTACTCTTCTGGAGGGTGAGATACCCCATTTAGTATATATCTAATTCCCTCCTCAAGCAAAATTCAATTGTAATAAGGTTGACCCATTCCCTTTTGCCTTCCTATTCTTTGCCTTCATTGTAACCATTTTCCCTTGCCTCTTCTATATGAGATAGCTTACCCCATTTTGTCTCCCCATCTCCTCTCATTATATTCCTCTCTTACCCCTTAATTTCACATTTAAGTATCATCCCTTCCTGTTAAATTGGTCCTTTGCCCTCTATCTATGTATACCTGTAAACATATTTACACACACTCACATATGTATTCATATGCTCATATACCCTTATATATAGACACACACAGATATATATATATATATGTACATATATATATGGATATATATATATATGTACATATATATATATGGATATATTTCTATTCCCTTCAATTACTGAGAAAAGTTTCATAAGCTACAATTATTGTTTTGCCATGTAGGAATGTTAATAGTTCAACTTTGATAAGTTCCTTATGATTTCTTTTCCCTGTTTACCTTCTCACACTTCTCTTGCTTGTATCTGAATGTCAAATTTTCTATTCAACTCTGTTTTTTTCAGCAGGAATGCTTGAAAGTCCTCTATATCATTGAATGACCATATTTTACCCTGAAACATGATACTCATTTTTGCTGGGTAGGTAATTCTTGGTTTTAATCCCAGCTCCTTTGACCTCCAGAATATCATATTCCAAGCCCTTCGATCCCTCAGTGTAGAAGCTGCAAGATCCTGGGTTATCCTGATTGTATTTCCACAATATTCCAATTGTTTCTTCATCGCTGCTTATAATATTCTCTCTTTAATCTGGGAATTCTGGAACTTGGTTATGATATTCCTAGGTGTTTTCTTTTTGGGATCTTTTAAGGAGTTGATCAGTAGATTCTTTCAACCTCTATTTTGCCCTCTGGTTCTAAAACATCAGGGCAGTTTTCTTTGAGAACTTCCTGGAGGATGATTTCTAGGTTCTTACTTTGATCATGTCTTTCAGGTAGTCCAATAATTTTAAAATTATCTCTCCTGGATCTATTTTCCAGGTCAGTGGTTTTTCCCATGAAATGTTTCACATTGCCTTTTATTCTTTCATTTGTTTGGATTTGTTTAACAGCATCTCGATTTCTCATAAAGTCATTAGCTTCTATTTGCTCCAATCTAATTCTGAAGCAATGATTCTCCTCCATGAGATTTTGAGATTCTTTTTCCATCTGACAAATTTGGGTTTTTAAGGTATTCTTCGCTTCATTGCCTTTTTGAGCCACTTTTGCCATTTGAGTCAGTCTGTTTTTTAAGGTATTATTTTCCTCAGTCAGGCTGTTGACTCTCATTTCATAATTTTCTTGCATTGTTCACATTTCTCTTCCCAATTTTTCCTCCACTTCTATTATCTGCTACTTAAGGTCCTCTATGGCCTGTAACCAGCTGGTATTTTCCTTTGAAGCTTTTGGTGCAGGAGTTCTGAATTCACTGTCTTCCTCCTGTTCCATGCTTTGCTCCTTTTTGTCCCCAAAATAGGAGTCTAATGTTAGAGTCTTCTGTCTGCTGTGTTTCCTTTGCCTGGTCATGTCACCCCTCAGTGATTGGACCCCTTGGCTTTTTGCAACAGTAGGACTCTGCCACCAGACAGGGGAACTTTTGTCCCAAAAGCTGGGTTTTTTTCAGCTGCTGGAGGTGTTACATGGATGCCCTCTCTGTGGTCTCCACATACTCTGGCAAGGTGGACACACACACCCCAGTATCTCCACCCTAGACTGCAATCCAGATCCCAGAAAGTTAAAGCAAGAGCAATTACCCCTCAGACTGGTGCTTGGTCCCCCTTCTTCTCTGCAGGCCAGGAGCTGAAGCTACCACATGGCACTGGCTGGATGTGCAGGCATCTCAGCGCCTTCTCACCCCATGCACTCCCACTTACTGGGTCCCAAAGTCCAGACTTCACTGACCTCTCACTTTATCCTTTGCATCTATGTGTTGATAAATCTGGAAACGGCCACAGCTGCTTCTGATCTGGAGTCCCTCCAGCTGGCTGCTGGTAAGGCCTGCCCTGGGGCTAAAGCTTGGCTCCTAGAGCACTGTGCTGGCTGATTCCTGCTAGCCTGCTGGGCTGTCCTAAGCAGTAGGTTAGCTTCTCTGTGTCATTTTGTGGGTTCTGCAACTCCAAATTTGTTCAGAGTCCCCTTTTAACATTGATTGAGGAAGGTGGAAGCCAGAGAAGCAGGGAGGTCCTGCTTCTACTCTGCCATCTTTCTGAGTTAAATATTCTGAACTCCTCTTTTTAAAATTCCTCTTTTATTTATAAACATATTACAAGCAAATCTAATGATTTAGGTCACAATTATGACTCTGTAGCATAGCATAGTTCAATTTAAAGAACAATGGATTTATGCTCTGAAGACTTCTGTTCCAGTCTCCTTTTTGCCTAAATTAGACATGTGATCACTGAAAAATCATAAATCTCTCTCATCCTCCAATTTTCTCTTTCCTGCAATGATTGTGATAGTTTTCTACTGTCATAGAAATTGTTTTGAGGACCAATTTCATTTTTGTAAAGTGTCAGTAATACCATAGTTATAATCTGGTTATTATTATTAATTCTCAGTGTTTCTGACCCTATGGGGTTCTATCAGATGTCAGAGGAACGCATGAAAAGAATAATTTCTTACAGGCTGAATTTCAGTCACCCAGCAAAATATCCCTTCCCCATTTATCTCAGGCTAAATCTAGCAATTAAGTAATTCTAGCCCCTAACCACCTATATTCCTTATCTTTGCAGATCAAGATCAGTCACTCTAACATCAAGATTAGGGGAAAACAATTAAATTTCAATAGCAAATATTTTTAAGTAGACATGTAGCATAGAAAGAATTACTTCTTTTCCCTTTAAATGTGCTTCCTATCTCCTCAGTCTCTAGCAAATGAATGATAGAGACAACCAGGAAATTTATTTTCTCCATTAAAAAAAACTCAACTCCATTGCAAAAAGGGAAATTTATAATAATCAGCCTTGTCGGTTAACTCAAACAAATTTGAAGTTCCCTTTCACTCCTTAGAAAGGTAGGAGGTATAAATTAACATTAATGAAGCATGTCAAACCACTTCATTATTTACTGATTCATGATACCAGGTCATGGCTTATATAGTACACCTGCTTCTCTAACACACCAGGGTTCTGCTCATATCTATGTGCTTTTAAAGGCTAGTGGATGTGGTGCTCCCTATAAAGACTTAAGAGGATATCTCTTCCCATTCCCACCACATTTCTCTCCCTTATTCCTTTAAGATCTTTGTCATTGCCATGATTTTTGTTATATCTGTAATTGAGGTTGTGCTGCTAGATATGGAACAACCAACTCTCCACAAAGTAAAATAAACTTTTAGTTTTATCTGCATCATTTGAATTTTTCCATAACATTTTTAAAGTTAGACAGTCAACAAAACAGCAAGTCAGGCTTTGGTTTGTAGCACTTGCCAATTACTGTAGTATAAATTCTAGCACTGGAAATTTCACATTTGGCTGTCATGAGATGGTAGAAGCTGGCTACAGCACACCTCACCAAAAAGTTAGTCTGACCAAGCACTGCTGTCATTGAAGTTAATTTCAAGGGATCCAGATATTGTGGAAACACTATAACCTAAATCACATAGTGCTTTTATTTTTGTACTAAAACACACTCTTCAAGCTCAGATTCTCCCTTTTGCTTGTAGGGGTTGCAACCAAGCATGAGATTAAGTTGGGTTTGGGTATGGAGAAAAGTTCATATCACAGTAGAAAAATACCTGTGTAAATGCAAAAAGGGGTTATATATGAGATGAAAATAGCCAAATACAAGAAAAAATATAGATGAGTTCTGAAGAGAAAGGGCTGGAGGCAGAAGGTGGTATAAGCATGAGAAGCAGTATTAAAGCCAGGAGAAACAAAATAAGGTGGAGAATTCAGGTATTAAAAACTTTGTACCTGCAAGTAACAAGGTGTCAGATTAGAAAAACAAAATACCAGCTTCCACTAGTGGCTGGTACTTGTGAATTTATAGTAGTAGGTGTTTTCACCCTTCTCTGTGTGCCTGACTCCCTCCTCCAGTTTCTTTTGACCTCCATTCACTTCCTATAGATACCACTCTCAGGGTTCTCCACGACTGAGTGCACAGGGCATGAAACATGATTTTCTTTAATATTTCAAATGATTAGTAGTTTAACTGGCTTAGGGTATTCCCTTCACTAATATAGTTTAAAATGGCTCCTGGCTATGGTTTATGGTTTCTTGAGTTGTTGTAACTAAAAAAAGTATTTATTGTCTGGCAACTAAGAAAGGGCACATATGATATTTCAACTTAGAGGTGCTTAGCCGTCATTTTCTCAATTGTGTGTGTGTGTGTGTGGTTTCTAAATCATATAATCTCACAGTTGTAAGGGAAGTTAGCAATCTTGTAGTCTCTAAAGCATTTGTGAATAAGAATCCTTTCTACAGCACAGAGTACCAGCTTTTTAGAGGCAGTGAGGCAATACAGTAGATGAAGCACTGTGTCTGGATTCAGTAAGGCCTAAAGTAAAATCTGGCTTCAAATACTTACCTACTGACCTTGGGCACATCACTTAACTTCCACCTACCTCAGTTTCTTTAGCTGTAAAATGGGACTAATAATAGCATCTCTCTACCAGCAATGTTATGGGCATCAAATGACATATTTGTGAAAAGCTTAGCACAGTGTCTTATTTACAGTACATATTATATAAATGCTTATCCTCTTTAATAGAATTTTGTTTCAAAATGTCCGTGGGCAGTGGGGAGAGATCTATCTCCTGTGAGAGCCAATTCTACTTCTGGAAAGATCAGAATGCATACCAAGGTGTATGCCTTGGGTTCTATCACTCTGAACACATAGAGCTTTCCTGTCAGATGATAATGACTGAAGTTATCAGTAGTCTATGGAACTCCACCCAAGGCTGGGGCCAATGAGGCTACTGTTTGGCCCCCAGACTCAAAAGACTCAAACTTAGGTCAAGAGTTTGCACAGCTCTTACTAGGAGGGCTATGATCAGATGTCACCCTGAACCTGGAAGCATTGAATCTACTGAAAGCTAATAGAGCCACAGCCTAAGCCATTGCTAAAATGCTAGAAGAATAGGATGCTCAATAATAGATCAGTTAGCACCAAGACCCAACAGATTGTGAAACAGAACAAAGAAAAGACACATATATTCTTTCCAGAAGTACAGAGTCAGATCTTAATACAAAGTCCTAATTCAGGAAGTAAGGTTGGAAGAATAAGTGAACAAATAAATAAACAAACCCTACCATAAAAGTAATTATGACAATGATGCCCAAGACACAAATCCAGAAGAAAATTATTCCAAAATATTAACAAGCAAAATCTAAAAGAAAAACATTGCTTTGATAAATTTTATAAGTTGAAAACACCTTTCTTGGGGCAAACTGAATCAAGAAGTTTTTTTTAAAGAGTTAAAATGATTTTATGAATAAATGAGAGTGCTGAAGGACAGAATAGGAAAAGAAATGAGAATTATTGAAGAAAGACTGAGAAGAAAAACTCACTGCTTACATAAAAAGGAAAAAAAAAACTTTGCCTAAGAAAACAGACTCCTTGAATATTGGAGTGGATAAAATAGAAGTTAATGATTCAATGGGAGAACAAGAAATAGTAAAACAAAGTCAAAAGACTGAATGTATATAAACATAAATGTATGAAATATGTATCTATCTATCTATCTAACTGTCTGTCTGCTGTCTGTCTATCTATCTAGTGATTTATGACTACAAATGAAAGGGCAATGGGAAGATGCAAGGTGGGTGTATGGTAAAAATTTACCAACAATGATTTGCATGCAAGAATTGGTACAGAAGGCACTGATTGAATCCTAATAAAGCTGTGCCCAGTCCTAATATTCTCACTTCCTTATAGGCCTCACTGAATAGAAGGCCCACTGCCCCTACCTAGCCAGTCACTCCCACCCAACACACTCAATATCCTAACTTTTTCATATATGCCTCACTGCTCACTAGAACAAGAGCTGTGTCCATTAACTCATATTTCTCACAGAATAGCAGGCATATCCATGTGATGGGATCCCAATCACTGCCTCTAAGAAGTCACTGCCCTCAGATCCCTTCCTCATATTTCCCACAGAAACAGCAGGTTTGTCCATGTACCCAATCACAACCACATCTATCTAGTATCAGACAGGACCCCAAAACTCAGTCAATCAGAAAGCATCACCTCCCAGATATGGACCCCAAAACAGAAGGGACTTTCTCTAAGTAGGTTCCTGTGTAGTAATAAAAAAGAACTGACCTAGAGTCAACTTATGATATAGAAAGGTTAACATAACATAATGTAACATATAACATAACATAACATAATTAATATAATGTAATACAATACAATGTAATGTAATGTAATATAATATATATGATAATATATGATATAACATGATATAACTAAATATAACATAATATAACTTAATATGAATCATTATCATGCATACCCAAATGTGTTTTTCTGTATGCATTGTGGACAATTAAATGAGCAGCTCCTTTGTGACTGGGACCCCTCCTCTATCACCTAATTCCTTAACAAACCCTTACTGTCTTTTTAATATTCAGAATTTCTGTCATGCAACTGCATCTTTACACTATAAAAATCCCTCTGCTTACTCTGAAGTTGCTGGCTCCTCTTGAAACTGAGCACCCTTCATGAGAGGTATCAATCTGAATAAATGCCTATACTAGGGTTAGAGGTTATCTAATTCTGAATTATTTAGAGAGTTCCACCACAAGACATCATGAAACTGTAACAGGTTTTTTTTTAATGTTAAAGATTTTTAATTGAATATAACTGAGAAGCCTATCTCTATAATCTTTTTGGGAACTGCATACCTCAGAAGTCTGTGTGAAGCTCTGAAGCATTTAGCACAACTGATTTGTTTATTATGGGTAATTTTTGTAATGGGGTTTTTACTTCATTGATTAAGTTTTTAATTTTCAAAAAAAATTCTGGACTTAAACACCAAATAACAATTAAACAAAATGCCAAGTAAAATTAATACTTCCAAATACATAATAGAACATATCAAGAATATTGCACATGAAAATGTGAATCACTATTATATACAGTTTGCTTTACTTTTTAGTATTTAATAAATCCAGGATGTAATGTTCAAATTTATCCTACGTGTCTGTGTTTCCTTCTGGCTTTCTTTCCAATTCATACAACTACTTTGAAAAAAGGATAGGAAGATCATGGCTGGAGAAACCTGGAGAAAGTGAAACAGATGATGTGCAGAAAGGGGCCTGAGACCTGGCCCTGACATCCTGTTTGCCTGCTTGCACAATGAAGAGCAATTCTTTTAGAACTGAAGTATTTTGAGGTGGTTGGAGATGAAAGGTATTGAAAAAGGAGAGGGTGAGAGAGAATATAAAATTGAATAGGTCTTTCTATTTTTTTCTCACTTTGAATTTTTTTTTAAATTAATGAGCATTTACTTTCTATCTTTTCTATCTCTTGCTTACTGAAAAAGAGAGAGGCAGAAAGGAAGAAAGGAAGGAAAGATGGAAGCAAATAAAGAAGGAAAGAAAGTAGGAAGAAAGAAAGGGGAGGAGAGAGGGAGGAAGGAAGGAAATAAGGAAGAAAGGAAGGAAGAAAGGAAAGAAATAATGAAGGAAGGAAGGAAAAGACCTTTATAACAAATAAACATAGTCAAGCAAAACAATCTCCCACACTGCTCTCATCCAAAAAATTATAAGTCTCCTCCATATCAATCCATCACTTTTCTGTCTGGGGGTGGGTAGCAGGCTTTATCACCAGTCCCCTGAAATACCAGTTGGTCATTGCATAGATCAGAATATCCAAGTATTTCAAAGGTGTGTGTCTTTTCCATATTACTAGTGTTAAATAGTTTTCTGATCCTAGTTACTTTATTCTTTATCAGTTCATACAAGGCTCTCCCAAGTGTCTTGAAACTATAGTTTCCATCAATTTTTTAAAAAATTAATTAATTTATTTTTAGTTATCAACATTCATTTCCACAAGATAGTGAGTTGTGAATTTTCTCCTAATCTCCTTCCATTCCCCCACCACACCAGATGGCATGCATTCTGATAATCCTTTCTCCCAGTCTTCTGACTCCTTTTTATCATTAACCCTCCCATCCCCTTTCCCCATACTTTCTTTTTTTTTATCTTCAATGTAAAGTTTATTTTTTTTTCAGATCAAATGCTTTATTAACTTCTGGTTCACATCATTCATTTCCACCAGATTTTGAGTTACAAATTTTCTCTCTGTTTTTCCCCTACCCACTGCCCCAAAATAGCGATCCCACTGGATATCACCTCCTCCAATCTGCTCACTCCCATATCTTCTCCCATACCCCCTTTGACTTTCTAGTAGGGCATGGTGGATCTCTATGCCCCAGTGCCTGCATATCTTATTTCCCAGTTATGTGTAAAATAATATCAATAATCGCACATACATATATGTATATGTGTGTGTATATTTAAACATTTGATTTTGAAACATTGAATTCCAGATTCATTCCCTTCCTCCCTTGTCACCCACCCTTACTGAGAAGATAACTAATTCAATAAAGGTTGTTCATTTGTAACTATGCAAAATATTTCCATAGTGGATATATTGTAAAAGATGGACTACATTTCCCTCCCTCCTTTCCCACCTCCCACTTGTTCTATTCTCTACTTAGATCCTTTCTCTTTTCAAAAGTGGGTGCATCCAAATTTCCCCCCCCCAGCCTGCCCTCCCTTCCATCATCCCGATCTCATCCCCTTACCCCCTACTGTCCTGTAGGGTGAGATATCACGTTTAGTGTATATTTCATTCCCTCCCTAAACAACATTCAATGAGAATAAGGTTGACCCATTCCCTTTTGCCTTCCTCTTCTTCCCCTCCATTGTAACCATTTTCTCTTGCCTCTTCTATATGAGGTAATTTGCCCTATTCTGTCTCTCCCCATTTCCTCTCATTATATTCCTCTCTCACCTCTTAATTTCACTTTTAAATTATCATCCCTTCCTATCAAATTAGTCCTGTGCCCTGTATTTATGTATACCTGTAAACATATATACACACATTCACATATGTGTTCATATACCCATATACCTTCCTCTATAGACATATGTGTGTGTATATGTATGTATGTTTTTATTCCCTTCAAATATTTTCATACTGAAAAAGGTTTCATCACTTACAATTATCATTTTTTCCATGTAGGAATGTAAATAGTTCAACTTGCATAAGTTCCATATTATTTCTTTTCCCTGTTAACCTTCTCATGCTTCTCTTGCTTCTTGTATCTGAATGTCAAATTTTCTATTCAACTCTGTTTTTTTTTTTCATCAAGAATGATTGAAAATCCTCTATTTCATTGAATGACCATATTCCCCCCTGAAATATGATACTCAGTCTTTCTGGGTAGTGATTCTTAATTTGAATTCCAGCTCCTTTGACCTTAGGAATATCATATTCCAAGCCCTTCGATCCCTCAGTGTAGAAGGTGCCAGATGCTGGGTTTCCTGATTGTGTTTCCATAACATTCAAAATGTTTCTTCCTGGATGCTTGTAATATTCTCTCCTTGATCTGGGAATTTGGGAACCTGGCTACACTATTCCTAGGAGTTTTATTTTTGCTATCTTTTTCAGGAGGTGATTGGTGGATTCTTTCAACCTCTATTTTTCCCTCTGGTTCTAAGAAAACAGGGAAGTTTTCCTTGAGAACTTCTTTAAGGATGATTTCGTGTTTTTTTGATCACGGCTTTCAGGTAGACCAAATAACTTTTAAATTATCTCTCCTGGATCTATTTTCCAGGTCAGTGGTTTTTCCAATGAGATATTTCACATTGCCTATTTTTCCATTTGTTTGGATATTTTTATAGTATTTTGATTTCTCATAAAGTCATTAGCTTCCAGTTGCTACAATATAATTTTGAAGGAGTTATTCTCTTCAGTGAGTTTTTGAAATTCCTTTTCCATCTGGCAAATTTTGCTTTTTAAATCATTCTTCTCCTCATTGGCTTTTTGGGCCTCTTTTTCCATTTGATTTAGTCTATTTTTTAAGTTGTTATTTCCTTCAGCATACTTTTTGGGTCTCCTTTAGCAGGCTGTTGACTAGCTTTTCATGACTTTCTTACATCATTCTCATTTCTTTTCCCAATTTTTCCTCCACTTCTCCTACTTGCTTTTCAAAATCCTTCTTGAGCTCCTCCCTGGCCTATAGTCACTTCATATTTTTCTTGGAGTCTTTTGATGCAGGAGTTCTAATTTCAATGTCTTCCTCTTGCTCCATGTCTTCATCTTTTTTTTTCCCCAAAAAAGGATTCTGTGATCAATTTGTGCTTCCATTACTTGCTCATATTGTCAGCCAGTTACTTGACTTTTGAACTTTTTTCCACAGTAGAACTCTACTTCCAAAATGGAGAGAGAGAGAGCTATGTCCCAAATTGCTCACATGTTTGCAGCTGCTGGAGCTATTAGATGGATGCCCACTGTACAGTCCCAACATGCTCTGGATTACTGGTCACACACCCCAGGACCACCACCCAAGACTGCAATTCAGATTCAAGCATGTCAATGCAAGGGTGATAACCCTCTGAATGGACACTTGGTCCCCCTACAATCTGCAGGCCAGGAGCTCTGGAAGCAGCTATGCGGCAGTGGCTACAACCACTGCCCCTCCTCCACTTCTAGCTCCAGGAGTAGCAGCCAGACCATGCTCCCCCTGTTTTAACAAACTTCCACATTGACATTTTACTTTGTTTTTGGCATTCATAGATTGAGAAGTCTGGAAACTGCTAGAGCTGTTGGTGATCCAGTGTCCCAAATTCCACTCCAGCCACCTCTGGTTGAGACTGCCCTGGGGCTAAAACCACAACTCAGTCAGGAATGCCCTGGGCTCCCAGAATTTTGTGATAGACCATTCCTGTTGTCCTGCTGGACTTTCTTCAGTAGGAGATTTGTTTCTCTCTGTCAATTTGTGGGTTCTGTAGCTCTAAAGTTTGTTTAGAGTAATTTTTTACATTTATTGGAGGAGGTAGAAGTCGGAGCTATGTGGCAGTCCTGTTTCTACTCCGCCATCTTGGCTCTGCCCCAGCAGTTCAACTTTAATAAGTACCTTATGAATTCTCTTTCCTGTTTACCTTTTCATGCTTCTCTTGATTCAGCTCTGTTCTTATCTTTTCCTTTTCTTTTTTTTGGGGGGCTGGGGGGAGAAATCTCTTTATTTTTTTTTAAAGAGAAATACATGTTTATTAACATAAAAATAAGATTTAAAAAATTCACATTTTTAAAATTTAAAATTTGCAGAGGTTTATCCATATCTCTCTGATCCTTACAAGAATCCTATGAGGTAGGTATTGTCATTATCTCCATTTAACAGATAAGGAAAATGAGGCTGAGAAAAGTTGTCACTTGAACAAAATCACACAACCAGGAACCAAAATCAGGTCTCCAGATATGTAAGGCAAGAGTTTCTACACCAAGAACACAGTAAAGCAAAATAAAAGGAAAAACTGCATCCCAAATTCTGGAGCTTCTATGCTTCTTAAATCTATTCTAACAACTTACCTGACAAGATTTCTTTTGAAGGGCTTCATGCCCCAGAGCCTTCTCTATTAATGTAGCCATTTGCCCATATTCATAAGAAGGTTCTGTTCCCTGCACAAGAATTGGGGTACACCCTTAGTGTCAAATCCAACAGAACACATTCTCCCAGGTCCCCCATTCCCTTGATATGAGTCCCTAAATACCAACCAAGAAAAAAGTCTTACAAAGCATCAAGACACTTGAACTGAGAATTCAATGTTCTGAGAGAGAAACTCAATTCTGCCCCAACTGATGTCTGGGTTATCTAAGATCCTGGAATCACTCATCATGCAGTTATTTTGGAAACCGGTCGCTGGCAGCTGCCTAGCCTAGGGAAGGATGGCCGCATTCCACAGAGATATTATCTTTAAATTTCATCTATGAAATAGCTCTTTTCTGCCATTTACATGGTCTCTTCTATTTTCCTTTGGTGGCCTCAGAGCCCTGAATACCATCAGCCCTGAACTATTTGCCTTTTAAGCTGGATTTTGGTCACTCGTTACAAAAAATGGACATTCTTGCCTAGGTTAGGGACAAACATGGTCTCTTCAGGTTTCCCACAGATGAGCTTTCCTCCTTCCCACCCCCCAAAACATAGCAAGACTGGAATACTCCAGGCAATGGGTACAACACAAAAGTTATGAGAAGAAAACAAATCTGACTGGTATGGGACAAAACTAGAGACTCACCTGACTGGATCATAGGGTCTGTTTGGGAAGAGTACTTGAGTCTGGATGGTAGGGTGGAAGTAGCAAGCAAGGGGAGGAGGTAACTGAGAAATCCAGGGTTAAACAGAATTACAATCAACACAGGAAAATTGCCCATTTTCCAGCAACTGCAAGGTAACTTTCCTCTGAAAATTTTGGGTAGAGTTGTCCTTTTAATGCTTCAAAAAGACAAAATTAAACCAGGGAAGTGAGTAGTCTCTATGTGTTTAGTAAAGATAGAGATAAAATGGCTGCCCTACAACAGAAAGCTGGGGCAACACTGTAGAGGTGTGGTAGTCACTGGACCATGAGAATGAGAATGAATTTTCCATATCTACACAGCACTTTAAAGTTGACAACACACTTAGGATCACATGTAGCATGGGAAGGAACCTTAGAGCCCATCCAGTCCAACCCCTTTCATTTTACAGATGAAAAAACTGAGGCCACCCAGTTGTGGAAGCTGGGATTTTTGACCTACTATACAATTCTTTTTCACTACATCTGCCCTGGCCATGGTGAAGATGCCCACTGCCATCCATGGCTGAGGTTTTATGTACGTGGTGGTAGACTGTTGGTTTAAGAGCAAATCCCGGGAGAAAGACGAAGACAGAACCAGGGAGACAGAACCACATACTAGGCAATAAGATTTTCCTCAAGATTTGGGACTATCTTTTGCCTTTCCGTGTGCCGGGTGCTGGTAGGTACTTAACAAATGCTTACTGACTTGAGTGCACCTAAGTGAAGGAGGCAAAGTCAAGCCATGAGAGCCTGAAGTAGATGGAGATGTCATAGATATCAAGGGTCAAAAGACAAAAGACAGTGCCTTTGGGGGGGAGCTATGTCCACAAAGAGAAGATATTTTTATCCTTGGGATGAGGAGGAAAATCATGCAGAAATCCCAGAATACATCATGGAGATCATGGTAGCCACCGTGAAATGCCATTTATTAAGTGAGTGATCAGGGCAACAAGGGTACATCAGATGGACTCTTTATTGGCTGCCCCATTATTCTTTCAGTTATGTGCTGGGATGTCTGTGATCTATGTCATCAGGGAGCTGCACACCCATGCTCTGTAGAAGGTTAGAAGGGGGTCCTGACAGTCCAGCTTGGGAATGATAGGATTCTAAGATATTTGAGACCAAGTTCAGATCCACGTCTACAGGTTCCAGAACAGTACCATCTGCTGTCATTTCGTCATTGGAATGGCTACCAAGAGTTTGAGATGGTTCCTTTGTCAAGTTGTCCATTTCTTTCCAGGTGGTGAAGCTCTTCCCGATGCTAGTGTGTGCTAGCTCCTGGTCCATATGCGCCATTAATGATTTGATACTCTCTAGAGTTTGTTTTTTTTTCGTGGAGGCCTTTCCCTCAGGGCCCTGGGTGGCAAGGTCTACATCATCATCACTGTCTAGGCCTTCAGAGTCCTCCCCATCCAGATCATCACCATCTAAGTCATCAGAGTCTGACTCGCCAGAATCTGGCCCCAAAATCTTGTCAAAGTAATTGAGGAAAGAATCTGCATCAAAGGTGATAGGTGCCTCAGATGGCTCCCGAGGCAGTTTTGCTCCTTTGTGGGTGGAGACTTTGGACACAAACGCCTTCACACTCTCTGTGACTTTGGTTAGATCATAGTTCGGCTCCTCTTCCCCTTTGGGATTGGGAGTGAGACCGGGTTCATCTTTACCAGCTGCTTCCTGCAGAATCTGGTCCAGCTGATCCGGTGAGAGGTACAGCCAGTGATAATTATCTGCTAAGGGGAGATTAGCATCTTTCTTAAATTCCTCCAGATCAAAAAGCACTGTTTGTAATAAAGTTAAGATTTCTTCCCCTGGGCTTATGTCAAGAAAGTTTTCTGGCCCGTTCACAGATTGCTGAAAGTAGTTCTCTGCCATTCGTAGTTTCTGCAGGTGCTTAGCAGAGCCTTCCATCTCTCCCTCAAAATAGTCCTTCCGTTTCAGACTCTCAAGAAAGCCATTCCAAAGAGTTCATTATTAGAGGCTTCTTGAAGTCAGTAAGTGGACTGGCTTTAGCACACAAAATCTCAAAGCCATGAGCCAATTTAATGCCCAGTACATGTTCTCGGTACTGGGGATGGGACTGGGGAGGCAAACTATACCCACTTCGGCGGTCTGGCACAAACCTCTGTTGTACCAACTGTGCATACAAACATTTTGTGAGTGTGAGCGAAGCCATTATACGTGTTTCTGGCAAGAATATTTTGAAAGTTCGGCAGGCTCGAAGGTCAATAGGATCTCATAAGTAAAAGGCCTGGACAACTTCAGCTATCAGCTGAGGACGTTTCTTCAAAATTGCCACAGCAGCAGCTGGGAGGAAGCAGTGAGCCCGATGAAGAGATGTTTGGAATTTTTCTGGGTACCCTTTGATCCGCCTGTTTACTGCTGCCTGGATGGATTCTGAGGCGACAATTTTTTCAGAGTGCCTGGTGATGATCGACAGTGCCTGACTGATTGTGGGAGGTGTGGCAGGTAACCAGGATATTTCCACAGCTCTCCTTGGTGCTGGAATAGTGCACAGCTCCCCACAGTGAAAAAAAAAAAAAACAACACTCTGTTGGTGCTATTATCAGGATCCAACCATTTGGGGAGAAATTCAGCAGCTTCTATTAGCTCACCATCGTTATCTTCAATCCTTGCTACTAACTCTGGAAACTTCTTCGTAATCTGCTTTATTAGGTAAACAATAAACCTCTCATCCTCAATGTTATCCCCAAATTTAGTTACACCAACAATATGAGCAGGAATGCTACCTTTAGCAGGTTTGTATCTGAGATTAAAAGGCTGATTTTGCGAGATATAGGAAACCAGCAGAGGTGCACACTGGGTTGTTATTGCTGCAATATACTTCTGAAAGACCTCTTTGTGTTTTTCTGGATCTTTTGGTTCTTCTGGTAACAAAAACAGATGATATTCCACCACATCTTCTGCCACTGACAGCTTTACATTCTCCTCCATTCTTGTTCTTGGAAAACCGGCTTAGGCAGCCACCGGCAGGCAAGGTGTCTGGGGCCCTCCGGCCCCACGCCGCCCCCCAGGGCCCGCCAGGGGGATGTTAGCAGTGGAGAGGAGAGGAGGAGCGGGGTCGCCGCCGCCGCTCTGCTGACGTCACTCGAAAAATCTCTTTATTAATTCTTTGTGAGTTGTCATATCTTTGTAATGTGATATAAAGTCCCCAGATATCAGAATAATGTGAATTATTATAACATCAGACAACTATATTTGAATATAAGTATAAATAAAAGTACAAGGGTCATTCATTTGAAAGACAAATACAAATTTTTTATTATTCACATCTCTACTTTCTTAATCAGCAAATACTGGAATATTGAAAGTTGTCTTACAGCTCAGTTATCTAAAATCTAAATGCCTTCTATTCCAAAGAAAATAAGGTTACTTTCCTAATATAAATTCATGTATCTTGCTCAATAAAATTTAATTAAGAAGTCAAAGAAAATTTTTCTAGTGATGGAAGAACCAGAATATGGAAATTTCTATTGTTTTTGTTATTTTTACATTTTTTTCTATTTGTAAATATCTACATTATATATATATATATATATATATATGTTTATATATATATATATATATATTTCAGAATTTATATTTTTAGTTTTACTTTTCAACATTCATTGCCAGAAGATTTTGAGTTCCAAATTTTCTCCCCATCTCTCCCCTACCCCCACCCCAAAATGGCATGATTACTGATTACCCCTTCTCCCAATCTGATCTCCCTTCTATACCCTATACCTACCTATCTCCCTGCTATACTCCACCCTTATCTTCTTCTTTTTTGTAGGGCAAGATGAATTTCTGTACCCCATTGTCTGTATATGTTATTTCCAGGTTGCATGTAAAGCAATAATTTAACATTTCTTTCTAAAATTTTGAGTTCTAGAGTCTCTCCCTTCTTCCCTCCTGACTACCACCATTGAGAGGACAAGCAATTCAATATAGGTTATACATGTGTAGTTATGCAAAAGTTTTCCATAGTAATTATATTGTGAAAGACCAAATATATTTCCCTCCATCCTATCCTGCCCCTCATTTGTTCTATGCTTTCCTTTGACCCTGCCCTTTTCAAAAGTATTTGCTTCTGAATATCCCCTCCCCCAATCTGCCCTCCCTTCTATCACCCCCCCTCCCCAAAATTTTCCTATCTGGTAAGATACTCACTTGAGTGTGTATATTATTCCCTCCTTAAACCATATCCAATGAGAGTAAGGTTGACACATTCACTTTCACCTTTCTGCTCTTCCCCTCCATCATAACAGCTATCTCTTGCTTTTTTTATGTAAGAAAATTTACCCTATTCTATCTCTCCCTTTATCCATTTCCCAATATAATCCTCTCTCATACTTTATTTATTTATATTATCCTTTCACATTTAACTCACCCTGTGCCCTTTTTATTACAAAAAAAAAAAAAACCAGCACTGACAGCAGCATAAGGCAGGCTATTGACTCACTTTTCATGATTTTCTTGCATCACTCATTTCTCTTCTGATTTTTTCCTCTACTTCGCTTTCTTGATTTTCAAAATCATTTTTTGAGCTCTTCCATCGCCAGTGACAAATTCATATTTTCCTTGGAGTCTTGTAAGAGCTTTGACTTTTTTGTCTTCTTCTGGTTGTGTGTTTTGATCTTATTTTTTTACATCAAATAAGATTCTATAGTCTGACATTTTTACACTGTTTTCTCATCTTCCCAGGCAAATAGTCAAATATTTGACTTTCTAACTCTTTGTCAAGGCAGGACTCTACTTCCAGTAAGTGTGGGGGTGGATGTAATCACACAGGCTTCAGGGATTTCATATTACCCACCGGATTTCCCATGATCTGTGGGCCCAGGCTCCAAAAGTAGTCACTGCTGCTGGTGCTGATGCTGCTTCCACCACTGCCATCTCCACTGCCCCAGCACTGGGGCCAAATCTTGTTCCTCTTTCACCCAGGTCCCACAGAATCCCCCCCCCCAACCTTCCATGCTGTCCTGAGCTTTTGTGGGTTAAGAAGTCTGGAAACTGCCACAGCTGCAAGTAATTCAGTCATGTGAGGCCTGCTCTGGCCCTGTCTGTGATATAGCAGCCCATGCTGGACTGTGCTGTGTTCCCAGCCTAGCGTGATATACCCTTCCTATTGACTTTCCAGGCTGTGTTGGGCTGTAGATATGTTTCTCTGTAATTTTGTGGGTTCTGCAGCTCTAGAATTTACTTAGGGTCATTTTAATAGGTATTTGGAGTGGTTTGGGGGAGAGCTCATGCAAGTCCCTGCTTTTACTCTGCCGTCTTGACTCCATTCCCCACTATAACATTTAGTGGCATCCCTGGGTGGACAGAGTCTGAAATGCAACAGTATCATTAAGGATGTGTAGTAGAAAAGAAGGTTGACTGCTCATGTAGTAAGTGAAAATGATAACATAATGACAGCCTTTATTTTACACTGGCTCCCATACAAGGTCAAAGGAAGCATAGAGAATGTTTTTGTATTATAGGTGTATCCTTTATGGAACAATTACAGAAAGGCATGGTCCAGAATCACACAGAATGAGAAAGGATAGAGCAGTCTTCTTAACCTTTTTTTTGTGTATAGAGTCCTTTGTCAGTCTGGTGAAAGCAAGAGATCCCTTCTAAAAATAATATTTTCTTTAATGCATAATGAAAAATATATATAATTACAAAAGAAATTATTTTTACCAAAATTTATATATATTATAAAAAAGATGGTAGAAACTAGCTGAGATGCCCTGCTAAGCAGAAACATAGGATCTTAGGAACATAGATTTAAAATTAGAAGAGATATTAGGCATCACATAGTGCACTGAGGCCCAGGGAAGTTAAGTATACTTGCCCAAAGTCACACAGTTAATAAAGAGGCAAAGGGGTTTATAATGGGTACCTCTGCCTTCCCTGATGATATGGATCCACAAAAATGTCAAAGAAATATAATTTATCTCTTTATAGCCTGTCACAATATCATAGGATCATAGATTTAGACCTGGAAGGAGCTCAGAGGACATCTAGTTTAAGATGCCATTTAAGAGATGAAGAACTGAGGATATTTTAAACTCAAATCTTTTAAATCCTTATTTTACCATAGGTATTTAATGTTTTTCAAGAAAAAAAGTATCTCCTAAAGTCAAGTTTCTCTATTTTAGATTTGTAATATACTTTTTCTATCTCAGCAAGCAGCATTGTAAATATTTTCTTTCAAGCCTTCTTTACAAAAAACAAGATTTCCTCATGACAGATGGGTATAGATTCTCTGCTACAAATCCCATCTCTGTAGTCCTTGCTTCTAATCTCTCCCCAGTTAATCAGAAGACCCAGATGGGTCTCCTGAGCCACCTGTGTCTTCTTCCCCAAACAAGTGACACTGTCAGCTGTGCTTCTAAAAATATACCTGCCTGATAAAATCCATTGAATGTTGAAGGATTTTTAAAATATAAGAATAGGAATTTTTAAAAATATGAATTGTTTCTTTGAGGTGCCATTTTTTATATGAAGCCATAATACTGTGATTCTCTCCATTTTTCCATATGAACTCTGATCTAGTTAATTTCCAGTGCAACCTGATGAAAATCCTCAAAGATCTCCTGAATAAATCCTTATCTTTTTGTGTTTCCCTCTGGTCACTTTTGTTTCCATTATCTACTTATTGTTGTTGTTTGTCATTCATTCTGGAAGAGGACCATGCTGCCAGGGAGGTGATGCCATGACATGTAAGTGAATTGGATTAAAGTGAGAAAGGTTGTGAAGTCACCAGCCTCTCTTTCTCCTCCAGAGCTATATGGTTCTAGTGGCAATATATAGACCAGGATGATTGGAGATGACCCTGGATATTGTGGAGAGCTTGGCCTTTTTAACCTGAAGTCTTTAAAATTTCTCTGTTTGACTTAGGCAACACCCATTCAGTGATTAAAGCTGTGTAAGAAATGATAAAAGATAAATCTGGGAAGGGAATACCATCTGGATTTATATCCAAAACACAAACAATTTATAATTGCATTCATTCTGAGTCAATCAGGGCCCAAATAAAGACCAAGTCAGGCTTTGGCCTCGTACCTTTTGTTGGTCAATCAGTGAGATTGTATTCTTTTTACCTTAAAATGTTAGGATCATCACTTGGTTGCAGTTTCAATTGTAATTTGCCAACACTTAGAACATAAAGTTTACTTCAATATAGGGTAGGACTAGGCAAAAAAATATAGGCATTCAGCACAGAGTTTTTGTTATGCTGGATATGTGATTTCATCAGTTAATGGTATTCTCAGTAAGCAAATTCTCTAACAAAGCAGATCAAGCATCTGCTCTAACTTCACTGAGAGTTGAATTGACTTGCCCCAAGTAACACAGACAGTACAAATCAGTGGAAGGATTTAAATACAAATAATGCTGTTTGTAATTCAGTTTGCAATCATGACACACCAATATACTTGCAGGTAACCCAGCTTATCCCTAGGCCACCCTTTTAGGCCTAATATTGTAGGGTATATTCTGATAGGGGTCCAGATACAATTTCCAGTTCTAGGTTAAAACTAGATTCTTTATAACCACTCAAGAACTACATTTATCCTCAACATTCAGCCCCATTAGTCTGATAGCAAATCTCATCTCTTAGACTCTTCCAACATAGTGTTTTCTTGGCTGTAATAAATCCTTTATCACTTATCAATCACTAGCATTTGTTCGTATCTGTGTTCTTTACCTCATATCCATTGGAAATGTTGTCTGACTCAGAGGTCATTGTCTTAATTCTAGCATTAAGCTATTCCTTTATTTCCTTTCACAATCAGAAATCTATACAGATTCCATGACTTCTCATCATGTACACTTCTTTTCTTTGTTTTCCATTATATCTCCTATAGAAAATTTCTTCATGTTCTGTTGGTATTTCAAAGGATTAGATGTACCTACATTTACCAACAATCCATCCTCATTTTTAGTTATATATGTGCTTAATAAAATCCTTTACTCCATGTCTCACTAGCAGGTTGTCACAAGTAATGTGTGTTCGTGTTCCACTGTAGCTCATACCATGGTTTTCATAGTCTGAGAGCTACTCTTGTTACATGACAATGAAATATGGCAAGGTTAAATGATGGCTCTGTAAGATGCAAAGGTGGAAAATTCCTTCAATGAAAGACAAAAATATATATTCCTCTGGAATACAAGAGCTCAACACCAAATATACAAAGATGACAGTCCTGGTGAATTTTGGTGCAGAAGGAAACATTTCTCTTTTCTGTGCCCTAGACTAATTATCTTCACATTTTTTTTATCCCACATGCCATCATTAAGAAAAAGAATTCAAAATTGACCATGTACATCAATATGTATGTATGTATTCATATTTATGCATATTAATTAGTGTTAATATTTATGCACATTATAAAAGTTACCAAAAAAGCACACTGTTTAAAAAAATCTGATGTGACGATGAAATAAAATTGACCTTAGAGAGACAAGGCAGGTGAATCACTTCCTCATAAATTCTTACACCTAATGAGGGCAACTAGGTGGCAGAGTGGACAGAATACTTGGGCTGGAGATGGGAAACCCTGAGATCAAATTTGGCCTCACATACTAGCTGTATGAACCTGGATAAGCCACTTAACCTGTTTTTGCCTCAGTTTCTTCAAATGTTAAATGGGAACAACAATAGAACCTACCTCCCAGATTTG
The DNA here is from genome assembly GCF_028583685.1 of Petaurus breviceps papuanus. NCBI lineage: Eukaryota > Metazoa > Chordata > Mammalia > Diprotodontia > Petauridae > Petaurus > Petaurus breviceps. The sequence goes on from NW_027185655.1 coordinate 67,043,084, forward strand.
TTGTAAGGATCAAATGAAATAATATTTGCAAAGAATTTAGCATGGTGTCTGGCACATAGTAAACACTATATAAATGTTAATTCCATTTTCCCCTTCCTCTTCTTTGTTATGGTAAAAGAGTTTTGACTGATTATTCCCATATTGCTTTCATTAACTCAAAATTATTAAGCCATTATTTTTAGGAAGCCAATGTAATAGTGTAGGCCAGAGGTGATGAGAGCTTTAACTTAAATGATAGCTATGTAAGTTGCAAGTAGGAGTCAGATGTGAGCAATGTTGTGGTGGTTGAAATGAAAATGCTTAGCAACTGATTAGATGTGTGGGATGAGGGAAAGTATGGCCTTGAGTATTACTCCAAATTTACTAATCAGGAAATAAAAAAAGAATGGAATTGCCAATGAAAGAAACAAAGAAGTATTACAGATGGGGGGGAGGGGGTTGAAAGGAAATGTAATGAGTTCTATTTCAAACAGGCTGAGTTTGATATGTCTCTGAGACAATCAGTTTGAAATTTCCAGTAGGCAATTAGTTGATGATGGAGTATTGAGGGATGTAATCATTTAAAATACAGTAAGGGAACTTAACTATACAAGTTTATCAGCTATTGTGATTGAGTACAAAATATATTTTTAAAAGAAAAGCAAACAGAAACCTTATATTCTAGACTATGGTCCTGCATCAGAGGATCTTAAATTTAGAGAGAGAAAACTTGAAGAGATCATGTATACTCTGATTCCAGAATTTTATAGTTGAAGAAATTAAATAGCAAAGAAATTCAGTGACTTGGATAAGTTCACATAGGTAGAAAGTGGGGAGAATATTTTACTTAGAGTTAAGAAAACTTGGTTCAAGACACACCTTTGTCATTTACTACTTGTTGTGCAACTATGGCCAAGTCACAACCTCTTTGAGGGATTTTTCTTATCTCTAAAATGTATATCACAATAATGTTACTCACTTCACAGAGTGTTTGAGCAAATTGAATTTTAAACCTAAAAAGCTATATAAAAATGTGATCTTTATTATTTTGTTACTGTAAAACCATTGGAGAAAACTCAAAGAAAGAGAACATACAGCTGTGTGAGAAAGACATCTTGTGTTATCTAATTGAGGAGGTTAGCTAAATAAAGACAGATGGCAGGGGATTAATTCTAACACCTCTTTATTGCAAAGGAGCCCTGACTGATTTTTCCATTTTATTTTCTTAATTCAAAATTATTTAGCTAGTATTTTCCCTAACAAATCAGCAACTTGCTGTCCAATGATATTTGAAAGGATGAAATATAATAATCTACCAACAATATTTGACATTTCTCACAATCTGAAGGTGGGATAAATAGCAAAAAGATGAATCATCAAGGAAAGAGGCCAGTTTTATGTCATCAAAACAGGGAATGAATAGCAAAAACTGCAATAATGTTCCCAATCTGAAAAGCACGTAGTTTATTTTTTTGAAAATTCTAATTGGGAGACTTCATTTTATTGAAAAAATGCAATAAATGAATTTAGTTGTAGAATTAAGCTATTGATATGACCTATGTTCAAATTCCAGCTTTATTGTTTGACCTTCAACAAAGCAGTTTATGTTGGGGCCTCAACTCTCTTAACTAGTAAGAGGCTTGGATGAGATGACATCTGACATTCCTTCCAGCACTAAATCTATGATCTAAAGAGTCCATGAATAATCCTTAATCTTTATACTTTCCAGTCAATGGTTCCCAAGCAGTAAGCTGGATACTTTCAAAAAAATTTCATGAAACCTCAAGGTTTGAGAAACTAAATACAATAACTAAAAAAGCCTAGAATCCCACTGAGTAGTACTGGGAAAGTTAGCTCAGTGTAGATGGTTTCATTCTGATACAGGTTTTTCATTGTGCCCCAGCACAGACCTGAGGCAATGGTGATGGTGGCAGCAGCTGCTTCTGCAGCTCTCAATCCACAGATAGTAAGGGGATTGAACAACTGATCAGAATTTAATTTCAGGGGTCTCTTTGCTGGCACTGAGGCGGGACTCTGTTGCTTTGCCCATATTTGGATCTAGGTCACAGTCTCTAGTGGCAGTCTTGGTACAAGGAGGGTCACTGGTATAGGAAAGCTTGTAGCAGCAGTGGAGAGGGAACCCTAATCACAGTTACAGGGAAGAAAAGAGCGCTTATGTTCACTCATAGTCCAAAGCACCAGCCACAAGAGGAGTAACCACTTCTCTTGAGATCATACCACCCTGGAATAACTGAAAACTTACAAGTACCTGGATGTATCTCTAAAAAAAAGCTAACAAAAGCCCTGAAGCTTGGAACAGTGTGCTCTACACCCTGGAAGCAGACACTTACTTTAACATACAGTTAAAATTCAAGTAACTGGACTGGGAAAATGAGCAAACAATGGAAAACCTCTGATCATAGAAATTTATTATGGTGACAAGGAATATCAAAACAAATACTCAGTAGAAGAAAACACTGTCAAAGCTCCTACATCCAAAGCCTCCAAGAAAAATATGAATTCATCTCAGGGCAGGGAAGAATTCAAAAATGATTTTGAAAATCAAGTAAGTAGAGGAAAAAATGGGAAGAAAAATTAGAATGAAAAAAGAATGTCATGAAAAATGAGTCAACAGCTTGCTAAAGAAGACCCAAAAAATAATGAAGAAAATAACATCCAAAAAATAGACTAACCAAAATTTCAAAAGAGGTTCAAAAAACCAATGAGTGAAGAATGCCATTAAAGACAGAGTTGACAATATGAAAAAGGAGGTTCAAAAGCTCACTGAAGAAAATAATTGCTTAAAAATTAGAATGGAACAAATGGAAACTAATGGCTTTATGAGGAATCAATAAATTATGAAACAAAACCAAACAAATGAAAAAATAGAAGATATGTGAAATATCTCACTGGAAAAATAACTGACCTAGAAAATAGGTCCAGGAGAGATCATTTAAAAATTTTTGGACTTCTTGAAATCTATATTTCAAGGAATTATCAAAGAAAACTGCCCCATATTCTACAACCAGGTGTTAAAGTAGAAATTGAAAGAATCCATTAATCACCTCCCAAAAAAGATCTCAAAAGGAAAAATCCAATGAATATTATAGCCAAATTCCAGAGTTCTCAAGTCAAGGAGAAAAATATTGCAAGCAGTAAGAAAGAAACAATCCAAGTATTATGGAACCACAATCAGAATAGGACAAGATTTAACAACTTATACTTTAAGGGATTAGAAGGCTTGCAATATGGTATTCTGAAGGCCAATGGAGATGGGATTAAAACCAAGAATCACCTACCCAGCAAAACAGCCTGTATTCAGCAAGGGGGAAAATTGATATTTACTGAGGTAGAGGAATTTAATGCATTCTTGAAAAAAATGCATAGAGCTAAGAAGAAATTTTACTTTCTAATACATGATGCAAAGAGACACAAGAAGGTAAACAGGAAAAAGAAATCATAAGGGAGTTATTAACATTGAACTCTTTACATTCCTACACGGAAAGCTGATATTTGTAACTCTTGAGACCTTTCTAATTTTTATGGTAGTTGGAAGGAAGACACAACAAACACACATACAAACACACATGTGTATGAGACAGAGAGACAAAGGGCACAGGGCAAGTTGAATACGAAGGGATGGAATCTAAAAATAAAATTAAGGGGTGAGAGAGGAATGTACTGGGAGGAGAAAGGGAGGAGTAGAATGGGGGTAAATTATCTCACATAAAAGAAGCAAGAAAAAGTTTTTACAGTGGAGAGGCAGAGGAGGAGGTGGGAGGGAATGGGTGAACCTTACTCTTATTGGAATTGGCTTAAGGAGGGCATAACATATACACTCAATTGTGTATGGGAATCTATCTTAACCCTACAGGAAAGTAGGGAAGAAGGTGATAAGACAGAGGAGTGAAAGAGGAGAGGGCATAATGGAATATAGGGTAATCAGAAGCAAAACTTTTGAGGAAGGACAGGGTCAAAAGAGAGAATAGAATTAATGGGGTGTGTGGGGGATAAGATAGAAGAAAATATATTTAGTCTTTCACAACATGAATATTATGGAAGTATTTTTCATGACTACACATGAATGGCCCATATCCCTTTGCTTGCCTTCTCAAAGAGGGTGGGGGGAGAGGGAGGGAATTTGAAACTCAAAGTTTTGAAAATGAACATTAAAATTATTTTTCCATGTAACTGGGAAATAATATACATAGGCAATGATGTATAGAAATCTATCTTACCCTGCAGGAAAATAGAAAGGAAAGGGAATAAGAGAAGGAAGGTGGTGACAGAAGGAAGGGTAGATTGGGGGAAGTGGTAATCAGAAACAAAACTCTTTTGAAGAGAGACAGGGTGAAAAGAGAGAGAGAATAGAGTAAATAGGTGTAGGGGGAATGGGATGGAGGAAAATACAAGCCACAATGGTAATGGTGAAAAAAAAATTGAAGGACAAAACAGAAACCTAGAAAGATGTACATGAGTTGATGCAAAGGAAAATGTGATGGGTATAAAGTAACAGCAATAGTGTAGGATGATCAGATATGAATGACTTAGCTATTCTCAGCATTACAATGATACATGACAATTCTGAAGGACTTAGGGTGAAAAATGCTTTCCAGGTCACTCAGTGCATTTCAAACACCAGCCCTCTCTGTTCTGTATCCATCACCTGCATCACCATCTCAGAATGGTCAACAGGGAACCTACTTATGGGCTGAGCTGGGAGGTACAGCAGAAAATTGAGAAGGCTTAAGATGCTGATTTGGAGCAGATCCTCATTCAATGGATTACCATAGAGTGCTGGAGAGGTGTTGGGCAGGCCTAGTCTGGGTGAGAGTATTTCCAAAACTGACTCGAAGGAAGATATGGTGCTGTGGGAGCTCATCAATGGTCTATACCCTGATGGCCAGGGCCTGGTAAAGAAGATTCAGGTTTCAGGCATGACCTTCAAAAAAATGGAACAGATTTCTCAGTTACTGCAGGCATTGAGGCACTGTGGTATCAGTGCCACTGATATCTTCCAAACTATTGTCCTCCGGGAAGGAAAGAATATGGCCTGTTTGCAGCAGGCAATGATGATCCTCAGTGGACTCACAGTAGCTCAATGTGATGAGTTCTTCTCTGAAGATACTAACTTATTCCTTAAGAAATCCAAGGAGAATCCCTGAAACTTCACAGATAACCAGCTCCACCAGGAGGGCAAGAATGTCATTGGGCTGCAAATGGGTACCAGTCATACATCATCTCAGGCAGACATGATTGCATATATGATGCCCTCCAGATCCTCTGATCACCACTCTTACTTAACTCCCTTGAATGTTTAATATATTTCTGTCAGTGACATTCCCTGGAAGCCTGAGGAACCCTCAATCCCCTTCTATTCCCAGTTCTTCCTTTTCTCTCTCTACTCCCTACCCACTGGTGCCACTATTTCTCCTGTTGTGCCTACAGGTGCCTTCTCACCTTGAACTTGCTGTAATACACTCCCCAAATCAGCAGAACTGGACCAACCTCCCCATCTTCCCTTCTCCTGGATCAGTACTGGGGGATACCTGACACCTTTAACATTCCTATTTATTCTCCCTACTTAGCTTGTCCTCTCATTTTGGAATTTGCACCCATATAGCCATTCTTTAGGCCAGCGTTCAGGGCACTGCCTTCAAAGGAATTGAACATAAGATGAATTTCACTTCCACAAGGTTTTTCTTCCTACTCTCCTTACCCCCAGCTTTTCTACTGTGGAGACTTAACTTGTAGGGAGGGGCCTATGGTAGCTACCATCTTTGCCACATTTGGACTTTGAAAATAACACATCTGTGTAGGCCTCTCCTTGGCAGGGGCAGATTTTTTTCCATTGGTCCCTCCCCTCTTGGTATTCCATTCTGTCTATTCCCCTTTTTACTCAGAGAAAGAATTTATGGAGTCTGGATACAAATTGAAGCATTTTTTTCACTTTCTTTATTTTTCTCCAGGTTTTTTTCTTCTTTCACTACATTACTATGATGACTCCATATATATAAAACACCTGTGTGTAATTGTTTATCTTTTCAATATGGGGAGGGGGTGGAGAAGGAGAAAAGGACTGAATTTGAAACTCAAAAGTTTTTAAAAAATGTTAAAATTGTAAAATTGTTGTTTACATATAGTGGGGGAAAATAAATACTAACTAGATACAAAAAAGGTTTCCACTGTATACATAATTTCTAGTTTACTATATAGAAGAGAATATATTTTCCTTGATAGTACAGTTATTAAACTATGACTAAATAGAAAGTGCATAAACATGATCCAAAACAATTTTCCAAAGATAGTCTATATTATTAGAGTAGTAGCATTACATTTGTATATAACAACTTGTTTAACCATAATCCAATTGATGGCCACCCACTCCACTTCCAATTTTTGACCTGCACAAAAAACATTGTTGTAAATATTTTTGTACATATAGATCCTTTCCCCACCTGTATGATCTCTTTGAGATACAGCCCTGGAAGTAGTATTGTTAAATCAAAGGATATTTTTATAGCCCTTTGGGCGTAGTTCCAAAATGCTCTCCTGAATCTGGATCAGCTTATAGCTCCAGACATAATGCATTAGTTTTACAATTTTCCTACATCTTCTCCAACTTTATTATTTTGCTGTTTCTCATGGTATCCAACCTGATAGGTGTAATGTGATAACTCAGAGTTGTTTTGATTTGCATTTCTCTAATCAATAGTGATTTAGACCATTTTTTTCCATAGCATTACAGAGAGTTTTAATTTCTTCATTTGAAAACTGGCCATTTATATCCTTTGACCATTTATCAATTGGGGAAAACACTTCTATTCTTATAAATTTGACTCATTACTCTATATAGTTTAAAATGAGGCCTTTATTGGAGACATTTTCTATTAACAATGTTTTCCATCTTTCTGTTTCCCTTCTAATCTTGTTTGCATTGAATATTTTTTGTGCAAAGCTTTTTAATTTAGCATAATCAAAATTATCCATTTTGCATTTCATGATGTACTCTATCTCTTCTTTGGTCATAAATTCTTTCCTTCTCCATAGATCTGACAGGTAAACTATTCCCTTCCCTCCCAATTTCCTTATAGAATAACTCTTTATATGTAAATCATGCACCCATTTTGATTTTGTATTGGTATAGGGTGTAAGATGTTGGTCTATGTCTAGTTTCTGCCATACTGTTTTCCAGTTTTCAAAGCAGTTTGTGTCAAATAGTGAGTTCTTATCCCAGAATTTGGCATCTTTGGATTTATTAAACAGTAAATTACTCTAATCATTGACTAATGTGTCTTGTGTACATAATTTATTCCATCAGTCTACCACTCTATTTCTTATAGAGTAGCAAGTAGTTTTGATGATTGCTGCATTTAATAGAAATTGAGATCTGGTCTGGCTAGGTCACCTTCCCTTGAATTTCTTTTCATTAATCAGGAGAGATAATTTAAGGATTCTTGGACTGCCTGAAAATCACAATAAAAAAAGCCTTGACATCATCTTTCAATACATTATCAAGGAAAATTGCCCTAATATTCTAGAATGAGAGGGTAAAAGAGGTATTGGAAGAATCTACATATCTTCTCCTGAAAACTCCCAGGAATATTATAGCCAAATTCCAGAGTCCCCAAGTCAAAGATAAAATATTGCAAGTAGCCAGAAAGAAACAGTTCAGGTATGGTGGAGCCACAATCAGGATACCACAAGATTTAGCAGCTTCTACATTAAAGGATGCAAGGGTTTGGACAACGAAATTCAAGAAGACAAAGAAGCAAGGATTACAACCAAGAATCATCTGCCCAGTAATACTGAGAATAATCCTATGAGGGAAGAATGGACATTCAGTGAAATGGAGGGCTTTCAAGCATTCTTGATGCATGGACCAGACCTGAAAAGGAAATTTTACTTTCAATTAAAAGACTCAAAGGAAGCATGAAAAGGTATACAGGAAAGGGAAATAAGTGACTTAATAAAATTAAGGTTTCACTGCATCTTTTTTTGTGGATTCTGCCACTTTAGAATTTATTTACATTCTTGCTCATCATTAGATCAGTTCGAAGGAGCATACATGGACAGAGGGCACAAATGTGAGCTGAATATGGAGGGATGATATATAAAAAGATACAATTAAGGGATGTTAGAGGAATGTATTGAGAGAAAGGGGAAAGGATAAATATAATGGAGTAAATTATCTCACAAAAATGAGTGAGTAAAAACCTTTACAATAGAGTTGAAGACTTAGGAGATGAGGGTGAATGACTGAACCTTTCTCCATTATAATTGGCTCAAAGAAGGAATAATACACACAATTATTTGGGTATAGAAATCTACCTTACCATAGAGGAGAATAGCAGGGGAAGGGAATAAGAGAACATTGTGATTGAAAGGAGGCTAGATTGGGGAAGAGGGGTGGTCAGAAGCAAAACACTTTTGAAGTACAGGATGAAAGGAGAGAGAGAGTAGAATAAACAGGGCATGGTAGATAGGATGCATGTAAATACAAATAGCAATAATAACCGGAAAAAAATTAAACAAGTTACTCTGATAAAGGCCTCATTTCTCAAAATGAGTCAAATTTCTAAAATTAAGAGCCATTTCCCAATTGGTAAATGACAATATGAACAATTTTTAGAAGGCCATTAACTATGAAAACTATTTATAGCCATATAAAAATGCTCTAACTCACTAGTATTTAAAGAAATGAAAATTAAAACAATTCTGAGGTAATACCTCATACCTACTAAATTGGCTTCATAGGACAGAAAAGGTAGACAAATGTTGGAAGGGGTGGGAGAAAATGAGACATTAAAGTATTGTTGATAGATTTGTGAACTGATTATGTGATTATGCAGAGCAATTTGGATGTAGGTTGAAAATGCTACAAAATCACCCATGCCTTTGACCTCGCAATACCATTACTAGGTCTGTATCCCCAAAGAGATAAACAAAAATGGAAAAGGATGTATATGTACAAAGATATTGATAGTAGCTCTTTTGGGGGGGGCAAATAAGTGGAAATTAAGGGAATGTCCATCAACTGGAAAATGGCAGAACAAGTTAGGGGACATGATTGTGACAAGAAATAATGAGCAGGATGCTCTCAGAAAAACCTGAAATGACTTATGTGAACAGATGAAATTTGAAATGTATTGTGTACACAACAACCACCATATTGTAAGATGACCAACTGTGAATGCCTTAGCTATTCTCAACAATACCATGATCCAAGAAACTCTGATGGACTTATTGCGAAAAATGCTATCTATTTCCAGAGAAAGAGCTGAGGATTTCTTAAAATAGATTGAAGCATACTGTTTTAAACTTTCTTATTTTTCTTGAGGTTTTTCAGGGGGAGTCCTGTTTTCTTTCACAACATGTCTGTTATGGAAACATTTTGCGTCACCACTCATATATAACCTACATGAAAATGCTTACCTTTACAATGAGGCAGGATGGGAAGGGAGATAATTTAGAACTCAAGAGTTTTAGAAACTAATGATAAAAATGTTTTTTACAAGTAACTTGGGAAAAATAAAATATTAAATAAAAAATCTTTTGTATACAGTGAGTTTTAGCATAATGACAGTTTTGGAATCTCAAGCCTGAATAGCTGATAACTTCATAAGGAGGGAAAAATCCATTCAGGTTGGAAATATATTGCACATTGAATCTTCTCTATTGTAAATCCAAGTATGAGCAGCTTTCCAGAAGAATGCTACTGTGAATAACTTTTAAGGTTCTGATTACATAGTATAGTGAACAGTCTATTTATTCAATAACAAATCAGAGCAAAACATTCACAGTAAATCAAGGTACAACATCCACAATGTTACAGCTTATCACAGCTAATCAAAATAAAGCATTCACAACAACTTATCACAGAAAATGACAACGTAGTTTTCACCACAGAAGGCACACAATTTTGAACAAAGTATAATCATTTAGTCCATCAATCACTTAGCAACTCAATCATTTGATCAACTCAATTATTCAATCATCCTTAAGGAGGCTTTCCTCTTTAAGGGTCACAAAATATAATAATCAAAGTTCTCCACTCATAGGGCACACTAAGTTACAATAGCAGTCATTATGCAGCACTCTCTTGAGGGGTAGTGTAAAATACACAGGCCTTTTACCCCTCAGTCACAAATAAGCTACAATCTTCTCAGGCAGTACACAGTATTCAAGTAAATTCTTCTTTCAGCTTAACTCAGGGTAGTCTCTCAGATTCCCTTGATTCCTTTCCATGGGCCCAGGTCCTACTTGGATTCACCAAACTGTCACCTGGGTTCAAAGGCTTACAGCTCAGAGTTCCTTTTCCAGCTCTCCATGCACTTCCTGTTCCATGTTGAAAGTCACAGTGTCCAGTCCACCTTAAATCCTTCACAGTCTCTGTTCCCAGGTACTCAAAGGTTAACAATGGCACAAACAGGTTCATACAAAGTACCAGTATCACAGTCATGCTTCTTCAGATTTTGTCAGGTACCAGGAGGAGCTGGAAGCTCCCCAGCAGAAGCTCCAGCTGGTACTCCGAATCAAAATCACTTCACCCAGGTTCCCCAAATCAAAATCATTCTCTCCAGCCTGGGCCTTCCCTCTTCAGCCTCCTTGGCAGCAGCTGCTTCTGCCTCCATGAACTTATCCCAAGGAGTTCTGACTCTCCCTCTCTAGGGCTTTTCCTTATTGCTCCTCCCTTTCAGCCCCTTCCTATTGCATCAGCAACAGGAGTTCATACCTTCTGTTTCTTTAACTGAAGCTTAATTTGACCTAGGTGCTAAGTACCTCTTTGCTTTCTAATACAAATGGATCTTTAAATTTTATTACCAATATATCTATCAATATTGAAAATCCCCAGTGAGCGGCCACTGAACTTGCAGACCTGGCACAGAAATGGAAGGAAGGAATGGAAAATGGAAGGAAGGGAGGGAGGGAGAGGGAGGAAGTCACAAAAGTAATGAGTGAAAGTATTTATTAAACTCTTATTATGTGCTAAGAACCTTGTTAATTCCAAGGGAGACTAATAGCAAGAGAAATCCTGCTTCAGGAGTATTCTAATCTTTCAACTCTAATTGGAAGAGATAGCACTTATGGGAGGCATCAGTTGGAGGACAGGTGAAAAGGTACAGTGTCTGATTAAAAAATCAGTCAGACAAGGGATATACTAGGAATGGAAATAAGACCCATGTTCAAGTATAGTAAGATAAGGAGTAGAAGGGTTTTAGAATCTTCCACAAAGCAGAAATTCTATACCCAAAGCAAGTGTATATTTTTAACTAATCTTCTGATTTCATTGGTATAGAAAAAAACTATCAATTAAGATCAGCACCTGCTTTGCAAATAGAGCTGCTTGGGGGAACTGAAGCCTTTCTTTCTGTGATCTTCCTTAATGCTTTCAGTCTGATTATCTCCAGTTTGTTCCATCTATATCTTGTTTGAGCATAGTGTTTGTGTGTTGTCTCCCAATTAGACTGGGAGCTCCTTGAGGGCAGGGACTGTTTTTTTTTTCCTTCCTTTCTTTGTATCTTCAGAATTATCACTATTCCTGATACTTAATAAATAATTATGGGTTGAATGGTTAAGAGATTTGTTAAGTTAGCAATACCAGATGTGGTAATTGAACCCATGTCTTTGTAGCACCAATGCCAACTCTTTGCCCACTGCTTTAGGTTATCTATGAATATGTAAATGACTAATTGACTGAAGAAGTGAAACAGTTATATGTAGATCCTGGGTTCACTGGATCAAGAAGGGGAGAAAAGATGAGGTTAAAGAGTTCCTTGTTAGGGTGAATAGAGTGAAGTTGTGCTGGGCATCCACAGACTCTACTTGAGTGGTAATTAATGCATAACTAAATGTTTACACCAAAAGTCACTTTCTCTGTGTTGATGATCGCAACTATGGTGTGTGTGTGGGGGGGGGAGAAAAATTGGGAAAGAAAGGGAGGGAGAGGGAAGAGACCCAACCAAGATCTTTTCACAAGACACTTTAATCACAAGGGAGATTTCATTGATGTAAGGAACACCCTCTACAGAGGCAGAAGGTCAACCTTTCTACAATTTATAATCTTAGAGAGTTCCCTGAGAAGTTATGTAACTTGCCCATGATTGAACTGCTGAATGGGTCAAAGGCACCACTTGAGCCCAGGTCTTACTGACTCCAAAATTGACCTATTCATTATACCATGTAACATAGAAGGGTGATCATGCTAATTTTCAAAGCAACCTATTTTTTTTAAGCAATTGGGCTTAAGTAACCTGCTCAAGGTTACACGGCCAGGTGTTTCTGGGTGGGTGATAAGTGTCTGAGCCTGGATTCGATCCCCAGGTCATCCTGACATTGGGGCCAGTGCTCTTTCTCGCTGTGCTACCTGGCCACCCCACCTATTTGCTTTTTTAATTAGGCATCTATTTCTCTAACTCTTTTGTCTACTCTGTTTTCTCATCCTGGTCTGGAGTTTACTTTTATTCTACAATGCAGTGGTGATAAAAATCACAATCCTTAGTAGGTGAGGAGAGAGGCTCATTTCTAGAAGACTGGCCAAGAACTTTTGTAACCTAAAGGCAATTAGGTGATGTAGTAGTGCTAGCATTGAAGATTGGAAGAAATGATTTAAAATCTCGCCTCAGATACTTACTAGCAGTTGGATCCTGGGCACATTATTTAATTTCTCCTACTTTCAGTTTTCTTCTCTGTGAAATGGGAATAATAATTGCACCTTCCTAACAAGGTTTTTGGTAGGATAATATACCAAATATAAAGTGCTCTGGAAATCTTAAAGTGTCACATATATTCCAGCTGCTATTATTTTTATTATTGTTATCATTATTAATATTTTGTCATTATTATTAATTACTTGCCTACAGCAAGTAGAAGACAGTGTGGTACAGGGGAAACAATACTGGCTTTGAAGTTAACAGTACTTGGTTTACATTCTAGCTCTGATTTGTATCTCAGTCCTGCCTACTTTCTGACTGTGTGATCTCAAGTATGTCTCTTGACTGTGTGGAACTCAATTTCTGCATCTAAAAAATGAAGAGTTGGATTAGATGGTATCTATGGTCCCTATGATTTCTTTCCTTTTTTCTTTTCTTTTTTTGGAGGGCAATTGGGGTTAAGTGACTTGCCCAGAATCACACAGCTATTTTTGGTCTCTATGATTTCTAAACCCATGATTTTAACTTATCCATCAATCAATGAATTAATCAAAAAGTATTCATTATGTGTCTACAATGATTGAATCTCTGTAGTGGGTTCTAGGGAGAAAAGTACAAAGAATGAAATATCTCTACTCACAATGAGTTTGTATTCTAATGGCTGAGACAAGTACATATAGAGATAAAGATAGGAGCCTTTTTACAGTAATCTATTGCTTACTGCTATATAATAACTCATTTGATTCTCTCAACAGCCCTGTGAGCTAGGTACTAAAAGTATCACTATTTTATAGATGAGGACTAGGATTAAGACATATTAAGTTACTCATCCAGGGTTACACAGGTAGTAAGTTTCTGAGATAATATTTGAACTCAGATATTCCTGATTCCATTTCCACTGCTCTTACCCAGTGCACCACTAAATAGTTCTTTCTCTTTCTCTCTTTCTGCACATACATATATATGTACACACAAACACACACACACATATATACATATATATATATATTTAATGGTTGCAGAAGTCACTGTGGCATAGTATAAAAATCATATATCCTACATATTTATAGTTATAGAGAAACATATCTTAACTGTATCTGGGGGGGGTTGAGGGGAGGTAAGAAAAAGAACAAAGTAAAAAAAATGCATAGCAAAGGACAAAAGAAAACTCACAAGGAAGCAAAGAAAAGATGAACAATTCTCAACACAATGAGTATTATTTATCATATAGGCTTTCTTGAAATGAAAATTGTTATATACTTTGAATCTTCTCATGTTCTGCTATGCACATGGCATGCTTTTTTTCTTTCTAAATTTGTATTTAAATTCCAATATTTAAATTTATGATCTGTTTTTGTTTCTTTTATCTATTCTGTATTTCTCTTCTGTTGCTTGAGTCTAAAATAAAATTTTGAAAATAAAATCCAAAAGGGAGTCTGGAGGGGGGGGGATATATATATATATGTATATATATATATATGTATATGTATACACACACACACAGAAAGAGAGATCTGTGTGTGTGCATACTCACATATTCCATATATGTGTAAAAACAGCAGAAATGTAAAGTTAATGAATACAAATACATGCAATAGAAAGTTGTTTGGGAATAGGAACATTGATAGTTAAAAGGATAAGGAAAGACTTCTCCTAATTGTGGAAGGGTTTGGGGGAGAAAGTGTTCACAACCATCAAATTCTTGGTATTATAGTAATCTGTACTTTGTGAAATAGTACATAATATACTCAAACATTACTAAGAGTCTTGGGGCTTAAACTTTTTCTTTGAAAGAGGAAGAAATAAGATGAATAATGGACTTTATCTTCTCCAATATTTTATCTAACTAGATAAATCAAAATATAGAGTGCGTTCTATACAATAATAGGTTATACAACTCTTCTCATTTTGGATGTCAATTTTTTTTTATTAGACAGCAAGGTTTTTATTTGTTCAACATATAAAGACCAGGACCTATAATGAACAAACCAGGGCAGGTCCTTTCTATCTTTATAAAATATATCTTGATGTTTATCAGGTTGAAGTTAAGTCAATAAGAATTTATGAAATATTTACTACATGTTAGACTTTATGTTAAGCATTGGAAAAAAGCCTATAAAATGCAGAAAGATAGTCCCTGCCTTCAAAGAACATACATACTAATAGGGAAAGACAACACATGAAAGGAAGATGAAAAATTGGGTGAAGGTGAAGAGGCAAAGTTATCAAGTGCTTGGAGAGAGAAAAAAAAGATGTGGATGTCAGCTGCAAAATAAAAGTTGTGCAAGGAACCATCCAATCAGAAGGGAGAGGCTTCAGAAATGGAGGATAATTCTAAAAATGAGCATATAGGGTGAAGAGATTTCTATGCATGGTACAAATAAATCCAAAGAAAAAGTGTGGCACAATCTAAAGAGAAGAGTACAAAGGACAAGATAACAATTGGGATATAGGGTACATCTGGGGGTCAGATTTAGGAGGTATCTTTTCTTTATCTTCATTCCTTCCACAGGTAATAAATGTTAGTAAAAATAAATGGATTCATTCTAGAGATTAATTTCACCTAGAGATTTTCTACTACAGTTTGCAAAATTATACTTGTATTTTCAAACTTGAATTTTGAGGGAAGAAATATTTTGTCAGGATTATTCTTTTATAATATGAAGTCTAAACAGATTTCCAGCTTAAATGGGACTACCAATTGTTCATTTTCAACAAGTAATCAACTTTTATACAGCAAAATCTTACACAGAGTGAACATGTTTTCCCATCAGTAAGTACACATAGTAGTTTTATTGTACTTAGCAGAAGTAAGCAATATATCAAAAGATCAAAGAAATCCAATGTGTGTGTAAATAGACCATTTTGATGGAGAAAAAAAACATTTATTTAACATAAGCATTTTCTACCACATTGGATTAAATTAAAGTAGAAAGACTCTGCTTTTTCCTCCTTCAATGAGAAATAATTATTGTGTTACCAGTGTGTAGAATCCTGTTTTATTAGGTGTCCCGGTGGAATTAAAGAGAAATAGCACACCATCCCACCTATAAGAGTATATTTTACCTCTAGAGATTGAAATTAGCTAGAAAATGCATTTTAAATAAATAACACAATGAAATTGAGTGCTCGGTAGCATAACATACAAGCAGGTGAAAATTAATCTAGTTCCAAAGATGTACTCAAGATCAAGGGACTAGAAAGAACTAATTATAGTCAAGGGAGCTTTCCTCTTGTATTAAATTATGCAAGAACTCATTTACTTAGCTGATATAGATATATATTTTAGCCTTTAATGAGTCACTATTGATGTGCTTATAGAGAACTCTTCATTAAGTATGACTTATTTTGTTGTTAAATCAAAATAAATGTCATATCTAATATAATGTAGGAGGAAAAAGACATGCATAATGATAAATTCCAAGTGTATGTTAAAGAAACTGTACATTTACATTTAAAATGAAGCAGCTAAATGCCTCAATGGATAGAGTGATGGTCTGAAGTCAAGAAGATCTTCACTCAAATGTGACCTCAGATACTCACTCACTAACTGTATGATCCTGGGCAAGTCACTTTACCTCTGTTTGCCTTAATGTACTGGAGAAGGAAAGGGCAAACTACTTCAGTATCTTTTCCAAGAAAACCCTACGCAGGGTCATGAAGAGTTAGAAATGACTGATTGACAATACCAATAACACCAGATTTATCATTTGAGATTTGAGTATGGTGATTTCTAGCCAAATAAAGTGCCATAGGTCTCTGTGGAGTGCTGTCTTCCCAGTCCATTTCTTAAATCTCCTTTATCACTGAGACTGAGTTTCTGGTGATTCCTGAGTATGAATATAATGAACATAATTTTAGGCCTGCCTCCTTTATACTAAATTGTCCTTTAGATAGCCATGCAGGTATTATGGAATAGTCAAAATAAAAAGAGTTCTTTGAATGAGGATGTTAACACCAGCATTGGTTAGAAGAGTTACCAACAGAAGATAGGAAATGGTATCTTCTCTCTTGGAGATTATATGTAGTTAAATTGAAGAATACAATTCTAACCTAGATAGCGGTTACACCCAGTAGTTACAAAATTTAAAGAATGCATATGGGAAGTTCAGTAATTCTTAACTGGGAAAAGTAAAAACTTCATAGAGCAGGCAGCATTTTTGACTTGGGCTTTAAATGATTGCTAATAAATCAATAAGCATAGAAGTAGAGGAAGGAGAATATTTCATTGTTGAGTATAGTAGGAGTCAAGGCAGAACCAATTCATATCTATTTTAAAAATATTTATTAAGTGTGTACTGTGCTCTAAATATGGTACTACATGTTAAGATGTCAAAGACTTCAAAAAACCAGTGAGGTCCTTAGTTTTATTGGGGTGTGTGTGAGGAAGAGGAGAACATGCAAATAGAAAATTAACTTCAAAATATAGATGAAGCAATTTCTAGGAAAAGGGTCCTAGCAATTGAAGGATCAAAAGAGCATGTAACAATAGGTACTTGTGGTAGCCTTTAAATAAAATGAGGGATTGGATTAAGTAGACAAGGAGAAGGAATATTTTGCAGGCATGAGGGACCAAATAAAGAAAAGCATGGAAATGAGAGAGGATTTTTGTTTTATTTTTGTTTTTACATAGAACAACCAATTGTTTGGATATAGAGTGCATGAATAGAGTAATATGTGGTATACCTGGAGATGAAGGCAGAAGACAGTTTGTAAAGGTCCTTAAAAGCTAAACAGGGGAGCTTGTTTGTTTTTATTTTTGCTTGAGGCCAGATGGAATCACTGGATTTTCTACAATATTGGAGTAATATGGCAAGACCCATGCTTTAGGAATGTCAGTTTGACAATTATATGGAAGATGGATTGGGGAAGGGAAATTTGTTCTAGGAGACTATTAGAAGACTATTGAAATGTCTAGGTGGGAGGTCATGAGGACCCAAATTAATGTGGTGACTATATGAATGGAGAAACAGATTAATGGAAGATATTTTCCAGAGGCAAAATCAATAAGACTTGGCAACTATTTGAATATGGGAGAGGGTGAAGAAGAAGGAAGAGTCAAGGATGATTCTGAAGTTACAACCTAGGTGATTAGAAGCATAATAAAATTGCAAATTTAGAAGAAATAGGGAAATTATAAATAGCCAAAGACATTTGGTGACATAATGAATTCTGCTTGGAATATGCTGAGTTTGATGTGATTATGGGATATCCAGTGAAATATATTCAACAGGAAGGTGGTAATAGAAGTCAAAAGGCAGAGACTGAATATATGTCTAGAAGTAATATATGTATCAGTGATAAGTGAATTTTTGGGCACTGAGATTACCCAGAGATATAGAGGAGAAATACACAGCCAGGATAGAACCCTGGGATATACCTATGCATAAGGAGTAAAAAAAAAGTGATCTACAAAGGAGACTGAGGAAGTGCAGGCAGGCAGGTAACAGAAGAATAAAATAAGTTCAATGTCATACAAATACAGAAAGTAAAGAGTGCCTTTGAGGTCACAGTATCAAATGCCACAGAGAAGTCAAGATATATGTGCATGAGAAAGAGTGATGCAGTTAGACACTTTATCACTGGGAACTTTAGAGACAACAATTTCATTTTAGTGACAGAGTTAGAAGTCAGATTGAAAAAGGATGAAAGGTAAGTATGAGGTAAGAAAATTAAGGCAAAAAAGTGTTAGATACCTATTTTCCTATGATTTTGATTATGAAAAGGATGAGAAACAAGAGGGTAGATTGAGAGGACCAGTTAGGGTTTTTAAGAGATGAAGGAGATCTGGGTCTATTTCAAGCTGCAGAAAAGGAGTAAATGAAGAACAAAAGACTAAAAATTGGTGAGAAAGAGGGAATAACAATGGGGCATATTCCTGTGGGAGACAGTAGAAAATAGGACCAAGGATACACGTAGGGCTGCTAATGTTCTGAAGGAAAAGTATCACCTTTTCCTCCAAGTCTAGAGTGAAAAGGAGAGAGAGTGGGGAAAGGTTGAGGACATTTTCAGAGTAGAGTTAGTTTCAAGAGCCATCTAGCTCTTGGGTGGGAATATGCTAATGGTGTTCAGGGTCTAGTAGACAAAACATTGTAAAAAAATTGAAACAATATTCAACTTTGTTGGATTGTAGCCAGCAGTGAGTTTGTAAATGTTTGATGACTCTTCCAGAAAAACAATAAAAGGAATCTCAGCATACTTTTAAGTTTAACTTGCAATAATTATATTTTGTCTTCATTTTCTGAGTTATAGATAAGGGATAATAGACACATATCCCATATAGTCCATAATACTCCCAAGTCTAAATCAAACCATGTAAAATGTAATGGGAAAATATTTAACACAACCAAATAGAATAAAATATAGTTAATATTAATATGTAGTTTTCCAAGTGAATATGTGCCTTGCAGGAATGATTATGTGTGCTTTAGTGTCCCCATTCCTATTTGAGTTTGACACTGCTGCTCTATGCAGTCAACTAAACAGGAAGTCAGTTCTTTATTGATAGCATTTGTTGGTTTCTGAGGTGTTCCTATGAAAAATTAAAGAACTGTCTCAAAGTCAGTATCAGCTGACTCTAGCACACTCAAGGGAGTGAGTAATAGAAGAAAACAGGAAAATCAATGTGGTGCCAGTTTATAGAGGCTGTTTATTCTGAGTAAAGCAATTTGAACTTCACTCAGTCTTCAACAATGAACTATTAAATGTTTTCAAATAGAGGTAATGATCAGGTCTAGAAGAGCAGTTTCATAGGAAATGGATTAAAATACTTCTTGTTGTGCTAGAGGATGAAACTAGGAACAATGGAATGGAAGTTACAAAGGAGCATATTCACTGTATACAGGAATAACAATATTGTTTTAAGAATGAATTTGAATAAGTCATTTTGACTATTATAAGTACTAAAATTAACTGTGGAGAAAGATGCTATCTGAATCCAGAGAAAGAATTAATAAATAGAAGTAAGTATACAATAACTTTGCATATATATGTATGTATATATGTATATGTATGTATATATATGTATGTGTGTATACACACATACACATATATGTGTGTAATGGTAACTATCTCTGGGGCAGGGGGGAGGAAAGAAAAAAAGAAAAAATACAGTATAACTTTATTATTGACTTAAAAGGAATAGCAAGTTGTACCTAATAAATTTGTAGTTTTACATAGTTTCTTGTTTTTTCAGTATATTATATTATATTCAGTAAATGCTAGTTTTGTTCCATAAATTAAAAATAAAAATATATTTTAAAGTACTATAGAAATTTAAAAAAATACAAAGAAGCATATTTCCATTCTGTATAAGGAAAACCCTCTTAATAACTATAGCAGGTCAAGTATAGAATAGGGCTGCCTAGGATGATCTCAGATATCCTTTCCCTAGAGTACTTCAAGTAAAGAATAGACCATTGTAGATATTGTAGGTAGAATTTCAGTTTAAATATTAGTTGGAGTCTGAATTCCCTTCCAAGTCTGAGTTTCTGTGGTTCTGCTTACAAGAAAAAAATATTTTTGTAGGGTCATTTGGAGGGATGAGAAAGTAATGACAGGAATATCTGTTAGGAGGCAATGGCCTGTTTACCTGCTACTATTCATGCCATTCTAGGATGGTCCCATTAAGAGTAAAAAGAAAGAGATGAGAAATTTTCTGGAGGTAAAATTAATAGGAGCTGTTAATTGCCTCTGTGAAGAAAAGGAGAGAAAAGATGTTTTGTCTACTACCCCCTGAAAACTACTAATCTATTCCGGCTCAAGAGCTAGAAGGATTCCCAAGTGATACCCAAGTAGAGATATTCTACAGTAGTTGGAGAAGTTTTGGAGTTCTCAAAAGAGGTAAAGGGTAGAGACATAGATTTGGTAGTCACCCGTATAGACATTGTAATTTGAATATTTGGTTTGAATGAGATTGTCAGA
Organism: Petaurus breviceps papuanus; assembly: GCF_028583685.1. Classification (NCBI taxonomy): domain Eukaryota; kingdom Metazoa; phylum Chordata; class Mammalia; order Diprotodontia; family Petauridae; genus Petaurus; species Petaurus breviceps. The sequence continues at coordinate 67,063,639 of NW_027185655.1, forward strand.
GAAGAGTGTGTTGAGATGAAAGAGAAAGCCAAAAGCTAACCCATAGAAAACATGTGCATTAAAAAGTCAGAAAAAACAGTGAGGAGAAAGGAAAGACTTCAATAGAAAGGGGAGAAAGGTAGGAGGAAAATCAGCAGAGTTGTATCTCTGGATCCAAATAGTGAACATTCAATAACAAGGAGTCAGGTTGTTGTCAGGGCAAGAGAGATATCAAGAAATTTGAAAACTGCAAAAGGATTATTTTATTTGCATATTTTTGAGGAGTAGGATATCTTTTTTTTTAATTTTAGAGGGGACAATTTCTATAGAATGATGAGGAAATAAGCCTGATTAAAGGAGGTTCAGTAGTAAGTAGGTGTCGAGGATATAAAAGCATCGAGTGTTGATAAATTTTTTGTTGTTCTTGTTTTTGCCTTTTGGAGGGCAATTGGGGTTAAGTAACTTGCCCAAGGTTACATGGCTAGTTTGTGTGTGTGTGTGTGTGTGTGTGTGTGTTAAGTATCTGAGGCCAGAACTGTACTCGGGTCCTCCTGACTCCTGGCCCAGTGCTTTACTCACTGTGCCACCTACGCCCTGGTGTTGATTAATTTTTAAAGAAGTTTAGCACGAGGGGGCAGCTAGGTGGCTCAGTGAGTAAAGCACCAGCGGAGGACCCCAAGTTCAGTTCTGGCCTCAGAAACTTAACACACACACACGTACCCATGTAACCTTGGCCAAGTTACTTAACCCCAATTGTCCTCCAAAAGGCAAAAAAAAAAAAGTTTATCACTAAAGGAAATGAGAAAACAAAGATGACAGCTGGATAGGGTTAGGGATAAGAAAAAGGGTTGTGAGTTTTGTGGAATCTGAGGGTGTTTATGGCAGAAGGCAAGGAGCCAGTAGGCAGTGAAGGAATGACAATTCATGATATAGGGGAAATGACTATTGATCATGATCTTGAAGGAGACAAAAAGGAATAAAATCTATGAACAATTGGAGGAAAAAGTAGATGATGATGCTTGGAAATAGAGGAAGGTATTTGGGAGATATCATGTGGGATACACTGGGTTGTTTGCTGTAAAAGTGACAATGATTAGGGGATAAGAGTCAAAAGTGATTTGGAACAATTGCTGAAGACAATGATCTAGGTACGTATGAGTGGATAAGGGTAGAGCAGAAGGACTGTTAAGGGTCATTGAAGATTTGGCTTGATAGTATCTATTGTGTGTCTAAAGATCTGAATTCAAGTCTTTTCTCTGACATTTACCAGATGAATGATTATGGGCAAGTCATTTACACCTCTAAGCTTCAGTGTCTTATTTGTAAAATTAGGAAAATAGCATTAAGACTACTAACCTCACAATATCTTTAAAAGGAAAATACAGTGCAAACCAGAGCTTTGTAGATCCTTTAAAACTTCAGTTGCCTCTCTGGCCTCATCAATATGAAACTTTCTATGGTGATGCAGATTGAAACAAATTTACCCATCTTCTTTTATCATGCATAACTCTTTCCCATGTCATTTTGCATATCTTCTAGAGAGGGACTCCATAAAATATAATGGCCTTATTGTAGTTCTCTTTGTAATTGCATGAATATCAGTGGAATAAACATGTGAACTCTCCATTACTCTTTTCTCACTCTAATAACTAGCCCACCTTATTTTCTCATTTCCTGTTCCTTACATCACCATTCCGGAATAAATTTTTGTTGTCAATGTTCTGTGAAATACTTAAACTCACTGTGCATCTCTCCATTGACCTCTGGGTCACATTCAACTTTATGTTCCAGAGACTAAGGCATCCCATCACTTATAGACATGCAATATCCCTAGAAAATATTGACTTTTAAGTCATGCCTTCATTTTATGCAGAAGTTTGGTGTTATTTCCCTGAAATAATACAGAACACTCTTCTGTTAAGTTCTAGAACCAATTCTTTGTCCATCCCCAGTTCTTTCTGAAGTTCTCTCTCTCTCCCTCCCTCCCTGCTCCCCTCTCTCTGTCTGTCTCTCTCCCTCTTTCTCTGTCTCTCTCAGTCTCTGTCTCTGTCTCTCTCAGTCTCTGTCTCTGTCTCTGTCTCTGTCTGTCTCTGTCTGTCTCTGTCTGTCTCTGTCTCTGTCTCTGTCTCTCTCTCTCTGTCTCTCTCCAGTTATATGTAATTATATATGGGTCAATTCCATGTATTGTCATCCAGCTTGCTTAGTATACTGTAGAAAATGAATAACTGCTCTTAACAGATTTGATTTTTCTAGTTTGGATAATTACCAAAAATTCTTTTTAGAGATTAAAATACTCTTTAATAGATTCTACAATGTTTTATACTCAATATAACCAACACAATGTCAATCACAAGCAGGAATATCTATAGGACCTCCCCCATCTGTACAGTCCCTCTTCTATTTATATTAGGATCTGGATATTGTTCAAGATAATTTTCATGAACATACATGTTTCCTTTTTATGTTTCACTTTATATGAATAATCAGAGAACATCAAACTTCTATCTCTTGCTAAATCTTTCCAAGAATTCTGAATAATACTTTTTAAATTAAATTTTATGTTTTTTAATTTACATCATTCATTTCCACAAGATTTTGAGTTGTAAATTTTCTCACCATCTTTCCCCTACTGAGCACCCCAAAACAGCAATCCCACTGTATACCCCCTCCACCAAGCTGACCTCTCCTATATCCTCCCACATGCCCTCTCCAAAATTCCAGTAGAACAAGATAGATCTCTATACCCTAGTGCCTGTATATCTTATTTCCCATTTGCATGTAAAAAAATAATTATATATATTTGATTTTAAACATTTGATTTTAAAACTTTGAATTCCAGATTCTTAACCTTCCTCCCTCATCACCCACCCTTAATGGGAAGGTAAGCAATTCCATATAGGTTGTACATGTGTGGCTTTGCAAAACATTTCCATAGTGGATATATTATTAAAGATTGACTATATTTCCCGCCATCTTTTTCCACCTCCCACTTGTGTTCTATTCTCCACTTTGACCCTGTCCTTTTTCAAAAGTGTGTGCTTCCAATTTCCCTCCCCCACAACCTCCACTCCCATCCATCATCCCCCTTCTTATCCCCCTACCCTCTACTTTCCTCTAGGGCCAGATATCCTATTTAGCATATATGTCATTCCCTCTCTAAGCCAAATTCAGTAAGAGTAAGGTTGACTCATTGTCTTTTGTCTTCCTGTTCTTCCCCTCCTTGTAACAGTTCTCTCTTATCTCTTCTATATGAGATAATGTACCCCATTTTGTCTCTCTACATCTCCTCTCATTATATGCCTCTCTCACCTCTCAGTTTCACCTTTTAAGTATAATCCCTTCCTATTCAATTGGTCCTGTGTCCTCTGTCTATGTTTACCGGTACACAAATGTAAACACAGTCATATATGTATCCATATGCTCATATACCCTCTTTTGTAGTCATATTTAAGTGTGTATATATGCATGCATGTATGTATGTATGTATGTATTCACTTCAACTATTCTCACACTGATAAAAGTTTCAAAATTTACAATGATAATTTTTCCATGTGGGAATATAAAAAGTTCAACTTTACTAAGTTTCTTATGATTTCTTTTCACTGTTTACCTTCTCATGCTTCTCTTCTTTCTTGCATATGAATGTCAAATTTTCTACTCAACTCTGTTGTTTTAATAAAAAATGCTTGAAAATCGTCTATTTCATTGAATAGCCATTATTTTTCCTAAAAATGATACTCAGTTTTGCAGGGTAGGTGATTCTTGGTTTTAGTCATAGCTCCTTTGAACTCCAGAATATCATATTCTAAACCCTTCAGTCCCTCCAGGTAGAAGATGCCAGATCCTGAGTTATACTGATTGTGTTTCACAATATTCACATTGTTTCTTCTTTGCTGCTTTTAATATTTTCTCCTTCATCTGGGAACTCTGCAACCTGCCTATAATATTGCTAGGAGTTTTCTTTTTCAGATCTTTTTCAGGAGGTGCTCCTGAAAATTTTTAATATTTTCTCCTTCATCTGGGAACTCTGCAACCTGCCTATAATATTGCTAGGAGTTTTCTTTTTCAGATCTTTTTCAGGAGGTGCTCAGTGGATTCTTTCAACCTCTATTTTGCCCTCTGGTTGTAAAACATCAGGGCACTGTTACTTGAGAATTTCTTGAAGGATGATTTCTAGGTTCTTTTATTGATCATGGCTTTCAGGTATTCTACTAATTTTTAAATTATCTCTCCTGGATCTAATTTCCAGGTCCATGGTTTTTCCAATGAGATATTTCACATTGCCTTCTATTCTTTCATTTGGATCTGTTTAAGAGCATCTTGATTTATCATAAATCCACTATCTTCCATTTGCTCCAATCTAATTCTGAAGGAATGATTCTCTCCAGTGAGTTTTGAGATTCTTTTTCCATCTGGCAAAATCAGCTTTTTAAGGCATTCTTCTCATTTACTTTTTGAGCCTCTTTTTCCATTTGAGTTAGTCTAGTTTTTAAGGTGTTACTTTCTTCAATCAGGTTGTGTAGCAGCAAGAACCCTAGCGTCCTCAGGGTGTCTACCAACACAGGTTCTTAGATCTGCTTTGTTGAAGGAAAGCAACTCAAAATGGGTTAACAAGCTTACTTTAATCAGGCAAACATATAACGTTTACCTAGTTCAGGGGAAAAAAAGGTCAGCACACCAAACTTCAGAATATACAGACAGAATTATCAAGACAGAGAACCAGATCAAGTAAACAGTTTCCAAACTGTCCAACCATTACATCCATACCAAATCAACATCTGGGTTTCAACATCTGGGTTTTTCAAAGCCGGGGGACTCTCAACAACGGCTTCCCAGAATCCATATCAAATCACAGAACACTTCTCAAAGTGAGCCCCCAAAACAAAGCTACACATCAGGTCTTATATAGCCTTCTCCTGGCTCAGAGAATGTAACAACCTTCTGGACCCACTGGCCAATCAAGAAGTATCTACTGAAAAACAAGCCTCCCACCCCAGTGCACTTTATTCTAGGGGCAGGGAAGATCTTTAAATTTGCATGTCCATTACAGGTTGTTAAATCTGTTTTCATGATTTTATTAAATCATTCTCATTGCTCTTCCCAATTTTTCCTCCACTTCTCATTTGTTTTTCAAAATCCTTCTTAAGCTTCTCTATGGCCAGTAACCAGTTCATATTTTTCTTGGAAGCTTTTGGTGCAAGAGTTCTGACTTTGTTGTCTGTCTCCTGTTGCATTCTTTGATCCATTATGTCCCCAAAAAAAGGAATCCAAAGTTGGGTTGCTGTGCTTGCTCTCCTTCTTTTGTTTGCCAATGTTGCTACTCTATTAATTCACTTTTGAGTTTTTTTCCACAGTAGGACTCTGCTTCCAGAGAGGAGGGCTTTGTCCCAAATCACTGGGGTTTCTGCAGCTGCTAGAGCTATTAGTTGGCTGCCCTCTCTGAAGTGTCCACCAGTTCTGGCACCTGGTCCCACACCCCAGGACCTTCACCCTAGACAGTAATTCAGATCCAAGCAACTTAAAGCAAGAGCGATTGCACCCCAGACTGGTCCCTTGGTTCCCCTACAATCTGCAGGGATGGATGTCTGAAGCAGGTGTGCAGCAACAGCCACATGGCCACTGACCTCAGCCACTTCTCCCTCTGAGGGGCAGAGGCGAGGCAACACTCCCAGACTCCCTGTTCTCATAAATTCCACATTGACCTCTAATTTTGTATTTAGCATTTATGTGTTGATAACTCCGGAAACCACCACAGCTGCTGGTGATCCACTCTCGCAGAGTCCCTCCAGGTGGTGGCTGATTGGGACTGCCCTGGGGCTAAAACCACAGGTTCATATGGGACTGGGATCTGCTTTCAGTACTCTGCTATGGACCCATCCTGTCTGCCTGCCAGGCTGCCTTCAGTGGGAGGTTTGTTTCTCTTTGTCACTTTGTGGTTTCTGTAGCCCTAAAGTTTGTTTAGAGTAATTTTAATAGGTATATGAGGTGGTTATGGGGGGAGCACAGGGAGTGTTCCTGCTTCTATGCTGCCATATAATTCTGTATAATTCTGATGTATAGAATACCTGGCTGAACCATTAGTATTCTTCATCATCATATTAATATAAACTATCTGTTTTTCTTCCAAATATTTTGTATTTTTAGTATTCAACTTGAATTTCTACAAGATTTTGAGTTACAAAATTTTATCCCCATCTCTCTTCTAAACCCCCCCCAAAATAGCAAGCCTACTGAATACACATTCCCCCAATCTGTTCTCTCTTATATCCTCCCTCATGCCACCTCTAACTCTTTAGTAGGGCAAGATGGATTTCTAAACCTCAGTGCCTGTATATGTTACTTCCCAGTTGCATGTAAAAAGCAATATTTAAAACATTTGTTTTAAAACTTTGAGTTCCACATTTTTTCCCTTCTTCCATCCTCACAAACCTCCACTGGGAAGATAAACAATTCAATATAGTACTATATAGTATACAATAATATACTATATGTGTAGTTACGCAAACATTTCCACTGTAGATATATTGTGGAAAACTAACTATAACTCCCTTCATCCTACCCCCCCACCCACTTATTCTATTTTCTTCTTTTATCCTGTCTCTTTTCATAAGTGTTTGTTTCTAACTTTGCTTGTAACCCTCTCCCCCATTCTGCCCTCCCTTCTATCATCCCTCCTTTTATGTCCTTCCCCCTATTTTCCTGTAGGGTCAGATACTCAATTGAGTGTGTATGTTATTCCCTCCTTAAGCCAAATTCAGTGCAAGTAAGGTTGACCCATTGCCTTTCATGTTCCTCCTCTTCCACTCCACTGTAACAGTTTTCTATTGCCTCCTTTATATTAGGTAATTTACCTTAATTTATATCTACTTTACTCCTTCTCCCAATATATTTCTCTTTCACTTCTTAATTTTTTTTATATATCAACACTTCATATTCCACTCATCCTATGCCATTTCTCTCTATATATGTACATATATATGCACACACTCACATATATATTTATACACACTTACACCATCCTATACATGTATATGTATTCATACACACATATGTGTATATATATACACACACACATACATGCATGTATATTCCCTTCAACTATCCTCATATGGAGAAAAGACTTATTACCTAAAATGATGATATTTCCATGTAGGAATGTAAATAGTTCAGCTTTAATAAGTTCCTTATGATTATTTTTTTCCTGTTTACCTTCTCATGCTTCTCTTGCTTCTTGTATTCAAAAATCAAATTTTCTGTTCAGCTCTTTTTTTTTTCTCAAGGATCAAGAATCCTTGAAATTCCTCTGTTTCACTGAATGACCATATATTCCCATGAAGCATTATACTCTATTTTCCTGGGTAGGTGGTTCTTGGTTTTAATCCTAGTTTCTCTGACCTCTGGAATATCATATTCCAAGCCTTTTGATCACTTATTGTAGAAGCTGCTAAGTCTTGTGTTTTCCTTATTACAATTCCACAATACTCAAATTGTTTCTTCCTGAGTACTTGCAATATATTCCCCTTGACCTTTGTACTCTGGAATTTGGCTATAATATTCCTAGGAGCTTTCTTTTTGTAATCTTTTTCAAGAGGTAATTGGTGAATTCTTTCAATTTCTCTTTTGCCCTCTGGTTCTATAATATCAGGAACATTTTGCTCAATAATATCTTGAAAGATGTTTTCTTGGCTCTTTTTTGATCGCGGCTTTCAGGTAGTCCAATCCTTTTTGTATTATCTCTCCTCAATCTATTTTCCAGGTCAGTGGTTTTTCCAATGAGATATTTCACATTGCCTTCTATTTTTTTCACTTGTTTGAATCTGTTTAATAGTACCTTAATTTATCATAATCTCATTATCTTCCATTTGCTCCAATCTAATTTTGAAGGAATTATTCTCTTCAATGGGTTTTTGAAATTCCTTTTCCATCGGGCAAATTCAGATTTTTAAGGGATTCTTCTCCTCATTGGTTTTTTTGGGAGTTTTTTGCCATTTGAGTTAGTCTATTTTTTAAGGTTTTATTTTCTTCAGTATTTTTGGGGGAGTCTATTTTATCAGCCTGTTGATTCTCTTTTCATGATTTTCTTGCATCATTCTCATTTCTCATCCCAATTTTTTCTCCACTTCTCTTACTTGAATTTCAAAATCCTTCTTGATCTCCTCCATGGCCTGTAAACAATTCATACATTTCTTGGAGGGTTTTGATACAGGAGTTTTGAGTTGATTTCCTTCTTCCCATTCCTTGCTTTGGTCCTTTTTATCCCCCCAGAAAGGATTCTATGTTCTTTCTGTGCTTCCTCTGTTGCTCATATTGCCAACCAATTACTTGACTTTTGAGTTTTTTGCCATGGCAGAACTTTGCTTCCATATTCTAGAATACTGTGTTCCAAATCACTGGGCTTTTTGCAGCTGTCAGGGCTATTAGGAGAGCACCCTATACATTGCCCCCCACAAACTCTGGCACACTGGCCACATACCCTAGGATCACCACTCAAGACTGTGATCCAGATCCAAGCAGGTGAAAGCAAGAGTTATTACCCTCTGAATGGTCACTTAGTCCCTCCATGATCTTTAGTCCAGGAAATCTGGAGCTAGCATGCCTCTGCCACTTCTCTCCCTGGGGATAGGGGCAGACCACACAACTTTCTAGCCAGAGTGTCTGACTTACCTTTTACTTTCTTTTTGGCCTTTTTGGGTTGTGAAATCTGGAAACTGCCATAGCTCCTGGTGATTTACTCTCCTGAAGTCTGTTATGGCTGCTGCTGGTCAGGGTTTCCCTGGGGGCAGAACCAAGCAGCTCACACTAGATTGCACTAGTCTCCCAAACCGGTATGATAGACCCTTTCTGTCAACCTGCAGGGCTGCCTTCAGCAGGAGATTTCTTTCTCTCTATCACTTTTTGGGTTCTGTAGCTCTAAAATTTGTTTAGAATCATTGTTTTTACATATATTGGAGGTGATGGGAGCTGGAGCTGTAGAGAAGTACTGTTTTTACTCTGCCATCTTGGCTCTGACCCCATCTATTTTTTTTTCCTGTCCTGAAATGTCCACATTCTTTTCTCCATATTATATATATATATATATAGTCCAATGGGAAAAATAGGTAACATTTATGTAATATGAAGTTTATAAGGCTCTGTATACACAACAAAACAGTCCTGGAAGGTATGTGTTATTATTATCGCTATTTCACAAATAAGCTAACTAAATCAGGCAGGGGTTAAGTGAATTGCCCAAGGTCACTCAATTAGTTAGAATCTGAAGTTGGATTTGAATGTACCTCTTCCTGACTCTAGATCCACTACTCTCTCCACTGAGCCACATTAAATGAGGACATGAATATAACTTGGACAATTATCACATATTTATGTTTGCATTTAGCTATTGACTACCTTATCTTTTTAAAAATTTCTGCCTAAATATTACTTTAGGCACACGTCCTATGTAGTGCTGCTATCTCATTTTTGGTTTTTCCATAAGAACATAGTCACTAGTCATCTACTACTAAACCATATCTCTCTCTGTCTCTTTGTCTATCGGTCTGTCTGTCTGTCTGTCTCTCTCTGTCTCTATCTCTGTCTCTCTCCCTCTCTCTCTTTGAGGCACTAAGACTGCAGAAACCCCCAAGGTTGTCTTCCTTGTTGTTGCAGAAAACCCCAAAGTTCTCTTATATGGGAGCCAGATTTTGTTTTAAACAAGTTGGAATTAGAGAAAAAAATTTTTTTTTCTGAACAAGACCTGTTACTCAGACTGAGTGTGGCAGAGAACATATTCAATGAAGTTCCTAAGAAAATAGAAGATACTATTGGGGCAGCTAAGTAATACAGTGGATATAGAACCAGGCTTAAAGTCAGTCATCTTTCTCAATTAATATCTGGCCTCAGACACTTACTAGCTGTGTGACCCTAGGCAAGTAATTTAATCCTATTTGCCTCAGTTTCCTCATTTGTATGCCTCAATTTCATCATCTGTAAAATGATCTGGGGTAGGAAATAGCAAACCACTCCAGTATTCTTGCCAAGAAAACCCCTAATGGTATCTCAAAGAGTCAGAAACAACTGAAAAACAACTGAACAAGGCAGAGGAAACAACTGATAATTATATGATCTCCCACTGCTTAGATTTTTCCTGGATGTGTTGACACTAAAAAAAATTTATTTATGAATTTGAGCTTATTTCAGAAATGTTATTCCTAAGGTAATATGGCTCAGTAGAAAAATGGCCATTCTTGACAGTTAAGAAAGTTTGGGTCTTGCCTCTGACAGATACTACCTGTGTCACCCTGAACAGATCACATGATCTACCAATGTCCTAGCTGATTCTCTAAGACCATGAATTGCTGATCCACATTGGCAGAGGGACTTCCCATAGTAGGTGTTGTCAAGGGTGATGGAATCATAAGTTTAGGCCAAGAAAAGAAATCTCAGGCCATCAGATCATCTGTTATGAAATTTTGACTCATCAATGCAAACCCCTTTTTTTCAAAGTAAGCCATGTTCTTTTTGTTTTGTTTTGTTTTGTCCTTTTTTTTTTTTTGGAGGGAAATTGGGGTTAAGTAACATGCCCAAGGCTACATGCCTAGTAAGTGTTTATTTTCTGAGATCGAATTTGAACTCTTGACTCCAGGGCTGGTGTTCTATTCACTGCACCACCTAACCGCCCCATGAACCATGTTCTCATATCTTGCTGATATCCCAAGATTGCTATTTTGTTGTCTTCTCCTTTATGTTTTCTTCTCCTTTTTTTCTGCTGTCACATGCAATTTAAATGCTTTCTGAATTATTTAAGATGGTAATATCTCGTGGTTTAGCACAATTTAATATATTCTAAAATTTGGCATAATCTAAAAGAGATGAAAGATTTGTAATGAGTTCATTTAGTTTTTCCATTGCACTTATTTCCATGAAGTCCAAATGTCTGATCCAAGCCCTTCTCATCCTAGATCTCCATGTTGATGGTTGCATCAACAGTATATGATTGCTTTAAAGAGATTCTGTGATTTACTTATATATGGTAATGTAATTTTAATTTTCCTTCTGAGGATAAGCCAATATAAGCACATCTCTCTGTCTCTGTCTCTGTCTCTGTCTCTCTCTGTGTGTCTCTGTCTCTGTCTCTCTCTGTCTCTCTCTCTCTCTGTCTCTCTTTCTCTCTGTCTCTCTCTGTCTCTCTCTTCTCTCTCTCTGTCTCTCTGTCTCTGTCTCTCTCTGTCTCTGTCTCTCTCTGTCTCTCTCTCTGTCTCTCTGTCTCTCTGTCTCTCTGTCTCTCTCTCTCTCTCTCTCTCTCTCTCTCTCTCTCTCTGTCTGTCTCTCTCTCTCTCTCTGTCTCCCTCTGTCTCTCTCTCTCTTTTTTTAGCAATCAGGGTTAAGTAACCTGCTCAAGGTTACATGGCCAGGTTTTTCTGGGTGGGTGCTAAGTGTCTGAGCCCAGGATTCGATCTCCAGGTCATCCCAGCACTGGAGATGGTGCTCTTACTCACTGTACTACCTGGCCACCCCAGAACATCTCATTTTTATCAAAGATTGATGACTCCTGCAGTTATCTAGATTCACAAAATTAAAGTCATATTTCTGTTACCTACCAATGTGATTTCCCCATTTTTTCTCCCATTTGTAATACATTTATGGGACCCATTGTATTTTGCATTATTTGCAAATTAGTGTTTAATTAGATAGTCATTTTGTCAAGGTTTTCCTTTTAATGACAAGTTATGAAGTATTTTATAATTTTACCAGCTGATGGGTTTAAAATGTTATAGAATGTAGGAAGTGTGAATGGAAATGTTATGAAATGTCATGCTTTGCACACTGAGCATTTGACCTCATTTAAATTCCTCTTCCATTTAATATAGATAAAGGACATCTGGCATTTGGTATTTTGAATGAGGAAATTTTAAAGTGTTTTGTTCTATCCAAGTGTATCCATTTATTTATCACACTAAAGAACTGGAAGTCTTTCCTCACAGGTAAACATTGATATTTTTAGATTGCTATCTTCAGCCATTTTTGACCTACTTTATCTTTAAACTTAAAATCACTGAACACATCAGGTGAAGAACAGTAAAAGGTTTAATATTTGCTCTTGTCTCTTCAAAATGATCCTGTAAAGCATTCAATTTTTGGAAACATTTTTGTGAAATTATTCCATCACACCTCTCTCCTCAGACAAAAAGGGGAAACCAGTTATTAATTTCAAGGAACAAAACACATTTTTCACAGTTTTATATGAAGCAATTACTCATTTTATAGAGCCCCATGAAAATTCAACCTATTTTCCTACTATGATATTAAGATACTCTTTTTCTTTGCCATATATTTTACTTTTCTCTTAAAGAATCAATATTATTAAATGGGACTGAAAAATATTTCTCTAACTATACTATTTTGTCCAAAAACTCCCTAATTTAACTAGTACTTATAGAATGGGATAGGCACTTGGTCTGTGAATACACTGGTAGAGGGGATTCACAGAGAAGGAAATTCTCTCAACCCAAACTGGATGGTACCTATGCTGCAAATTACAATTCTCATGAGTTGCCTAGGATTGAAAAGATTGGGGCGGCCAGGTAGTACAGCAAGTAAGAGCAATGGCTCCAGGGTCAGGAAGACCTGGCAATCGAATCCAGGCTCCAACACTTAGCACCCACCCAGTAACACCTGGCTGTGTAACCTTGAGCAAGTTACCCAACCCCAATTGCTTAGGGGCTGCCAGGTGGTTCAGCAAGTAAGAGCACCACCTCCAGTGTCAGGAAGACCTGGATCAAATCCGGGCTCAGATATTTAGCACCACACCCAGAAATAGCTGGCCATGTAACCTTGAGCAAGTTACTTAACCCAGATTGCTTTAAAAAAAAGTGAAAAGATTTTCCTAAATTACCCAACCGGTGTATGTCAGAAATGAAGATGGAACATAAGCCTTCCTATTTAAGAACTAGTTCTCTATCCATTACATGGTCCTTCATCTGTTGAAAATTGTAAATGTGATGCATTTTTAATTGCCTTCTTTATGAGAGGAAAACAGAATAAAATATCACTGGAAACACTGGTCATTCCATATATATTATTTACAATGAAAATAAGAGTTTGTTTCTGGTAATTAACCTGTGCTTTTTTGCATTGGAATGAGGAGACTAAATTAATAATTTTATCATTGAACAAAACAAAGTCTTATTATGGGCAGATGCAGTACAGAAAAGTAATTGGGAAAAGAGACAAGATAGGTTCAGCTAGAATTTCATTTACTTCTATTATTACTACACCTGACACCATTTTCATGGTGATAAATGGATGTTTTTTTTGTTTGTTTGTTTCATCTGAAATATAAACTATGCATTAGTATGAATCTCTAGTAAACACATGCAAAAAAATGGAATGTCAGAGCAATTATTTTGTCTTGTAATGTAAATAGCTCCTAAGCCTACTCATTTTATTTCTTTCTGTACTGCCAGAATTCAATGCTACTGCCAAGAGAACTTCTAAACTGTGATAAAAAGCATAGAAGAAAATGGTTTCGGGGTCACCAATTCACTATCAGAGTACAATGACTTATTTGATAACCCTAGAAGAGAAATTAAGTTGGCATCTCAACATGGTTAATTACAAAGGTTAATCAGGAAATCAACACTATTTTTGGCAACTTTATTGGAACCAAAAATAAGCAATAATTTCCTTTCTCCTCTTTGAGAAAGAGATATGCGAAAACAGTAGTGTGCTATCTAAAGGAATTATTGGGAGAGTCAATAATTACTACTTTCCATTCAGAAATAAAAATTACCACATCACCCTCCCAGGGGGTCATTTTTGAATTACATGGAAATAGAGCAATGATGAAAAATAAAATCATAGGATTAAAAGTAGTGATATTGCTACTTTTTTATTCAGTGGCCTGAAGATATGTTCCTTTATGCCAAGAAAAATGAAATTAAACAATTTAAAATAATTTTATTTATTTTCCTAATTGCCATTAAAATTAGAATCCCTTTTCAAGTAGGTAAGGCCAGCTCTCTATCCCCCTACACAATGCTGCCTTTCAAGTAATGAGATTCTTTGAGATACTTGATTTATACATATGCTTAATATGTTATATATAACATAAAATATACAAGATGTATATGTATATCTTATATGTAAATATGTTCTCTATATATATTAAAATAAATCAATATATGTGTGTGTGTATAACACAAAACCCTTCTGTTAACCCCAGAGTTCTTCATCATCATCATGACAGCAAATGTTACTAATTGTTTGCTATGTGTTAGCATTATGATGACAAATGAGTGCAGAGCCCAAAGCAACAGAAGAACAGAAGACACATTTTTTTTTGCCATTCAATTGCTAGCTGAGTCAGAAATTGGAATAAGGAAGACAAACAACTCTACTGAAGACCAAAGTGGTCCTGTTTTAATATTGTTTTGTAGATTCACGTGAGAAAAATTTCCCTTTCCATGGCATGCTGTGTACTAAGTCACTAGAGCTTTCATGAACACTCAAAACCTTCATTGGATAAAAATAGTAGATAACATTTTCACATCTTGCCTATGATGAAAATTACATGAAGAGTACACCTACATTCTGCCTGCATAGTTGTCCCAAATGGCACAGTAGATAGAGTGCTGGCCTTGGAGTGAGGAAGATGCAAATTTAAAGCCATTCTTGGACACTTAATAGCTGTGTGACCCTGGACAAGTCACTTGGCTCTGCCTCAGATTTCTCAGATGGCAAAATGAAGATAATAACTGCAGAACTTACTTGCAAAACATACCTGGAGAACTTATTGGGAGAATAGAATGAGATGGTATTTGTAGAGCACTTAGCTTAGTGTTGTGCACACAGTAGTCAATAATAAATGCTTGTTCCCTCCCTCCCTCTCTTCTTTCTATTACAGTGAGGTAATGTATTCCATTCTGATTGCTAGAGATTAGGACACTAGATGATGTCCAAAGAAATGTAAACAAAATGGCTAAGAGCATCAAGTATTTCATACATAAAGATTGATGAACTAATTAGGTTTAGCTGGAAGAAAATTTTGACATGACATGGATACTGCCTTCAAGTACTTGAAAGGCTGTCATTTTTTAAATGAAAGGGATTTAAATTTTTCTGCTTAGTCCCAGGGGGCAAAACTCAGGATAATGCCTAAAAGTTGCAAAGAGGTAAATTTAGGCATGAACCATGGAAACAACTTTTAAAAAGAAGGTGGACTGCCTTGGGAGTAAGTGGGTTCTGTCTCATTGAACAGATCTTCAGGCCAAGCCTGGATGACCATTTGGCTATACTTCAACGGAGATTCAATTTTAGGTATTTATAGAGATAGTAAAATAGAAAAGTGGCAGTGGAAACCCCTTTTTAACTGATTCTCTGAATAGGTAATAGATTTGCTTTGGTCATGAAAACACCACTATTAGATTAGAAGCAACCATATCATGCCAAATATTGTATTAGACCTCAACATGGACAGAATTCCCATGAGAATCATTTGACTCTCCATTTAAAAATGTCTTGGTTAACCCTTATGTCAGTGATATCCTATGTTACAAAGGCAAATTTTTGGATGGGATTGAGTTTTATTTGTCTCTTGACCCATCCAAAAATACTAGATCACCCAGTATATTGATGAAAATACATAAACATAGTTTGGAGTAATGTAAAAATACATTAGCTGGAAGAAGAAAAACAAGAAAAAAGAAACTAGTAAATGAGCAAACAGTAGTCTTAAACATCCCCAAATATAAATCCCTAGAGCAGTAGTAGGGATCCTGCAGCCTCAAGGTCACATGTGACCCTCTAGGTCCTCAATTGTGGCCTTTTGACTCCAGACATCACAAAACAAATGAAGTCTGGATTCAAAGGACTGTCAAAGGTCATATGTGGCCTCGAGGACACAGGTTCTCCACCCCTACACTACAGTCACTCAGATTCCAAGATTTGAGGGTTCTTTGTCTGAGTGCCAATCCCACCCGCATCTCCTACACAGTCTTTTTGGGTCTGTAACCCAACTCTCTCCAGCCCCATGCTCCTTTTAGCTTATAGCACCAATGATTGTTCTTAACTGATTTTCACTGGCTCCTGATATGGGTCCACCATAAATAATATAACTGTATAAACATATTTCTTTTCTCTAATTTTGCTCACAGTTGAGGTGTGAGTCTATCTGATTCTTCCCTACTCTAATGCCAAGCAAAGGTAGCTTCCAAGATTCAGAAATATCAGCATAGCAGACCTCCATTTTATTGAGTGACACAATAAGAACCCAGAAAATCAAAATACAGCTTTCACCAAGTGTAATCCAGTAATTTCCAAGTACTACTCCACTCCTGGGAAGTACATTCATTTAGTCAATCACAAAGCCCCTCTTCTCAAATGGAGATTAGTTTCCAATCATAAACAAAGTGCATTCATTTGCTCAGTCACAGAGCACAAAAAAGTGAAAAGTTTCCTACCCCTGGATCACAACAGAATTATAGTTATCATCAGTTAACACCAAGCACATTCTCAAAAGGGACAGTAGAGAGCACTGAGGCCATCTACCCATGAGCATACAATTTAATACCCAAAGAGAAGTCTTTTCTTCATCTTGAAGGCAAGTTCTCAGCAATCTCTGTTCCTGGGGAGACAAAGCTTAACAATGTCACAAGATACATTTCCAATGTCCTCTTTAATTCATTCTCTGCTGGTAAGACCCTCTTCCAGGATTTCAGTATACATACGACAAAAAAATCCTTCTTCAGGTCTTCTGAACCAAGAGCAAGTTTCCAAGACCTCTGCAACAACAGCACTGTCCTTCACCAGCGGACAAATCTGGCAAAACAACATCTAAACAGATAGACAAAATAGCAGCATCACAGACATGTCTCCTCAGTCCTTGGAAGCTCTGTGTGGCAGCTCTCAAAAGTCCTGGCAGCTTGAACTGGCCCACAGCAATCATCTCTCTCTCTCTCTCTCTCTCTCTCTCTCTCTC
>NW_027185655.1:67080671-67220463 GCF_028583685.1 Petaurus breviceps papuanus
CTCTCTCTCTCTCTCTCTCTCTCTCTCTCTCTCTCTCTCTCTCTCTGCCTCTACAATACTGCTTCCAAAAATTCTTCTGCCTCTCTTCCTCTGTTTGTGCCTCTCCAAATCTGTGGCACCAGCTTCTCCCAGTTCATCCCTCTTTTATGTCAACAAAGTCCATCCCACAAGTGGGATTCACAAGCTCTGGGTTTTAACACTCAACCAGAAAACCAAGCCAATACACAGGGATCTTTAAATCCCATTACCATTACACCTACCATCCTCTTTCCTATTCAGAGTCCACTGTAGTCTTAGAACTATAGTTGAAATAGAGGTAGGAGGAAAATAACACTCTGAGAAGCTGGATTATAATCTTAGCTCTGATATTTATTAGTTGTGTGATCTTGGGTAACTCCGCTCTCTTATCTTTGCTACTAATTCCTCTATTATATAACCTAGGTAGGCAATCTGCTTTACTGGAAGGCATATTGGTTCAGAAGTCAGATGACCTTGGTTCAATCTTACCTCTGCCACAATCTCCCTTGACCTTGGCTTTCTCTTCGGTAAAATGAGAGTTGAACTATATTACCATGTATGTTCCTTCCAGCTCTGTATCTGAAGTCACCTCTAGATCCAATATTCTATGAAAAGTTTGCAATTTTACAGATGAAGAAACTGAACTTTAATGATATTAATCCCATCCCTCAAGCCAATCAGCCATTAAGTGAGGGAACAAGGATTTAATCTAAGCATTTTGATAGCAAGTTGGTTTGGGTTCTTAACCCTGAGTTTATTAACAAATGAGACTTTGAGAAGTCATGTAAGTACAAAGAAAATTATGTTGATCCTTCAGAGAAATAGCATTCCACTCAAAAGGAACATATGAAAGAATGACTTACTGTCAATGATTTTCAAAAGATCAGAGAACCAGAAAGGAGTTGGGTGACTAAAGAATTTCAAGTATTTGTGCCAGTTTAAAAAAAAAGAAACATGATAACTTTGTTATACATTTAGAAGGAGTAGTAAGTTGCACATTATAGAGTTTCAGTTTCATATGCAATCATTTTTAAAAATTCTACTATATTAGGGATACGCTGTTTTGGTTTTTTTTTTTTTTTTTTACATTTGTCTTTAAGCATTTTATTTTTTCCAAACAACATGTAAAAAGAATTTTTAACAATCATTTTTAAAACTTCGAGTTCCTAATTCTCTCCTTTTTTCCCTCCCACCCTCCCCCACATTGAGAAGGCAAACAATTCTTCAGTGAAAAGAATATTGACACCAGAGGGGGGAAAAAACAGAACAATTTTAAAAAATCTTTTGTTTTTGAAAACCCTATTAGTATTTGACACTTTTATCCCTTTAGTTGATAGAAAAATGTAGATGATATAATCATTGGTCTAGAATATAAAAAGCCTCAGGTTATCTGGAGAATTAATAGAAATTCCTTAACTCTTTTATTTTTATTTCATTTTTATTTTTTTAAGCAATTGGGGTTAAGTAACTTGCTCAAGGTTACATGGCCAGTTATTTCTTGGTGTGGTGCTGAGTATCTGAGCCTGGATTCGATCCCAGTTTATCCCAACACTGGGGCCGGTGCTCTTACATGCTGGGCCACCTGGCCACCACAATTCCTTAACTTTTTAGGGCCTTATTAGCCTCAAACAATTCTTAGATTTTTCCACTAACTATTGTTGGCAGTGGAAAAAATATCACAAGATGGAGAGCATGATTTAGTTGATGTAAAATGTACACAACATTACCTCAAATGTTCATTAATTTTCTCCTTGAGGATAAGGACTCTTTCCCTTCTGTTCTGTGTCTCTAGTCTCCACCCCAGTACCAGACATGTAATAGCTTCTTTATTTATTTTAGTTGAATTGTAGAGTCCTGGGCTGAGCACTGAGCATTGTAAGAATATATAACAAATGACACCCATTCTCAAAAAGTTTATGAATTGACATATGGAATCAGCCCAGAGATGTATAACATATAATATTAGATAACAGTAACAGCAGAAATTATGAAACAAAGTGCTCTGTGCAAAGAGTAATGTTATAATTTAGAAGAGAAGTAAGTAACAATTTTTGAGTGTGACCTACTTCAAAAAAAGATTGTGGATAATTTGTGTGTTGTATCATATAGTCTAATAACAAATAACATTTATATAGACTAACATTTATACAAATTTTTAAATTTTATCACTCATGTTGATTTCATTGATATAGGGAACACCCACTGTGGAAATTCTTTCTTCCAGTGTAGATCACATGTTTTCTATAACTTATTGCCTGGGGCAGTGAGAGATTAACATGATGGTGGAATACGGTGTGTGTCAAAGATAGACTTTGAACCAGCTCTACCTCATGATAAGACTCATGCTCTGTTTATTATGTTACAGTTTCTTCTCTGTGTTAAAGTCAAATCTAAATTAAAGTAATTCTCTCTCTTTTCACTTTTGGCTTCATATGTTTTATCCATCCCTCTGATAGGCCTTAAGGTCCTTCAGTCCAGGGCCTCTCTTTCATTTTGTTTTAGTGTGACAATTAATAACATAGTACCTTTCACATATTAACTATTTAATGAGTGTGTGTGTGTTTGTGGATTGGAGAATAGATCACAATATTCATTTAGGTCATTGTTGTCTTCAAGTAGCTATGGGTAGCTATTTAACATGAGGGTAAAGTTACTCTAGGCTATGGAGACATGTTTAAATACCAGTTTAGATATTTACTAACTGTATGAGTGTAGGAAAGTCACTTAAATCTAAGTCTTAGTTTCTTCATGAGAACAAGGGATAATGATAGCCCTAATCTCAGAGTATTGTACTTAGTATTCAATAATATAATGCATATAGAGTGCTTTAAAACTTTAAAACACTATATGAATTTCAACTATTACTAAAAAACTAATGACTCAAGTTGAATTGAACAGCAGGATTATAATTATTTAAATGTGAGAATGTAAATTTATGAAAAAAAACTGAAAATATTTTAGGAGCAGGACTAGAAAGAGAAGAATAAATTGAGGACTTGATGACTGCCTTCAGACAAAGCATTTATTCTGGGAAGCATATAGAAAACAAGGTCTTAATAAGGAAAGAGGTTTGTCTCATATCCAGACATATTTAAACTCATTCAGAGAAACCTAAAAAAATTTAGGTTCCTCCATTTAAATCATTGAGCACAGTTGGTAGTATCAAGTAGTATGAAATCAACCAGAGTTACATTTTTATACAGAATTTTACCTGGAGAAATTTCAATTCAACCATTACAATGAAAATGTATGTGTGTGTGTGTGTGTGTGTGTGTGCTGTGTGTGCTGTGTGTGGACACAAAGACATATATACATACATGCAAATATTTGGAAGAATTTATATGCTTGCCTATTTTTTTTCATTTGAGCTACACAGTCATCATATGATATAGACAGAGAAGGCAGTATGTTAATTGTTGAAGTTTGAGGAAACTGATCTTCAAAGAGCTGAAATGACTTGTCATATGGATGCCAAGTAGCAAAGCTGGTATTCCAAGACAGGTCTTTGGCAATCATGCCTTGTGCTTTCTCCACTTCATCAGACTGCCTCTGGTTATATATGTCCTCATTATAGAGAGTAGCTATGATATCAATGTGTTTCCTATTGCTTTAGGTTTATCTATTTTGGTCAAGTTAACAAGCATTATGAAGCATTTACTAGGTGTTAGGTATTTTATTAAGTATAGAGGATACAAAGAAACCCATGAGAAAGTGCCTGTTTTCAAAGAACTTACAGTCTAATTGATGGAGACCAAATGTAAACAACTATGTACAAATAAGATATATGCAGAATAAGTTAGAGATAATCACTCAGGCAAGACAATTGTCTGAATAAGATGTGACAGACTCATCGAGATTTTGATTCCAACTTGAAGAAAACCTGGGAAGGTGGTAGGTAGAGACAAGAAGGGAAAACATTCCAGGCAGCAGAATCAACCTTTGAAAAGGCATAAAAGGGGTGGAAAAGGTGTAGTGTGTGAACAACAACAAGGACAATAAAGTTCTTAATAGTCACATTAAAAATGCTCTCAATCCCTATTGATTAGAAAAATGTAAATTAAAACAGCGGGGCGGCCAGGTAGCACAGCGAGTAAGAGCACCGGCTCCAGTGTCAGGATGACCTGGAGATTGAATCCTGGGCTCAGACACTTAGCACCCACCCAGAAACACCTGGCCATGTAACCTTCAGCAAGTTACTTAACCCCAATTGCTTAGGGACGGCCAGGTGGCTCAGCGAGTAAGAGCACCGGCTCCAGTGTCGGGATGACCTGGGGATCAAATCCAGGCTCAGATACTTAGCACCACACCCAGAAATAACTGGCCATGTAACCTTGGGCAAGTTACTTAACCCCGATGACTTAAAAAAAAAATAAAACAGCTCTGAGTTACCATCTCATACTTTTCAGATTGCCTAACAAATAATATTCATGACAGAAAAGGAAAGTGACATGCTGGGATATGAAAAAATAAATACATGAATGCACTGTTTGGGAAATTGAGTGCCCCAACCATTCTGGAGAACAAATTGAAACTATACCCAAAGGACTTTAAAGGTGTTAATACCCCTGGATCTAAGAATCCTACTACTAGGTCTGTTTCAGAGAATTTGAAATTGAGGGTATGAACATCAAACAATCAAAAATCTTCATTATATGATTGTGATGGAATACTATTGCTCTATCAAAAATAAAGATGAAGGGCATGGTTTTAGAAAGATTTTGAAAGATGTATATGAACTGATATAAAGTAAAGAACCATGAGAGCATTTTATACAGTAAGAACCATCTTATAATGTTGATCAATTGTAAAAGACTCAGTTACCCTGATCAAAAAAGTGATCCCATAAAATTCCAAAGGTAAATCCATGATGAAACTTGGAATGCAGATTGAAGTATAATGTTTTCCCCTTTGTAAAGGGTTCTTATTTCTAAATATGTATATGTGTTGTTATTGTTTTTGCAACATGGCTATTATGGAAATAAGTTAACATGATTTTATATAAATAATATATTTTTTGCATCCTCAATGGATGCCAAAGGGGTGGGAGGAAGAGAACTTTAAAATTAAAGTTAGAAAACATCACTAGAAGTAATTAAATTATAAACAACTAATATATAATATTTTAGAATTAGTTGAAGCTGATTAATATTCCCAAGGTATTGAAGTGTGCAGAAAAAGGAAGTTTTTTACATGTTGCCTAGATTAAATTAAAATATAAAATATTTTAATATGAAATTTTAAATCATAAGAATCAAAACCAAATCAGTTACAATTTTCAAGTAGATCTGGTTAATAACTCCAGAGAAATATTTATATACAATCCATATGCCACTTGAAACTGACTTGACATCTTCTATCCCATGAATGGCATAATGCAATATTGAGATGTCCTTATTGATGGGTTGCCAAACTAAGAAATTAAATATTTGTTTGTTTAAAAAGCAGATTATTATTCTATTTCTTAAAAAGGACAATTTTTTATGAATATTTTTTGTATGCTTTCATACCAAGGCACAACTTCAAATTTGACATCCTTCCCAGTCATGGGAAGTTTATAAAAAAAGAACTGAAAAAGATCCTTTGTCATGAGGGAAGAATACTTAGGAAGGTGGATAGGTTCTAGAACTACAATTTCCCTGCACGGTGTTTGAGGAAACCCTCTACCAATTGCAGTTAGCTCTCTTTGCTGCAGCAGCTTATACTCATAGAGTGAAAACATAATGACTTGCTCGAAGTAATGTGAACAATATTTGCCAGAGGCTGGACTTGACCATAAGTATGCCTTGCTTCAAGGCCAGTTCTCTTTCATTAACACATCCATTACTCTCTTTAAGATACTTAGCAGTTCCATGAAAGCCTGTGTGGGTTACTCTTCCTGGCAAGAAGGTCCTCACAGATTATTTCCATGGAATTTAATTTCTAGCAAATTCTCGCAAATTCTCCCAAACATCTTAAATATGAGTCTTAAGGAGTCTGTTGCCCAAATACCAGATGAACTAGTTTCAGAGATGCAGTGATGGATTTTTGGGTAACAGCATAGCAATTCATGAAGAGAATCTACTGACAGTATTGTGTATTAGATAGAGCAAGGAACCAGTAACCAGGAAGACCTAGGTTCAATTCCACCTCTAACACATTAACTCTGTGATCTTGGATAAGGCAATCACTTAACCTATCTGGACTTTAGTTTCTTCATATGCAAAATTAAGAAATTGGATTTGATTACTTCTAAAGTGTCTTCTAGATCTACATCTATGATCCTATGTCACTAGAGTGAGTATCCACAAAATTTAATAAAATGTCATTAGAAAAATGGTATTATTAAGCCATAGAATTTGAGAATAGCCTTTGAGACCATCTAGTTCAACCCTCTCATTTTATAGATGAGGAAACTAATATACAGAGAGGCTAAAGTATTTGCTCAAGATCACAAAACAAGCTAGCAGCAGAGCTTCTCTAGAACCCAGTTCAGCTTCTTGATTCCCCATCTACTGACTTTCATTTTTATATTTGTGTTACTTCGAAGATTTAAGCATACTTTCTTAATGCCCAGTTCCTAAAAGAATGATACTCCCTTGAATGATGACTAGGGAAATAACCATTTCCAATTGTTTTTTAATATAACTTGCCAAATAACAGTATTGGTAAAACTTCAATTTGCTCAGAGGTACTGGGCTCAATGAGTCAAGCAATTTATGATTTTCCCTTGGCCCTTGTAACATCTTTTCATTCCCTACTTTCTCATAGCAAGATCTCCAGTTCTTTTATAGCTCAGAGTCCTGGGGTGAATTGAACTGAGAATAACAACCAGAGGAACTCCTACTTCTTTTTCTACAAAGTATGTAGATGTTGATAAAGTGTGGAGAAATGGAGAGATTTGGGAGTAGCTAATAAAAGGATCACAAAACTCAAATGGACATACACAAGTCTTTTTCTTTTTTCTCCTGCCTCCAATCAGTGAAATGGCCCAGCCAGTCAAAGAATATTATTGCCAGCTTCTTTGTTTGTTTGTTTTGTGAAAGGAAAGGTCTATGTCCACCTTCCTCAAGGTCAAATATGAATGGAATTTTTTTTTAATGAAAAAGAATAAATAAATAGTAGGACAAAGCTGACCCATAATTTGGACATTTTAAAATTATTTCTACAAACTCTGTTCATCCCTGTTTTAATGCCATATCTATTCTAAATTTTGTTACTACTTATCAAGTTCCACTGACTACTAGGAGTGAAAAATTCTTGAATATAGTTGCAGCCCTGTACTTCTCATGTAGACCCTCAGAAAAACTACCCAAAGTTCAGTGCTTCTACCTATGTTTTTTTTTTTAACCAATCAATCAAGGAGAAGGTACAAAAGGCATTTAATCAAGTAGCATGCAAACAGATTAACAAAAGGAAGTCCTCATGAGGCACCCATGGCTTATACTCTTGCATACCATCTAGAAAGGAACAAACGCAAAGAACATGAATGATGATGGAATATACCTGGAGGAATCACATATGGAGAAAGATCATGGATGAAAAGGTGATCACCAGAAACCCCTGTAGCCAAAAATGGAAGGCACACATGTGGTGCTACCTATGTCCTCAGAAGAGGTCATTGAACTACTATCCAATACTATCTGTTGAATGCTCTCTCTCCAATGGGCATTACGTCATCTTCACTGAGCATCGCAGTTCTACTTTGCATGGTAATAAGAACAGTAAAGGTTAGTGTATAACAATATTTATGTATCAACAAATGTGTTGTGAGGTTCAAATGCAATATTATATGGAAAGTGCTTGGCAAGCTTTAAAGCTATATGCACACATAAAGATATGTGGATATACATGTGTATGTGCACACATATGTACACACATAAACACATATAAATATGTATATACAATATAATTTATATATGTGCATATATATGTACACATACATGCATATGTTTGTATATATATGTCTTTAAGGTTTACCAAGCATTTCACATGTTTTCTCATTTAATCCTTGAAACAACCATAGGAGGTAGATTACTATATTTCACCCAATTTTGCAATTGAAGAAACTGAGGCAAATAGAGGTGTAGTGAGTTTTTCAGTGTCACTTAGCTAGTAAGTGTTTGAGGAGGGATTTGAACTCAGGTATTCTGGACCTCACTCCCCATACTCTAGCCATTGCACTATTAGCTGCCACTGTGTGGGCCTTCCCTGAGCACATCTTCCCTTCAATGCCTACTTCAGGACTTCTAAAGTTTTGTTGCATTTGTAATAATGACCAATCTCTGGATCATAAAGGACAGTAGTAGGAACTAGGTGGGGGACTTGCAAAGAGATAGACTTCAGTTCTATTTAATTAAAATCTTCCTTAACAATTAAAGCTCTCTAAAAGTAAAACAGATTTGCTCAGGAGAGAGATTTAATTGGTGCAGACATCCCAAATCTGAGAAACATTGCAAGTTATATTGTGGTAATTTGTTTTTTGAATTAGAAACTCACATTACCCACCAGCATTTTAATCCTA
This sequence comes from Petaurus breviceps papuanus, assembly GCF_028583685.1. Taxonomy (NCBI): domain Eukaryota; kingdom Metazoa; phylum Chordata; class Mammalia; order Diprotodontia; family Petauridae; genus Petaurus; species Petaurus breviceps. Next base: position 67,089,190 of record NW_027185655.1, read on the forward strand.
CTGTCCCTCTTATACTGTACTTCTCTGGCAATTATTTCATGTAAGGAAATAAAGAGAATGCAAAATTTTCACTGAGCTATTTCAAAAGCATTAAAGAATAGTAGTGAATTCTGAGTTTCCTGTTTGAGAAGTGTTGTGACATCAAGTCAGTTCAGTATGGGAGGGGATGATATTGGAAGTAGAGGTAGATAAAAATGTGTAGAGATAAAATGTGTGGTTAATTTTTTTTCACTCTTTCTCTATTTGTTTTGATATTGTGTGGACATGATTTGCACTGACAGCATGGAGAGAGTCAGGGAAATTGACACTGAATACTAGTTCCATTTATTGGGTGACTTTGGATGAATCATTCAACATCTGTGAGTTTTTCTCTCTATAGTATCTTCATCATGATAGTTTCATTACTGAATGTGATTGTTATAAAGAAGTAACTCTACAAACTACAAACCATAAAACACACCAGAAATTTGAGTTTGTGTGCTTTACTGGAAAATTCACTGGACTTGGTGTCAAGAGAGAGCTTGACCCAAATGCTGGCTTGCCAATGACCAACTATGTAGCCATAGATATTCCATTTATCCTTTTCAAATGTCAGTTTCCTTATTTTGTAAAATGAGTATAATAATACTTTTCCTAGTAGGTTCATTGTGAGTATAAAATTAAATAATCACAGCCACAGAAACTCACAGTTTGTAGATACCTCTGAGGCCATTGAGTTCAAACTATGCCTGATTAATAATTTTTTGGTACCTTGTTTTGTCAGAAGGTCTCTTAAAAGTCATTCTCAGCATCATGTCATTCACAGATTAAACCAATGTGACTTTTATCCAAGTTGCCAGTAGAGATGTGGAAAAGCCTAATATAGGGACCCCCTTTTTTTTCTTTTTGCAGGGCAATTGGGGTTAAGTGACTTGCCCAAGGTCACATGGCTAGTTTTGGTGTTAAGTGTCTGAGGTCAGATTTGAACTCAGGTACTCCTGATTCCAGGGTCACTGTTTTATTCACTGGACCACCTAGCTACCACATAGGGACCCCTTTTCAATTTGGCATTGAAAAAATAGTAATTACTCTTTAACTTTGGTCATTCAGTCATTTCCAAATTCAACTAATTGTATAATTGGTTTGTCTGAATCTGAAGTGGAAAAGGGAAGACTTTTCCTTGGTAAAGAGGTAGAATAATGGAAGACTGATACACAGAAGAAGAGAAGGAAAAAGCAATCTATATACTGAGAACTAAAGAAAACAAAACAAAACGGCAGCTGAGATTATTCTTTCTACTTCCCTTTTTTACTTTTAATTATTTTTAAATTTAATTTTAGTTTTCAACATTCATTTCCACAATATTTAGGGTTACAGATTTTTTGCCCTCTTTCCCCTACTGCCCCATCCCTCAATAGCAAGCCTACTGAATACCCTTCCCCCATCTGTTCTCTCTTATATCCTTCCCCATACCCTCTCTAATTTTCTAGCAGGGTAAGATGGATTTTTACACACCACTGCCTGTATATCTAATTTCCCAGGTGCATGGTAAAAAAATTGCTTTTTAAAACTTTGATATCCAGATTCTTTCACTTCTTTCCTCCTCACCCACCCCCACTGGGAACATAAACAATTCAATATAGGTTGTACATGTGTAGTCACCCAAAGCATTTCCATAGTAGTATTGTTGTGAAAGACTAACTATATTCCCCTTCATCCTATCCTTCCCTCCACTTATTCTATTTTCTATTTGAACCTGTCCCTTTTCAAATGTATGTGCTTCTAGTTACCCTCTCCTTCAATATGCTCTCCCTGCTATCACCCCCCCCCCTTATCTCCTTCACTGCTACTTTCCTGTATGGTAAGATACCAAAAGGAATGTGTATTTTATTCCCTCCTTACTCAATGAGAGTGGGGTTGGCACATTTCTTTCACCTTCCTGCTCTTCCTCTCCATTGCAACAGTTTTCTCTTTACTCTTTTGTATGAGATAATTTGCCCTAATCTGTTTCTCCTTTTCTCCTTGTCTCACTATATTCCACTCTCACCTCTTAATTTTATTCCTTTTAGCAATCATCCCTTCCTATTCAAATGATCTTGTTCCCTCAGTCTATGTATACATGTACACACACATACACATGTTTTTATACACACAAACACCCTCCTATATGTATATAAATATATTCCCTTCAACCATCCTAATACTGAGAAAAGTCTCATGAGTTACAATTATCATTTTTCCATGTAGGTATGTAAATAGTTTAACTTTGATAAGTTCATTATGATTTCTTTTTCCTGTATACCTTCTCATGCTTCTCTTGCTTCTTGTATTTGAAAGTCAAATTCTCTGTTCAGCTCTGGTTTTTGGATCAAGAATACCCAAAAGTCCTCTACTTCATTGAATGACGACATTTTCTCCTGAAGCATTATACTCAGTTTTTCTGGGTAGGTGATTTCTTGGTTTTAATCCTATGTCCTTTGACCTCCAGAATATCATGTTCTTAGCCCTTCAGTCCCTTAATATAGAAGCTACTAGACCTTTGTTATCCTGATTGTGTTTCCACAATACTCAAATTGTTTCTTCCTGGCACGTTGTATTATTTTCTCCTTGACCAGATAACTCTAGAATTTGATTCTAATAATTAATAGGAATTTTCTTTGGGGAATCTTTTTCAAGAGGCTGTTGGTGAATTCTTTCAATTTTTACTTTGCCCTCTAGTTCGAGAATATCAAGTCAATTTTCCTTGAGAATTTATTTGCATTTTATTTTATTTTTTAAAATTATGATTTGTGTTTAAATCTGCTGTCTCCTATATCCTCTCCCATCATCCCTCCAACTTTCCAGTAGGGCATGATGGATCTATATAACCCAGTGCCTCTATATCTTATTTCCCAGTGCATGAAAAAAATAATATTAATAACAATAACAACGATATTTTTTTAAACATTTGATTTTAAAATTTGAATTCCTGATTATTTTCCTTCCTTCCTCATCAACCACACTTGCTGGAAAGATAGGCAATTCAATAGAGGTTGTACATGTGTAGCTATGCAAAACATTTCCATAGTGGATATATTGTGAAAGATTGACTATATTTCTCTCCATCCTATCCCACCTCCCACTTGTTTTATTCTCTACTTTGACCCTCTCCCTTTTCAAAAGTGTGTGCTTCCAAGTTCCCTCCCCACCAACCTCGCCTCCTATGCATCATCCCCCCCCCATCCTTTTACCCCCTACTCTCCTGTAGGGTTAGATACAATATGTAGTGTTTATGTCATTCCCTCCATGATCCAAATTGAATGAGAGTAAGGTTGACCCATTCCCTTTTGCTTTTCTGTTCTTCCCTTCCATTGTAAAAGTTTTCCTTTACCTCTTCTATATGAAATAATTTACCCCATTCTGTCTGTCCCTATCCCCTCTCATATTCCTCTATCACCTCTCAATTTCATGTTTTAAGAATCATCCCTTCTTATTCATTTGGTCCTGTGCCTTCTGTCTATAAATACCTGTACACATATATACACATACTCACATATACCCCTCTACATAGACATATTTGTGCATGTTTACATACATACACATACACACATATATATGTATATGTTCCCTTCAATTATTCTCATAATGAGAAAAGTTTCAAAAGTTAAAATATTTATTTTTCCATGTAGGAATGAAAATAGTTCAACTTATATAAGTTACTTATGATTTCTTTTCCCTGTTTACCTTCTCATGCTTCTCTTGTTTCTTGTATTTGAATGTCAAATTTTCATTTCAACTTCAGTTTTTTCATCAGAAATGCTTGAAAGTCTTCTATTTCATTGAATATCCAATTTTCCCCTGAATCATGATACTCAATTTTGCTGGGTAGGTGATTCTTGGTTTTAATCCCAGATCCTTTGACCTCCACAATATCTTATGCCAGGCCCTTCAATCCCTCAATGTAGAAGCTGAAAGATGCTTTATTATCCTGAATATGTGTCCACAATATTCAAATTGTTTCTTCTTGGTTACATGTAGTATTTTCTCCTTGATAGTGTGTAATGGTAATGTAATTTTGAATTTGAAGATCCCTTTTGTGTTGGCAAAAGTAGCAGGTACTTAACATTAGTAACTAAGAAAGCATCTGATTGGGGGAACAGAACGTATGAACTCCTGGCCGTTATTACTGATGTAACAGGAAATTGGCTGATGGAAGTAGGCAATACTGTATATATAAGAAAAGCCCCAGAGAAGCAAAGTCAGAATTTCCTTGAGACCAAGATCTTGTTGCAGAGCAGCTACAAAATAATGGAGAACTGATTCCTGAGAACTTGTGGTCATTGTGGAGCTTCTTTTGAACAGGAGCCCAGGAACCCAGAGCCCGAGCCAGAAGGCCAGGAGCCAGGAGCCAGGAGCCCAGGAGCCCATGGGGACTGAAGCATGGCTGGAATGTTGAGACTTTGTTTGTGGCTTGGTTGAGCCTTGAATTCCCTGGAACAGAAATGGTGAAGGAGCTGACATGGACCAGACCCTGTGAATGCTAGTGTGGAGCAGGACCTGCAAAGAGAGCTGGTCAGGGAACTGGGAGCTCTCTGCCATTGAACCCAGATGACAGTCTGGTGAAACCAGGTAGAATCTGGGACCATGGAAGGAGATGCAGGGAAGTTTAGAACAGGCCACAAGTCAAAATGAAAATACCTCTCCTTGGGTACTGAGTAATTATGGAATTATAGTTTACTATTGTCCTAAGCAGTGGAGGGTTTTGTGTATGATACTTAGTGAGACTTTTGCTGAAAAAGTGACTGATTGTATTTTGAGTACTTTCACTATTGTACTTTGAAACTACTGATAAGTTACTGATTGAGTCAATCAAGACTTTGCCCCATGAGTGGAAATCTTTGAGACTACTGATAAGTAACTAATTGAGTTAATCCAGACTTTGCCCCAATAGTGTAAGACTTTGTGTACTTTGATACTACTGATAAGTGACTGATTCAGTTAACTAAAGAGTGACTATTTTACTTTGGGACTATGTTGTGAATATTATATTGTGATTTTCTGTGATAAGTTGCAATATGGTGAATGCTGTATTTTGAATTATGTTGTACCTTGATTTTCCATGGATGCCTTGCTTTTATCATGGAATAGAGTGATAATGATACTGAGTAATCAGAAACTTAAAAAAGCTGTTCACAGTAACAGTTATTCTGGAAAGCTTCTGTGCATGGCATTACATCTGGGAACTCTGGAACCCAGCCACAACACTCCTAGGAATTTGCCCCTTGGCATCCCACCAAATTGGTGATTGGTGGATTTCTTCAACCTCCACTCTGCCATCTAGTTCCAAAACACTAGAGAAACTCTACCTGAGAATTTCTTGAAGAATGATTTCTTGGTCCTGTTTTTGATCATGACTTTCAAGTTTTCCAATAATTTTCAAATGATCTCTCCTGCATCTATTTTCCAGGTCAGTGGTTTTTCCAATGATATATTTCACATTGCCTTCTATTTTTGCATTTGTTTGAATCTGTTTAATAGTATCTTGATTTCTCATAAGGTCAATAGCTTCCATTTTCTCCAGCTCCAGTCTAATTCTGAAGGAATTATTCTCTTCAGTGAGCTTTTGAGATTCTTTGTCCATGTGGCAAATTTGGGTTTTTAAGGCATTCTTCTCCTCATTGGCTTTTTTGAGTCTCTTTTGCAATTTGAGTTAGTCAATTTTTAAGGTGTTTTATTCTTCAGTCAAGTTGTTGACTCTCTTTTCATGATTTTCTTTCATCATTCTAATTTCTCTTCCCAATTTTTTTCTCTACTTCTAATATTTGGTTTTCAAAATCCTTCTTAAGCTCCTCTGTGGTCTGTACCCAATTCATATTTTCTTGGAAGCTTTTGGTGCAGGAGTTCTGATTTCACTGTCTTCCTCCTGTCCCATGCTTTGATCCTTTTTGTCCCAAAAATGGGAGTGTAAATTTGTACTGCTCTGCTTGCTTTGCTTCCTTTGTTTGCTGATGTTGCCACTCAATTACTTAACTTTTGAGCTTTTCGCCACTATAGATCTGTGCTTCCAGAGTGGAGAGTGTTGTGCCAAATTGCTGGAGTTTTCATAGCTGCTGGACCTATTAGTTTAGTGCCCAATCTGAGGCCTCCATCAGCTCTGGCACCCAGTCATGCACTCCAGGACCTGCACCCCAGGACCTCCATCCTAGACAGCAATCCAGATCCAAGCAGGTTAAAGCAAGAGCAATTTCCCCTCAGTCTAGTCACTTGGCCACCCTACAATCTGCAATACAGGAGCTCTGAAACAACCACACAGAGGTGCCCACTGCACCTCTGCCATTTCTCCCTCTGGGGTCAGAGGCTGGACAGCACTCCTGCACCCCCTGTTCCCAAAAAGTCCACAGTGAGCTCTAACTTTGTCTTTGGCATTAATGAGTTGATAATTCTGGAAAATACCACAGCTGCTGGTGATCCATTCTCCTACAGTGCCTCCATCCATGCCTAGTCAGAGCACCCTGGGGCTAAAACCACATGCTCACCTGGGTTGCTGCTCCCAGCATGCTATGATGGACCCATCCCACCAACCTTCTGGGCTGCGTTTAGTGGGAGATTTGTTGCTCTCTGTCACTTTGTGGGTTCTGTAGCCCTAAAATTTGTTTAGAGTCATATTTTATAGTTATGTGAGATGGTTATGGGTGGAGCACAGGGAGTTTTCTTGCTTCTAAGCCACCACCTTGGCTCTGCCCACAAGAGTTTCTTAAAGTATGTTTTCTAGGTCCTTTTTTTGATCATGGCTTTCAGGTAGTCCAATAATTTTCTAATTATCTCCCCTGGATCTCTTTTCCATTCACTTTTTTTTCCAATGAGATATTTCACATTCGCTTCTATTTTTTCATTTGTTTGGATCTGTTTTATAATATCTTGATTTCTCATAAAGTGATTAGCTTCCATATGTTCTAATCTAATTTTGAAGTAATTATTCCCTTCAGAGAGTTGTTGAAATTGCTTTTCCATCTGGGAAATTTGTCTTTTCAAGTCATTTTTCTCTTCATTGCCTTTTTTGGGCCTTTTTTGTCATTTGATTTAGTCTACTTTTTAAGATGTTATTTTCTTCAGTATTTTGGGGGGTATTCTTTAGCAGGATGTTGACTCACTTTTCATGATTTTTTTAGGATCATTATCATTTCTCTTTCCAATTTTTCCTCTACTTCTCTTAATTGCATTTCAAAATCCTTCTTGAGTTCCTCCATGGCCTTTAATCAGCTCATATTTTTCTAGGAAGTTTTTGATGCAGGACTTTTGACTTCATTGACTTCTTCTGGTTCCATGTTTTGTTCCTTTTTGTCCCTCAAAATGGATTCTATGGTCTGATTTAACTTCCTCTGCTAACTCATCATGCCATCCAAGTACTTGACTTTTGATCTCTTTGCCTTGGTAAAACAGAGCTACATACCAAATTTCTATCATTTTCAAAGATATTGTCAGAACTATGATGAAGACACGCTCTCTACAGACACCCCAAGTTGTGTCACACTGGCCACATACTGCAACAACACTACCCAAGACCATGATCCGGGTCCCAGCAGGTCAAAGCAAGTGTGATTACCTTCTGAATTGTATCTTGGTCCCCTCATGATCTGCAGACCAGGAGCGCCATAGGCAGCCACACAGCAGCAGCTTCTGCTGCCATGCCTCTGACACTTCTTCCCCGGTGGGCAGAGGCCAGGCCAACCTCTTCCATCACCCAGTTCCAGCAGAGTTACACACTGATCTTTTACTTTCTCTTTGACATTTATATGGATTGAGAAGTCTGGAAACTGTGATAGCTGCTGGTGATTCACTCTTCTGAAGTCTGCTACAGCCGGTCTGTGCCATAGTTTGGGGTGGCCCTGGGTCTGGTGGCAAGAACTTCACATGGGACTGCTCTCAGCTCCCAGCTTGGTGTGATAGACCCTTCATGTTGTCCTTCCTTGCTGCCTTTAATGTTGTCCTTCCTTGCTGCCTTTAGTGAGAGATTTGTTTCTCTCTGTCACCTTTGAGTTCTGTAGCTCTAAAAGTTGCCTACAGTCATATTTTACAGGTATTGGAGGTGTTTGGAGTGCAAACCACTCAGATTTTCTGTTTTTACTTTTCCCTCTTGACTCCACCACCTAGATTACTTCATAAGAGTAGGAAGTGGCATGCTCTAAGGAATAGGAGACTGTTTTTCTTCCAAAGAGTGATAAAGGAGAACCGTCAAAACTGTCAGGTGAGAGAGCATCAAACAAGGGTTAGAGGAAGAAGGGAAGAGGCATAGATGTTGGTAATTCTTTCACTTTATTATAACAATAAAGAGATGTTTTATATTCCCTTGGCAAGTATTCAAGACATAACAGAAAATAACCAACTATGAAAAAAGAGATAAGAAACACTTATGTTGATTCATATGGACTCAAAAGATATTGCCAGAAGAAAGTTAAAATGCATTGACAAAGTATATGAGTGTAGCCTATGACAGATGTAAATGATAAAAATTAATTTGAAAGAGAATAGCTATGTTGGTACATTCTGAGAATGTGATGCCTACTTCTTAGCCATCTACTAAAGCACAGGAATTATAAATTTTTGTTGAATGTAAAGTAAACCTACTAAAAATTGTCACCCACCTAGGCAATTTTCTTGTTTGCCTTGATACTATCTTTCTTTTACCAACTGGACAAAATCTCCAGACACCAAGGTCCCAGTTTTTGGAGAACATAATCCACTCATTTTGGAATTCTCAGTTTAGAGATGAACAGTACAGATTAGAGAATCAGGCCAAACTCACCTAGCCCACTACCTAATATATGTAGCTGACCCAAGAATGGGCCAAAGTTCACCTTATATTGAGCTGTCCACTTGGACCACCTTACTCTCTTCCCCAACACCCATGTGCACCTTCATAGCCTCCTCTCGCATATATGTTTCACATTTTGTTTTGGAAATGCTACAATCAAGCATTTTCCAAGAAAATAAATATCAAATAATTGTCCTACAGATCTATCTTCCCTTTTAGTTCTAAAACTAATATTTCTTGCTAATGTACCACTTTCCTATATATGTTTTACCACCACCCCCCCCATTGGAATTTAAGGTCTATAAATGGCAAAAAAACCAGCCTCATTTTTGTATTTTTATTTGGGGAGTTTGGCACAGTCTCTAGTCTATGGTAAAAATATATGCTTAAAAAATTTACATATTCATTCATTCAGTTCCATGTACAATACCCAATTAGCCTTTGCTAGGAGAGATCTAATGAGGTAATCCTACCACAGAACACATCTGTTGCTCTACAGAAAGGGAACTGGATCTTGATTCCAAAGAACTGGGTTTGAATCCAGTTCTACTACTACTCTGTGACATGTAGCCTCATCTTGTTGTAAAAACAAATTAAAGAGTTAGACTAGATGGTTTCTGAGGAAACATCTAGATTTAAGTATATATAACTCCTGAGATAGTTTTTCCCACTTTTTGGTGGCTGTAATTATCAGGAAATTTGTTGCTGTGGTTGATTTTTCCTCTTTGTATCAGCCAAAATCTGTCTATTTGCAACTGTATAGATTTAGAACTGTAAGAGACCTTAAAGACCCCACTCCTACACCTACTTCTTAGATGAAGCAAAACAAATATAACAGCAACATAATAATATTTAATTTGTTTTTTCCTGGGTATATTTTTATTTCATTAAATATCTCTATTACATGTGAAAATTTAAGATTAATTTTTAAAAATATTAAATTTCAAATTATCCCCCTACTTCCTAGCACTTCACCCTCCTTAAAAAAGCAAGAAATTTATGATTCTTTTTTAAATTTTTAAACATTTTATTGTAACAATGTATTTTAACTTTTATTTCTGATTTCTATCATACAACTTCCTCTTTTTCTAAGTCATGCAATCTTTTAAAAAATAGTTCTTGTAAATATTTGTTAAAATCTCCATGTCTTTTGTGTGTATCTGTGTGTGTGTGTGGGGGGGAGGGCAGTTAGAAAAAAACCTGGAAACTCTTTGGGGAAAAAAAAACTGACCCAGAAAACAGATCCAGGAAAGATAATTTAAGAACCATCGAACTACCTAAAAATTGTGATAAAAAAAAATTCAATGAATTGTCTAGGAAATCTACCCTGATATTCCAGAACCAGGAGGAAAAATAGAAATCAAAAGAATGCACCAATCACATAATGAAAGTGATCCCAAAATGAACAGGAACACTGTAGCCAAATTCCAGAGATCTCAAGTCATTGCAGCTATCCTTGATAAATTATCCCATGGATAGAGCTTTAAATTAAGGGTATGCTCTTTGAGAATAAAAAATATAATGCTACCTCATTTTATGCTCTTTTTATATATGAGACATTTTGATACTATGAAAAAAGCAAGACACAATCTTTAAGCATTTACTGCAAAAGCTTTTTTTTTTTTTAACAATGTGATAGTAATGGCAATAAAAGATTCCCCTGTATTGGCTTGGTTTTCAAACTGATTGTGTTAAAACCCAGAGCTTGTTAATCCCACCTGTGGGATGGACTTGTTGATGTGAAAAGAGAGTCTTGAACTGGGAAGAGCTGGTGACCTAGATTTGGAGAGACAAGAGATAGGCAGAAGAACTTTTTGGAAGCAGCACCTCGTGGAGGCAGAGAGAGAGACTGAGAAGGATTGCTGGGGGACACTTTGAATTGCCCTGGACTTTTGAGACCTGCCCCCAGAGCTGCCAAGGACTGAGGAGACACGGCTGTTTTGCTGGTACTTTTTCTGTCTGTTTTGATGTTGTTTTGCCAGATTTGCCCACTGGTGAAAGGCAGTCCTGTTGTTGAAGAAGTCCTGGAACCTGGCTGCTGGCTAAGAGATCCTGAGACTGTCCTGCAGACAGAAAGTGAATACTGTCCACTGATGAAGGACAGTGCTGTTGTTGCAGGGGTCTGGAGACTCTCCTCAGACAGAGTGAATACTGTCCACTGGTGAAGGACAGTGCTGTTGTTGCAGGGGTCTGGGAAGCTTTCTGTTGGTTCAGAAGCCCTGAAGAAGGATTTTCTTGTTGTATGTTTACAGAAATCCTGGGAGAGGGTTTTGCTAATGTTTTCAGGGGTTCTAAGACTGTTCGACAGACAGAGGATGAATTAATGAAGGGACTGGCAATGTATCTTGTGGCCTTGCTAAACCTTGTCTCCCCAGAAACTAAGATTGCTGAGAACTTGCCTCATGTCAAGATGAAGAAAAGACCTCCATTTGGGTATTAAGTGCTGTGCTTAAACTTGATGTAACTCTAGGGTAGATTCAATGGTGATCCAGGGGTGGGGAACTTTTGACCTTTTTGTGTTCTGTGGTTGAACAAATGAATGTACTTTACTTATGTTTGGAAACTAATCTCCATTTGAGAAGAGGGGCTTTGTGAAGGACTAAATGAAGGTATTGCCTGGGGGTGGAGAAGTATTTAGAACAGGGACTTTGTAATTGATTGAATGATTGGAAGGTCCTGGGGTGGGGTAGTACTTGGAGATTATTTAATCACACTTAGTAAATGCTGTATTTTGAATGATGTCATGTTTTGACCTTCTCTGTTCTTGGTTTGTCACTGAATAAAATGGAGAGCACCTATGCTGGTATTTTGAACCTTGGGAAGTTGCCTTTCCTTGGCATTACATTACAAACAAAAGAAGGCAAAGTTTACTTTACTAAGGAGAGTCAAATAGTTTAGTTCTGGGATCAGTAAGGCTACATTATTTGAATATTTTTAACAGCTTTCATGATGACTTCATGAACCTCGTGTAAATCTAGGATAATAAAGAAATTATCTAAAACAAAATATGAGTTAAATCCACATTAACAAAATTATATATTTGTCTATGAATTACTACACTTAAAATAATAGGTTGTTTATTCTGCTTTTTTCTAGACTTTAATTTTCTTTTTTTTTTCAAAATTTTAAAATAACATTTTTAGTTTACATCATTCATTTCCACAAGATTTTGAGTTGAAAATTTTCTCCCCATTTTTCCCCTAAACACCACCACAAAACAGCGATCCCACTGAATATCCCTTCCACCAATCGGCTCTCTCCCGTATCTGCCTTCATCCCCCCTCATATGCCAATATACCCTCCTATACACACACACACACATTTCTATATACACACATTCTTTTCCCTTCCATATAGACATATATATTAATGTTTACATAATTATATATAAATATATGTATATATATATATATATACATACATTCTTCAACTATTCTTATATTGAGGAAAGTGTAATAAGTTACAATTATAATTTTTCCATGTAGGAATATAAATAGTTCCACTTTGACAAGTTCCTTATGATTTCTTTTTCCTGTTTATCTTCTCATTCTTCTCTTTCTTTTTGTATCTGTATGTCAAATTTTCTATTCAACTCTGTTTTTTTTCATCAAAAATGCTTAAAAGTCCTCTATTTCATTAAATGCCCACATTTTCCCCTGAAACATGATACTCAGCTTTGGTGGGTAGGTGATTCTTGATTTTAATCCCAGATCCTTTGACCTCCAGAATATCATATGCCAAGTCCTTCAGTCCCTCAATGTAGAAGCTGCCTGATCCTGTGTTATTCTGATTGTATTTCCATAATGTTCAAATTGTTCCTTCTTGGCTGCTTGAAACATTTTCTCCTTGATCTGGGAACTCCAGAATCAAGCCACAACTCTCCTAGTAGTTTCTCCCTTGTCATCCCCCCAAGAGGTGATTGGTGGATTCCTTCAAAACCCTCCCCACCCTCTGGTTCCAAAACACTGGAAAACCCCCCCCCCCCCCAAGAACTTCTTTTAGGATGATTTCTTGGTTCTTTTTTTGATCATATCCCTCAGGCAGTCCAACAACTCCCAAATTATCTCTCCCAGATCTGCCCTCTAGGTCAGTGGTTTTTCCAATGAGATATTTAATATTGGCTTCTAGTTTTTGGATCTTTTTAATAATATCTTGGTTTCTCATAGTCACTAACTTCCATTTGCTCCAATCTGATTCTAAAGGAATTATTCTCTTCAGTGAGCTTTTGAGATTCTTTTTCCATCTGGCAAATTTGGTTTGAGTCTGTTTTGCCATTAAAGTCAGTCTATTTTTTTAGGGTGATATTTTCTTCAGTCAGCTTGTCGACACTCTTTTCTTGATTTTCTTGCATCATTCTCATTTCTTTTCCCAATTTTTCCTCCACTTCTCTCATTTGGTTTTTGAAATCCTTCTTAAGCTCCTCTATGGGCTGTAACATGTTGATATTTTTCTTGGGAGCTTTGGGTGCAGAAAGTCTGAATTATTTGTCTTCCTCCTGTCTCATGCTTTGATCCTTTGTGTTAAAAAACAGGAATCTAAAGTTGGAGTGATGTGCTTGCTTTGCTTTCTTTACATGCTTATTTTGCCTCTCAATTACTTGACTTTTGAGGGGTTTTTTTTGCTACAGTATAACTCTGTTTCCAGAGAGGAGAGATTTATTCCAAATTGCTGGGGTTTTCTCAGCTGCCAGAGCTATTAGTTGGGTGCCCTCTCTGAAGTCTCCTCTGGCTCTGGCACCTGGTCATGCACTCCAGGACCTCCACCCTACATAGTGATCCAGATCCAAGCAGGTTAAAGCAAAACAGTTACCCCTCAGAATGTTTGCTTGGTCCCCCTACAATCTGCAGGCTCTGAAACAGCCTTTCAGCAGTTGCTGCACAGCTGGCAAACCTCAGCACTTCTCCCTCTGGGGACAGAGGCCAGACAGCACTCCCACACCCCCTGTTCCCACAAAGTCCAAACTAACTTCTCAATTTGCCTTTGGCATTTATGGGTTGAAAATTCTAGAAACTTCCAAAACTGCTGGTTATTCATTCTCCCACAGTCCCTCCAGCTGGGGCTGGTTTGGGCACCCTGGGACTAAAACTGTGGGGCTCATGGTTGGCTGCCTGCTGGCCTGCTGGGCTACCTTCAGTGGGAGATTTGTTTCTCTCTGTTTCTTTGTGGGTTCTGCAGCCCTAAAGTTTGTTAAGAGTAATTTTTATGGGTATTTGAGGTGGTTATGGGAGGAGCATAGGGAGTTTTCCTGCTTCTGAGCTGCCATCTTGACTCCTCCTCTGCAATTTCTTATTCTTATACAGATGATGTCATGCAAAATATATGCTCAAATTAATTATGTATTAAAAAACAAGAAAAATAAAGGAATTATAAAAGTGTCAGTTTCTGCATTCAAACTTCATCAGGCATTTTTCTCAAGTTGGATGGTATTTTTCATAATAAATCCTTCAGAACTGGGTTGATCAGAGTAATTGCCATTCACAGTTGATCTTTGCACACTATTATTGTTACTGTTCACAGTGTTCTTCTAGGTGTGCTTACTTTACTTGCATCAGTTTATACAAGTCATTCCAGCTTTTTTGAAACAATCCTGGTCATCATTCCTTACACCACAACAGTATTCCATTACATTTTTATATAGCAACTTTTTTCAGCTATTCCCCAATTGATGGTCATCCCTTTAATGTCTAATTCTTTGCCACCACAAAAAAGAGCTACTACAAATATAAATAAATATATATCATTTTACTGTTTCTTTGGTCTCTTTCACATAAACTTTTAAGAGTGATATTGCTGGGTTAAAATGCATGCACAGTTATTGCCTTTTATGCATAGTCCCAAATTTTTCTTCAGAATGATTCATAACTCCAACAATAATGAATTGGTGAATAAATTTTTTCACATCCCCACCAACATTTGTTATCTGTTTGTTTGTTTGTTTGTTTCTGTCATATTAGTCATGCTGGTAGGTTTGATATTGTACCTCAGAGATGTTTGAGTTTTCCTTTCTCTAATCAATGGTGATTTAAAGGCTCTTAATAAAATGACAATATATAGCTTGATTTCTTCATCAAAAAGTTGCTTATTTATATCCTTTGACAGATTTAGGGAAGGATATATATATATATATATATATATATAATATTATATATTATTAATAACTATTTTCACCTGTGATTTATTTGACTTTTTCTCTAAAAATTTAGCTATAGCATTTAACACAGGAAGGTTTACCATTGATATTGCTTCATTTTCTATGGTAGCTTTTATCATAATATAGTTTCCCTACTTATTTCTTTTAGTTTTATATATATATATATATATATATATATATATATATATATTAACTTTAATTTTGTCTGAGCTCATGATTGATAATCGTTTTTTAACCTCACTGAAGCATAATAAAATCTACTCCAAACCTTTATTTAAACTCTAATGTATTTCTCATTTTTAACATGTTTTTTTTGTAAACAACAAATTGTCCAAATCTGATTTTTTTATCCATTTTCCTATTTGTTTCCATTTTATGGGTGAGTTCATCCAATTCATATTCAAAGTTATAATTACTAGTTGCTAATTTTCCTCCATTCCATTTCTCCTCTCTCTTATCCTTATAACCCTCTCCTTTTACCCTGTCTCTCTTCATATGGCTGATTTACTTCTAACAACCACCTCCCTAATCTGCACCCTTTTAAAGTATCTCTTATTTATCCTCTCCCCTTACCTTATTCCTTAATCTAGTCACCGCTCTAAGAATTCTTCCCTCATACTCTCTTCCTAGCCTCCTACTTCTTGATTGCCCTTTTAAAAGTCCCTCTCTTTTCCTGTCCCCTCATATATGTGTGTGTTTGTGGTGAGCATTTATAGAGTCCATGTGTGTCTATGTTCACACACATATACATATACATAGATATGTATTTATGTGTGTTTGTGTGTGTTATTCTAAACTCTTCTAGATGTATATTATTCCATCTTAAATTCAATTCTGATGAGAATAAGGTTCTAGCACGATCAGCCTTACATTACCACCTGCTTTTACTATAACAATTCTTCCATTTTACACCTCATTTTATGAGATGATTCCTCCATTTTGCCTATCCCTGTCCAATTTTATTTCTTAAAATTATCTCATCACATTCACTTTAACCCCAGTCCTTCTATCCATATATACTCTTTTAAACTTCCCAAGTAATAATAACATCCTAAAAGACTACAGATAACATTTTCCCATTTAAGAAGTAACAGTTTGACCTTATTGAGTCACTAATAATTTCTCTTCAATGTTTAACTTATGCTTGGATTACAAACAAGGATCATCTATTCAGCAAATTTGAGCATGATCTTTCAGAAGAGGAGATGGGCATTCAATGAAATAGGAATATTCCCGGTGAAAAGTATAGAGCTCAACAGAAAATTTGATGTTCAAATACAAAACTCAAGAAAGGTATAAAAAGGTAAATAGGAAAGAAACCAAAAACATGTTATTCAATAAGTACAAACACGAGAGCATATTTTTAAGTCTTGAGAACTGCATCTTTATTATGGAATCTAGAAGGGGTATACATAGACAGAGGATATTTGTATAAGTTGGGTTTTATGTGATGATAAAAAATCTAATGGAGGTAAAAATTGATTGTACTGGGAGAAGAGGAAAGGAAAAGACAGAAATGGGTAAATTATATCACATGAAGAGGTCCAAAGATCTATTACAATAGAAGGAAAGAAGGGAAGAAAATGAACATTGTTTGAATCTTACTCTCTGAAGCTGGATTGTGATAATCTTCATCTCAGAGAAGGCAAAAGTAAAATAGATATAATTAAAAGACATAAGGAAGGAAACTGCATCCTACTAAAAGCTACCGTAGACAATAAAGCAATATCATTACTATCATTACTGAACATATATGCACCAAGTGGCCTAGCATCCAAGTTCTTAGGAGAAGTTAAGCGACTCACAAGAAGAAATAGACAGAAAAACTATACTAGTGGGGAACTTCAACTCCACATCAAAACAAGATAAATCTAACCACAGAATAAACAAGAAAGAAGTGAAGAAGGTGAAAAGAATTGTAGGAAAGTTAGATATGGTAGATGTCTGGAGAAAATTAAATGAGGATAGAAAAGAAAATAACTATTTCTTGGTGATGCATGGCAACTACACAAAAGTTGGCCATGTACTAAGATATAAAAACCTCCCCATCCTATGCAGAAAGGCAGAAATATTAAATGTGTCCTTTTCAGATGATGATGCATAAAAATTCGAAGTAATAAGGGGCCATGGAAAGGTACACTAAAAATTAGTTGTAAATTAAATAATCTAATCCTAAAGAATGTTGTTTGTGGATGAAACAACAAATTACAGAAACAATCTAAACCTTTATTCAAGAGAATGACAATAATGACACAACAAACCAAAACTTGTGGAATACAGTGAAAGCAGTTCTTAGGGGAAATTTTATATCTCTCAATGCTTACATCAACTAAAATAAAGAAAGAGGAGATCAAAGAATTGGACATGCAACTAAAAAAGCTAAAAAAGGTATCAATTAAAAATTCCCATTTAAATACCAAATTAGAAATTCTGAAAACCACAGGAGAGATTAATAAAACTGAAATGAAGAAAACTATGGAACTAATATATAAAGGTAAGAGTTGGATTTATGAAAAAAAATAAACCTTTGGTTAATTTGATTATTAAAAAGCCACAAGAAAACCAAATTACAAGTATCAAAAAATAAAGAGTTAATTCAGCACCAATGAAAAGGAAATTAAAGCAATAATTAATAATTATTTGGCTCAATTGCATGGCAATAATTCTTACAATCGAAGTGGAGGGGATGAATATTTACAAGAATATAAATTGTCCAGATTAATGTAAGAGAAAATAAATAAATAAACTTATTTCAGAAAAAGAAATTGTAGAAGACATCAATGAACTGCCAAAGAAAAAAGTTCCAGGACCAGATGGATTTTCAAGTTAATTCTGTGAAACATTTGAAGAAAAAAAATAAGTTCTAATACAATATAAACTATTTGGTCTTATAGGTGAAGAAGAAGTCCCACCAAATTCTTTTAATCATACAAATACGGTTCTGATACCTAAACTGGGAAGAGTCAAGACATAATAAGAAAATTATAGACCAATTTACCTGATAAATAAAGATGAAAACATTTAAAATAAAATATTAGACAAGAGATTATCATGAGGATAATACCTTATGCCCAGGTAAGATCTATACCAGAAAAGCAAGGCTGGTTCATTAGTAAGAAAACTATCAGCTTTATTGACCATATTAAGGCAAAATTAACAGAAATCATATGATTATCTCAATAGATGAAGAAAAAGCTGTAGACAAAATACAATATCTATTTCTATTAAAAACCCTGGAAAAGATAGGAATCAATGGGGTCTTCCTTAAAATGATCAGTAGCTTCTATCCAAAACCATCAGCAAGCATTTTATAATGGGGATAAGCTAGAAGAATTTCCACGAACATCGAGGATGAAACAAGGATGTCCATAATCACTACTGTTATTAAGTATTGTCCTAGAAATGATAGCTTTATCAATAAGAAAAGAAAGAGTAAATTGAAAGAATTATAATAGGCAAATCAGAAACAGTTATTACTCTTTGCAGATGATATTATGATACACTTAGAGAATCAAGTAAAAAAAACTATTAGAAATAATAAACAACTTTAGGAAAGTTGTAGGATATAAAATAAACACACAAAAACCATCAGCATTTCTATATATTACTCACAAACCATAACAGCAAGTGACAGAAAGAGAAATTTCATTTAAGTTTGCTGTAGACATCATAAAAAATTAGGGAGTCTACCTGCCAAGACAAACCCAGAAATTATATTACAACTATCACAAAACACTTTTCACACAAATAAAGTCAAATCTCAATAATCAGGAATAAACATCAGTAGTTTCTGGGAAGGCAGAGCTAATATAATAAAATTGATTTCTTTCTTATCTGCTTTATGAATAGTTTTGCGTGTGTGTGTGTGTTTGGTTTCTTTTTCCTTTTTGATGGGCAATTGGGGTAAAGTGACTTGTGCAAGATCACATGGCTGGTAAGTGTTTCAAGTGTCTGAGGCCAGATTTGAACTCACATCCTCTTGACTCCAGAGCCAGAGCTCTATTCACTGCACCTCCTAGCCACCCCAATGAATAGTTCTTAAAGGAGAAGGTTGAGGTCTCTTATTAGTATTGTTTTAGTGTCTATTTTATCCTGTAACTTTTCCTTTATAAATTTAGATGCTATGCAATTTCATGCATATATGTTTAACATTGAGCATAATGTAGGATTATGATTTCTAATCCATACTACTATCCATCTCAGTTTTATGGGAGAGTTCATTCCATTATCTGTTTCTTTCCCTCCATTCATCCTATTCCCGCCCCTGTTAATGTTCATAATTTTCCCCCCTTCTCCCTTCCCCCATTTAGAGTTATTCTTTTGACCACCACCTCCTAGTGTTCCCTTAGCAGCCCCCCTCCCTTTACCTGCCCTTTCCACTTACTTCTTCTCTACCTACTAATCCCCCTCCTTTCATAGCCCTTTCCCCCTCCTACTTCCTGTAGGATATTTTTATACTTAATGAAGTATGTTATTTATTCTTCGCACCAAGCGTGACAGGAACAAATCTCATGTGAAGCTCCTCTCCCTCCCCTCTTTCCCTCTGAAATTATACTTTTCATGTTTCTTCTCCATAGAGTTCTATGCTTAACTGCTTGTTATTCCCTCCTTGCACCAGAACCAATGAGGGAAAAGCTCATATGATTCCCATCTCCCTCTCTTCTTTTCCTCTCCTATACAGTTTTTATGCATCTTTGTGTGGCATAATTTACCATTTTCAACTCATTCATTCCTTTTCTTTCATTGCAGTCCCTTTGTATTCCTTAATAAGATTTTTTAAATCGTCATTTTGTTTATTTATGTATTACATATTGCATATTTATACTCATACCCTCTACTTGTATATAACCAGTTTGCTCTTATCAAATAACAGGGTGTGTGTGCGTGTGCTTTTCTTGTTTACCTTTCTACATCACTGTCGTATCTCATAATTGGAGGTTGAACTTTCCATTGAGTTCTGGCTTTTTTATCAAGAAGGTCTGGAACTCTGTTACATCATTGAATGACCATCTCTTTGCCTGGAAGAATATGCTCAGTCTCGCTGGGTATGTGATCCTTGGTTGTAACCCGAGCTCTTTTGCCTTTCAGAAAATTGTATTCCACTGCCTCCGATCTTTTAGTGTAAAGGCTGCCAAATCCTGTGCGATCCTCATTGTGGACCCTCGATATTTGACTTGTTTCTTTCTGGCTGCTTGAAGTACTTTCTCTTTTATCTGTTATTTCTGGAGATTGGCCACGACATTTTGAGGACTTTTCAGTTTGGGATCTCTTTCAGCAGGTGTCCAGTGGATTCTCTCGATTTCTGTTTTACTGTCAGGTTCTAGGATCTCAGGCAATTTTCCTTAATGAGCTCTTGATGAGAATGTTGTCCAGGCTCATTTTTTCATCATGATTTTCTGGTAGGCCTATGATTCTCAGATTATCTCTTCTGGATCTGTTTTCCAGGTCAGTTATTTTTTATTTGAGGTATTTTACCTCTTTTTCTAATTTTTCATTCTTGTTGTTTTGTTTGACTAATTCTTGGTTCCTCATAGAGTTATTTGTTTCAATTTGGTTGATTCTAGTTTTTAGCAAATCATTTTCCTTGGTTAATTTTTGGAGCTCCTTTCCCATATCATACACTTTACTTTTTAGAGAGATGTTTTTTTCATTATAATGTTTTTCTAATTCTGCTATTTTTGTTTTGAGAAAATTATTCATTTTGTCTTCTATCTGTCTCATTTTGTTTTCAAACTTCCTTTTGATCTCATCTAGGAGAGCCTTATGTGCTTGGGACCCATTCCCTATTGATGTTTCAGCTGTGGGTGGCAAGTCCACATTGTCTCCCTCTGAGTTTGGTTCCTCCTTCTGAGGATAGTAGGACTCCAGAGTCTTGGTCTTTGTAGTCTGCTTTCTACCCATTTTGAGGCAGGGCTCTAGCCACTCCCTTCCCCTAGGATCCCAAGCCTTTACTGTAGAGGGTTTTTCCCTGGGGCAAGAGTTACTATGTTTTCAGGGTCTGGGGGAGGGGTGTTGGAGCAGGTGGGGTTCACTATGTAATCCTGGTCTATGGAGGTCCTGATAGGGGCTTTTTTTAAATTTCCGGGCTATGAAGTGGGAGCCCCAGCAGTATTGCTGTCCAGGACAGGGGCCCCTGTATTTGATTCTTACCTTGCTCTTTCCAGTCCCAGCCCTTTGGTGATAGGCCTGGTAGTGGCCCTTGTGTTTGGTGGGAAGACTTGACCTCTGAGTTGATCAGGCCCCTTCCCTCTGGGCCTTCCTCTGTATCTGCCAGCCACCCTCCCCAGCCTGCCTCTGTGTCTGCCAGCCACGCCTTCCCGGCCTGCCTCTAAAAACCTACATTTTTAGTATAAAAAAATAACAAATTGAAAATTCCCAGTTAAATACTAAATTAGAAGTAATGAAAACCAAAGGAGAGATTAACAAAATTTAATTTAAGAAAACTATTGAATTAATAAATAAAGCAATGTGCTGGTATTATAGAAAAAAAAACATTGATAGACCTCTAATCAATATAAAAAAAAGAAAGAAGTAAACCAAATTATGGGTATCAAAAATGCAAAGGCTAAATATACCTCCAATAAATAGGAATTTAAAACAATAATTAGGAATTATTTTTCCCAGTTGTGTGTTCACAAATTTGACAATCTTAGTTGAATGGATGAATATTTACAAAAATATAAATTGCCCAGATTAACTGAAGAGAAAGTATATTACTTAAATAGCCCCATCTCAGAAAAAGAAATTGAACAGGACATCAATGAACTCCCTAGGAAAAAATCCCCAGGACCAGATGGCTTTACTAGTGAATTCTACCAAACATTTAAAGAACAATTGACTTAAATACTTTACAAACTATTTGGGAAAATTGGAGAAGAAGGAGTCCTAGCAAATTCTTTTTATGGCACAAACATGGTACTCACACCTAAATCGGGAAGAGACAAAATGGAGAAAGAAAATTGCAGACCAATTTCCCTTATGAATATAGATGCAAAAATTCTAAATAAAACACTTATCAAAAATACTACAGTAACTTATCACAATAATAATAATACACTGTCATCATGAAGGATTTATTCCAGGAATGCAAGGGTGGTTGGTTATCAGGAAAACTATCAGTATAATTTATCACATCAGCAACATAACTAGCAGAAACCATATGATTTCTCAAAAAAAAATGCAGAAAAGGCTTTGGCAAAATACACCACCCATTTCTATTAATAACACTAGAAAACATAGAAATAAATATAGTCTTCCTTAAAATAATAAGCAGCATCTATCTAAAGTCATCTGCAAGTAATACATGTAATGGAGATTCTAGAAGCTTTTCCAAGAAGATCAGGGGTGAAACAAGGATGTCGCCTATCACCCCTCTTTAATCAGTTTGGTACTAGAAAAGTTAGCAATGTTAGCAATAGCAATAAGAGAAGAAAAATAAACTGAAGGAATCAAATTAGGCAAAGAAGAGATTAAGCTATCACTCTTTGCAGATGCTATGATGATATGGTTAGAGAATCCTAGAGAATCAAGTAAAAAACTACTTGAGATAGTAAACAAATTTTGCAAAGTTGAAGAATATAAAAGAAAACCATATAAGTCCTCAGCATTCCTATAGATCTCTAACAAAATCCAACAAGAGATAAAAAGAGAAATCCCACTTAAAGTTACTGTAGACATTATAAAATATTTGGGAATCTACATGCCAAAACAAACCCAGGACTTATATGAACACAATTATAAAACCTTTTCACACAAATAAAGTCAGATTTAACTATTTGGAAAAACATTAATTTCTCATGGCTGGGTATAGCTAATATAATAAAAACGACCATTTTCCCTAAATTAAATTACATATTTAGTGCCATACCAATCAATGTACCAAAAAATTATATTTTAGAGCTAGAAAAAATAGTAGCAAAATTCATTTGGAACAATAAAAGGACCAGAATATAGAGACAATTAATGTAAAGAAATGCTAGGGAAGTGGCCTAGCCATACCAGATTTTAATCTGTATTATAAGGAAGTAGTCATCAAAACCACTTGGTAGTCGGTGAGGAATAGAATAGTGGATCAATGGAATTGATTGCGTATACAAGACTCAGCAGCCAATGACTATAGTAATCTACTGTTTAATAAATGCAAAGACCCCAGTTTTTGGGATAAGAATGCACTATTTGACAAAACCTGCTGGGAAAACTGTAACATAGTATAGCAGAAACTGGGCATAGAACAATATCTAACACCATCCACAAAAATAAATTCAAAATGGGTGTATGATCTATATATAAAGGTCAATACTGTAAGAAATCTGGGAGAGCAAGGGATAGTTTACCTGTCAGATTTATGGAGAGGGGAAGACTTCAAGATGAAACAAGAGTTAGAGAGCAGTAGAAAATAGAAAAGTGATATTTTTGATTATATTAAATTTAAAAGCTTCTGTACAAATAAAGCCAATGTTACCAAGATTAAGAGTGAAGTGGAAAATTGGGAAAGAATTTTAAAACCAGTATTTCTGATCAAAGCCTCATTTATAAAATATACAAAAAAATTCAGTCAAATTTATAAGAATACAAGCCACTTCCCAATTGATAAATGGTCAAAGGATATGAACAAGCAGTTCTCAGAAGAGGAAATTAAAGATATCTATAAGCATATAAAAATCTTCTAAATCACTATTGATTAGAGAAATGCAAATCAAAACAACTCTGAGGTACCACATCTTACATGCCAGAATGGCTAAGATGACAAAACAGGAAAACGATAAATGCTGCAGATGATGTGGAAAAATTGGAATACTTATGTATTGTTGGTGGAGTTGTAAACTGATCCAGCCATTATGGAGAGCAATCTGGAATTATGTCCAAAAGGCTATAAATAAGTGCATACCGTTTGATCCATCAATACCACTTCTAGGGTTATATCCCAAAGAGATCAGAGAAGTCAAAGGAGGACTCATATGTACAAAAGTATTTATAGAGGCTCTTTTTATGGTGACAAAGAATTGGAAATCAAGGGGATGCTGATCAATTGGGAAATGGCTGAACAAGTTGTGATATTTAAATGTAATGGCATACTACTCTGCTTTAGGAAATGAGGAGCAGATGGACTTCATAATAACCTGGAGAGACTTATATAAAATGATGCTGAGTGGGAAGAGCAGAACCAGGAGAAATCTGTACACAATTACAGACACAACACATGTGTGATGACTAACTTCAATTGACTGGGCTCCTCTCAGCAATGCAAGGTTATAAGACAACTCCAAAAGACTCACAATCTATATCCACAACCAGAGAAAGAAATGTGGAGTCTGAATGCAGATTGAAACAAACTACTTGCTGTGTTTCTTTTTCTTGTTTTGTATTGTTTCCTCTTACCCATTTATCATTCCTTCATCTGTAATCCTTCTTTTACATCCTGATTAATGATTAATGTGAAGATATTTGCAAGATCTTATATTCAAGTCATGCCACCATGATGGCAAGGGGGAGGAGAGAGAGTGGGAGAAAATTTGAAATACAAGGGACAGTGGAACTGAATGTTGTAAACTAAAAGTAAATAAACCAATTTAATTCTTAAAAATCCTTGTATTCCCACTGTTAAAGTTGTTCATCCCTATATGTGGCTGTAATTCTATCAATGTTCTCCTGGTTCTGCTCACTTCAGTCAGTGTTAGTTTATGTAAGTCTTTCCAGGTCTTTTTGAAGTCGGCCTGCTCATCATTTCTCATGGAACAATAGTATTCCATTACATTCATATACCACAACTTGTTCATCTGTTCCCCAATTGATGAGCATCCCCTCAATTTCCAATTATTGACCTCCACACAAAAATATCTGCTATAAATATTTTTGATTGTGTGGATCTTTTTTATGGTCTCTTTGGGATACACTACTTTAAATAGTATGATTTTATATTGATGCTACTTACCACTTTAAGGAAAACTCCAGTAATTCCTATGATCTCCAGTGTTTTAATGCATATAGGTTCTGTGTTTTGTCAAAAGTTTTTTCTGAATCTATTGAGATAATCTTATGATTTCTGTTAACTTTGTTTTTGATATAATTAATCATGCTGATAGTTTTCCTAATATTGAACCAGCAATGCATTATTGGTATAAATTCCACCTGGTGATAATCTATTATCCTCATGATAAATTGTTATAATCTCTTGGGCATTATTTTATTTAAAATTTTTGCATCTATATTCATTAGAAAAATTTCTATGTCATATTATGCCTTGTTTTGACTCTTCCTAGTTTAGATATCATCACCAAATCTGTGTCATAAAAAAATGTATAGGATTTCTTCTTTGTCAATTTTTCCGAACCATAATGTAATGCCAAGCAAAGGCAACTTCCCAAGATTCAAAATACCAGCATAGGTGCTCTCCATTTTCTTCAGTGATAAATGAAGAACAGATAGAATCAAAATTTAACATCATTCAAAATACAGCATTTACTAAGTGTGATTCAATAATCTCCAAGTACTAGCCCCAAGTGTGATTTAATCAAGTACTACTCCACACCTGGACATTGCATTCATTTAATCAATCACAAAGTCACCCTTCTAAATACTACTCCACCCCTAGGCTGAAAATTCATTTAGTCCATCACAAAGCCCCCGTTCTTAAATGGAGATTAGTTTCCACATAAGTAAAGTACATTCATTTGTTCAATCACAAAGCACAAAAAGGTCAAAAGTTCCCCACCCTTGGATCACAATTAAATCTACCCCAGGTTACAACAAGCTTAAGCACAGCATTTAATACCCAAATGGAGGTCTTTTCTTCATCTTGACAGGAGGCAATTTCTCAGCAATCTTTGTTCCTGGGGAGACAAAGCTTAGCAAGGCAACAAGATACATTGCCAGTCTCTTCATTAATTCATTCTCTGTCTGCAGAACAGTTCTAGGACCCCTGAAAACATAAGCAAAACCCTCTTTCAGGATTTCTGTAAACATACAAGAAAATCCTTCTTCAGGGCTTCTGAACCAACAGCAAGGTTCCAAGACCTCTGCAACAACAGCACTGTCCTTCACCAGTGGACTGTATTCACTCTCTGTCTGCAGAACAGTCTCAGTATCTCTGAACCAACAGCAAGGTTCCCAGGGCTCTTCAACAATAGGACTGTCCTTCACCAGTGGACAAATCTGGTAAAACAAGATCAAAACAGACAAAGTACCAGCATAACAGCCATGTCTCCTCAGTCCTTGGCAGCTTTGGGTGGCAGCTCTCAAAAGTCCTGGGCAATTCAAAGTGGCCTTCAGCAATCCTCTCTGTCTCTCTCCACCTCCAAGATGCTGCTTCCAAAAAGTTCTTCTGCCTCTCTCTAAATTACATCATCGTCTCTTCCCAGTTCAGCCCTCTCTTTTCACCTCAACAATTCCATTCCACAAGTGGGATTAACAAGCTCTGGATTTTGACCCAATGAAACAGAAAAACCAAGCCAATACAGAGGGATCTTTAAATTCCATTACTTTTACAAATACTGAAATTGATTGTTTAGTAGAATTCACTTGTAAATCCATCTGCACCTCTAGACTTTTCTTAGGGATTTAATTATTGGTTTCTTTGGTTTAATTTTCTGAAATGGGTATATTTAAGTATTGTATTTCCTTTTCTGCAAATCTGGGCAATTTGTATTTTTTGTAAATATTTATCCATTTCACTTAGATTATCAGATTTATTGTCATACACTTGGATAAAACAACTCCTACTTATTTTTTTTAAATGCTTTATTAACTTCTGATTTATATCATTCATTTCAGTCAGATTTTGAGTTACAAATTTTCTCCCCATTTTTCCCCTACCCCTCACCCCAAAATAGCATTCTCACAGGATATCCCCTCCTCCAGTCTGCTTTGTCCCATATTTTCTCCCATACCCCTTTCGAATATTCCAGTAGGGCATGGTGGATCTCTATACTGCAGTGCGTGTATATCCTATTTCCCAATTACATGTACAATAGTATTAATAATAGCATATATACATTATATATATAAAACATTAGATTTTAAAACTTTGAATTCCACATTCATGCCCTTCCTCCCATGTCACGCACACTTACTGGGAGGGCTAAGTAGTTCAGTATAGGTTGTACATGTGTAGCTAATACAAAACAATAACATAGTAGATATACTGTAAAAGACTGACTGTATATCCCTCCTTCCTATCCCACCTCCAAGTTTTACTATTCTCTATTTTGATCCCACCCTTTTTGAAAGTGTGTGCTTCCAACTTCCTCCCCCACCCTGCCCTCCCTTCTATCATCACCCTCTAATCATCTTTCCCCCTACTTTCCTGGAGGGTGAGATACCCTATTTAATCTGTATGTCATTCCCTCCCCAAGCCAAATTCAATAAGAATAAGGTTGACCCATTCCTTTTTGCCTTCCTTTTCTTCCAATCCATTGTAACAATTTCCCCTTGCCTCTTCTATATGAGATAGTTTACCCCATTCTGTCTCTCCCCATCTCCTCTCATTATATTCCTCTCTCCCCACTTAATTTCAATTTTTAAGTATAATCCTTTCCTCTTAAATTGGTTCTCTGCCCTCTATTTATGTATACCTGAAAACATATATACACATATCTATTCATATGCCCATATACCCTCATATATAGACATATGTACATACATACATACATACATATATACACACACACACACATATATATATATATATATATTTCTGTTTCCTTCAACTATTTTCATACTGAAAAAAACTTTCATCAGTTATAATTATTGTTTTCCGTGAAGAAATATTAATAGTTCAACTTTGATAACTTCCTTATGATTTCTTTTCCCTGTTTACCTTCTCATGCTTCTCTTGTTTCTTGTATCTGAATGTCAAATTTTCTATTCAACTCTGATTTTTTTCAGCCAGAATTCTTGAAATTCCTTTTTTCCACTGAATGACCATATTTTCCCCTGAAATATGATACTCAGTTTTGCTGGGTAGGTGATTCTTGGTTTTAATCCCAGCTCCTTTGACCTCCAGAATAACATATTCCAAGCCCTTTGATCATTCAGTATAGAAGCTGCCAGATCCTGAGTTATCCTGAATGTATTTCCACAATTTTCAAATTGTTTCTTCCTGGCTGCTTGTAATATTCTCTCCTTAATCTGGGAATTCCAGAACCTTGATATAATATTCCTAAGAGTTTGCTTTTTGGGGTCTTTTTCAGGTGGTGATTGGTAGATTCTTTCAACCTGTATGTTGACCTCTGGCTCTAAAACATGAGGGCAGTTTTCTTTGAGAACTTCCTGGGGCATGATTTCTGGGTTCTTATTTTGATCATGGTTTTCAGGTAGTCCAATAATTTTTATGGATCTATTTTCCAGGTAAGTGGTTTTTCCCATGAGATATTTCACATTGCCATCTCTTCTTTCATTTCTTTGGATCTGTTTAACAGCATCCTGATTTCTCATAAAGTTATTAGCTTCCATTTGCTGCAATCTAATTCTGAAGCAATGATTCTGCTCATTGGGCTCTTGATATTCTTTTTCCACCTGACAAATTCAGCTTTTTAAGGCATTATTCTTCTCATTGCCTTTTCGAGCCTCTTTTGCCATTTGAGTTAGTCAATTTTTTAAGATCTGGTTTTCCTCAGTCAGGCTGTTGAATCACATTTCGTACTTTTCTTGCATGGTTCCCATTTCTCTTCCCAATATTTTGTCCACTTTTTTTTATCCGCTTCTAAAGGTCCTCTATGGCCAGTAACAAGTTCTGGTTGCATGAGTTCTGACTTCACTGTCTTCCTCCTGTTCCATCCTTTGCTCCTTTTTGTCCCCAAAAAAGGAGTCTAATTTTGGAATCCTCTGTTTGCTTTGTTTTTGTTGCCTGGCCATGTTGCCCATCAATCACTTGACCCCTGAGCTTTTTGCCACAATAGGACTCTGCCACCAAATGGGGAGCTTTCATGCCCTCTTGGAAGACTTCACACACTCTGGTCAGTTGGTCACACATCCCAAGACCTTCACCCTAGACCACAATCCAGATCCAAGCACATTAAAGCAAGAGTGATTACCCCTTAGACTGGTCGCTTTGTCCCCCTACCCTCTGCAGGCCAGGAGCTGACACTGCCATCAGGCACTGGCTGGCTGTGCCTGGCATCTCAGCGGCTTCTTGCCCTGGGGGCAAAATCCGATGCACTCCCACTTACTGGGTCCCAAAGTCCCAACTGCACTTACCTCTAACCTTGCCCTTCACATATATGTGTTGATAATTCTGGATTTCCTTGGTTGCTGGTGATATGGGGTCCCTCTGGCCAGTGGCTGGTCAAACCTGCCCTGGGGCTAAAACCTCCATCTCAGGCTGGCCTCGGCTCGGCTCCCAGAGCCCTGTGCTGGCCTATTCCTGCCAGGCTGCTGGGCTTTCCTCAGGGGAGGTTAGCCTCTCCGTGTCATTTTGTGGGTTCTGCAGCTCCAAAGTTTGTTCAGAGTCCCCTTTTTACATTGATTGGGGAAGGTGGAATTTGGACCCGCTAGGAGGTCCTGCTTCTACTCTGCCATCTTGTCTCCACCTTCTTGTCTCCCTACTTATTGTTTTAATTTTCTCTTTTTGACATTGAATTCACTCTTCTTTTTTTGATAAGGATAATTTGGTTTTCTTTATTTAATCAAATTAAACAAAGGTTTGTCTATTTCATTGGATTTTTTTAAACCAGCTCTCAGTTTTATTTATTGGTTCAAAAGTTTTCTTAATTTCAATTTTATTACTCTCTCCTTTGATTTCAGAATTTGTAATCTGGTATTCAATTGGGGCCTTTTAATTTGTTCTTTTTCTGGAGTTCTTAGTAGTATGTACAATTTACTGATCTCCTCTTTCTCTATTTTATTCATGTATATATTTAGAGATATAGATGGTCCCCCAAGAAGTGCTTTGACTGAATCTCATAAGTTTTGGTATGTTGTCTCATTATTGTCATTCTCTTAGATGAAGTTATTGACTGTTTCTGTGATTTGTTGTTTGACCCCATTCCTTTGTTAGGAGTATATTATTTAGGTTCCCATTAATTTTTAATCTGTCTTTCTATGACACTTTAAAACATGTAATTTTATTACATAATAATATGAATATGATTCATTTAATATATCTGCCTTTCTTCATTGAATTTTGTGTGCTTTATGCCTTAGTAGATGGTCAGTTTTTGTGTATATGCTATGTACCATTGTGACAAAGGTATATATTCTTTTCTATTCCCATTGAGTTTTCTCCAGAAGTCTACCATATCGAATTTGTCTAAAATTCTATTCACCACCTTAGGTTCTTTCTTGTTTATTTTGTGGTTAGATTTATCTAGTTTTGAGAGGTTTAGTTTGAGGCCCTCCACTAGCATAATTTTGCTATTTCTTCTTGTAACTCCCTTAACTTCTCTAAGAATTTGAATATATGATTAGTATTGGTATTACTTCATTCTTCTGGTACCTTTTAGCAAGATGGTGTTTCCCTCCTTATCTCTTTTAGTTAAATCCATTTTTGCTTTTGCTTTGTCTGATATCAAGATTATTACTCCTTTTTTTACTTCAACTGAAATATAATATAGTCTGCTCCAGCCTTTTACATTTACTCAATGTTTATCTCTCCATTTTAGATGTGTTTCTTGTAAACAGCATATTGTAGATTCTAGGTTTCAATCCATTCTGCTATTTGCTTCCATTTCATGGGAGAGTTCATTCCATTCACATTCACAGTTATGATTACTAACTCCAACCTATTCCTGTCTCCCCCCCCCTTATACTTTGCTCTCTTTTTTCTCCTTTTCCCTCCTCACCAGTATTTGCTTCTGACCACCACCTCCCTCACTCTGTGCTCACTTCTTTGACCTCCCCATTCCTTTTCTTTCCCCTTTCCCCTACTACTTCTTCCCTTCTTTCCACAGTCCCCTCTATCCACCTTTTTCCTTTTCCTTCTCCTTTCCCCCTCTAATTCCTATACCGTAAGATCAATTTCTATACCCAGTTCATTATTTATGTTATTCCCTCTTTGAATAAAATCTTATGAGAGCAATGTGCAAATAATGGTTACCTCTCTCCCTTTTTTTCATCTATTGTAATAGTCCCTTGTAACTCTTCATGTTATGTAATTTATTCTTTTCTGTCTGCTCCTTTCTTCTTCTCCCAGTAAAATCCTTTTTTAACCCCTTAATTTTTTCATCATCACATCAAAGTGAACTTATGCCCACAGCCTCTGTCTCTCTATACCCCCTTCTAAATGTCATAATAAAGATATATTTTCCACGAGTTACATGTATCATCCTTCCATGTAGGCATGTAACAATTTAACTTTATTGAATAACATTTTTATTTTTCCTTTTCCTCTTTACATTTTAATGCTTCTCTTGAGTGTCACATTTGAAGATCAAATTTTCTGTTCACCTGTTTTTTTTTTCATCAGGAAAGTTTAGAACTCCAGTATTTCACTCAATGTCCATCTTCTCCCCTGAAAGGTTATGAGCACTTTTGCTGGGTATTTGAATCTGGGGGACAATCCAAGTTCCCTTGCCTTCTGAAATATCATATTCCAAGACCTCTAATCTTATAACGTAGAAGCTACTAGGTCCTGCCTAATCAGGATTGTCATTCCATGATTTTTATTTTTTTTTTCTTTCTGGCAACTTGAGGTATTTTCTGCTTTTCCTTATAATTATGAAATTTGGCTACAATATTCCCTGGAGTTTCCATTTGAGGATCTCTGTCAGGGATCTCTGATAAGAGGATTCTTTCAATTTCCATTATACCCTCTGGTTCTCGTATATCAGGGCAGTTTTTCCTGATAATTTCTTGGAAGATGCTGTCCTGAATGTTTTTTTTTTCTTCATGGCTTTCAGGTACATCAAGAATTCTTAAATTTCTCTTTTGAATCTATTTCCCAGGTCATTTTGTTCAATGTGGTATTTATGTTTTCTTCTTGTTTTTATTCTTTTGATTTTGTTTGATTGATTCTTGATGTCTCAAAGAGTCTTTAGCTTCCACTTGCCCAATTCTAATTTTTAAGAAACTCTTTTCTTCAGTTAAGTTTTGAAATTACTTTTCCATTTGACCAGTTCTACTTCTTAAGGATTTCTCTTCACTTAGTTTTTGTACCACATTTTTTATTTGTTCAATTGTATATTTTAAGGGATTGTGTTCTTCTCAATTTTTGCCTTTCATTTTCCAAGCTCTTTCTTGCTTATCTCTCATTTCTTTTCTCAATTCTTACTTGACTTTGAAGGGGAATATGAATTGATGTCCTCTTCAAAGTGTCAGATGTTGACATATTGTCAATGATTTCCTCTTCTGTATTTGTATCTCGATCTTCCCTGTCACCCTAGTAATTCTCAATGGTCAATATTTGCTTTTTGTTCAGCTTATTTGCCTATTCTATGGCTTTTAAAAATGAAATCTCCTTCTAGAGAACAGGGGGCACCATCCCAAGCTTCTTGTGCTGCTGTCCAGAGGACTAGTCACTATCTTTGTGTGAAGGGGTATCAGGTGCTGACAGCTGGAGGCTGTGTGGGTCTGGCAGTTTACTTCAGTCGTAGTGGTATTGTCTGATGTGTGCTGAGGCAAGGTGGGGTTTTTCTGCATTTTCCCAGGGCTATGATGAAGCATGTCAAAGTCTCAACCTTTTAGGACTCCTCCCTGCCCAGGGCTTCACAGGTGCACATTGTGGTTCTCCAGCTGGAATCTACCACTTCCCCTGGCTTTGTTAAAGCATGCAGGGAGACCCGGAGTTGCTGTTTGCCTGCTCCACTACCCTGGGGCTCAGGATTTCCTAATTGTTTACTGGGCTGGGTCTTGTTGATGGATTACTGGGATTCTTCCTGTCCTGGATTGTGCTCCCCTTTTTATCTGAGTGATACAGACCTTTTTTTTTTGCTGATCCTCCAAATGTCCTGGGTCAAAAGACTGATCCAGCCCATCTTTCTGCTGGCTCTGCTATTCTGAGATTTTTCCTGTGGCACTATTTTCTGATAGATTTAGATGTCAGTAAGGGAGAGTGAAAGTGATTTACTGCTTACTTTTCCATCTTGCTTCCCAAAAGTCACACACACACACACACACACACACACACACATACACACACACACATTAGTTTGTTCCCCTCAGTAATGCAATACATTGTATTTTCAACTACTGCTAAATTTGTCTCTACTTCTGATTCCATTAATGCATTTCTCTGCACCAAGGAAACTCTCCCAATGCAGAGCTGCAATTCTTTTGCAACTTTTAAACTTAGATATTTATCCAGGGAACTGAGAATTAAATAAATTTTCATACTCAGTATGATCTACCTATGCCATATTTCCTTACCATAATGCATCCTCCTTAATGTCACCCAAGTGTTTTTCCTAGGAATGATCTTTTAATGTCTCTTCCCTATTCAATCAGTTCCCAAACTCCCTATTAACACTAGGATCAGATATACTAATTTATTTGTTTTTAATACCCTTCACAAACTGGCCTCAATTTATCTTTCTGCTGTCATCATATAGTACCTCACGTACTGCCACTTTGTGGCAAAATCAAACAGGTCTCTTCTCTGTTTCTCTAGCACAGACTGGTCTTTCTCTGTGTATTTGTATTAGCTACCACCAATACCTGAATACAGTTCCTTCTCAACTACTCTTTATAGATTGTCTTTTATTCTTCTAGATAAAACCCTTCTTGACTCAATCTTTCAGATGCTTTTGTCCTTCCCTGAATACATCAAATTTGCCTACTTTGTGTTTAGGTTTATTTATATTTGTATTTATACAGCAACAGAAACTTTGCACATTGATTAACTGTGATTGACTTAGCTCTTCTCAACAATAAAATGATCCAATATAAATCCAAAAGACTCATGATGTAAAATGTTTACCACATCCAGAGAAAGAACTATGGAGTCTGCATACAATTCAAAGCATAATATTCTCACTTTTTATTTTGTTTTTCCTTTCTTGTGTTTTTTTCTTTTTTTTTTCTTTCACAACATGAATAAAGTGGAAATATGTTTAATCATTTCTATATCAGATTGCTCACTGTCTTGGGAAAAAGGAAGGGGACAGAAGAAGGAGAAAAATTTGGGACTGAAAAGTTTACAAAAATGAATTTTTTTTTAAGCAATATGGGTTAAGTAACTTGCTCAAGGTTACAGGGCCAGTTATTTCTGGGTGTGGTGCTAAGTATCAGAGCCTGGATTCGATCCCAGGTCATCCCGATTCTGGAGCTGGTTCTCTTACTCCCTGTGCTAGCTGGCCGCCCCTACAAAAATGAATGTTGAAAGCTATTTTTACATGTAATTAGAAAAGATGAAATACTATTTGTGGGGGGAGGAGTAAATAAACTCTTTGAAAAAGGAATTATTTCATTTTCTTTATTACCAGCATCTAGTGTAGGCCTTAAGCACATAAAATATAGTTATTTAAAGTTTCTTTATATTCTGAAGTGCCAAAGACAAGGTTTGAAACTTGGGCTTCCTAATCCTGATGATATCCTCACCAGGCCACATTCCCTTTCATAAAGGCATGCTGGAAGATAGAATCTACAGAGTACATCATCTTTAATCTCAAATATGGGAATGCATTTTGTAATGTTCTTTGTAGACCTTGAAATTATGTGTGTACTTATACATTTATCTATAGATACACACATATGTGCATATAATTTTAAGGTTTACATAATATTGGTATTTATCACTTATTATTAATAAAATCAGATTATATGCAAACAAAATTTGATACATATATAAAAAAGTGAAACTTTGGGGAAACTGTTATTAGAGAGCAGCAGTATCCTCTCTATTTTGTGCTATTAATTGGCTTTCTTTTCTAGATAAAGTACTTATGATTTGCAGATAGAATTTGACCAGCAGTATATTTAAATCCATGTACTTCCATTAAATAGAATCCAACCTCCTAGAAACCTTTGACACTATTCATGAGAAAACAGCTTCCCTGTTCTGCCCTTAGTTCTCTCATCTATAAGTTGGTGATAATAATAACTGTAAGACCTATTTGAGAAAAGCTTGAATTTCAGCTGATGTGTGGAGAGTTTTTGCACAACTTAAAGTTACCATCCATTATATTATTGTTCCTTTTTTCTGTGTTCTTTTATATTTTCTCAATGACACTGGCATAATCAGAAAATTCTAGGGGCCAGAACATTCCATTCTTTAAGTGCTATGATCAAATAATTTTAGGGGAAGCATGTTTTATTTAAACGGTTTATGTATATGAACGTTGTATCTGTCATTTTGCATGCCTCTTCCTTAAGAGTGTATTTTACCATAAAATAACAGGGCACTGGAAATTGAATGAATTGAGTCTGATTTCTGGTTATGATATTTATAATCTGTGAGACTTTGACATGACTTTTCTCTCTGGCTTTCAGTTTTTTTCATCTACACAATAAAGATTTGTATGTGTGTGGCACAAGTGAATTAATTGAAGTATCCGATCCCCTCATCTCTCAGTCCTTTCCTTCTATAAGTTTCTGTGATTTTCAACAATATCCAATTTTATGAAACTGTGAGTTTTTCCATTATCAATATCACAGACATCTATATAAAAGACATGCTTCAACAACAGCAGTGTGAAGGCAATGAACTATCTAATAAAAGGCCACATTATTGGAGAAAGCACAACTTCAAGCAATTTGGCCCACACAGATGGAGTTCACTTATTTGAATTAGATTTACAGCTGACTTGGAACAAACTAACACTAGCAGTATATGGAGCATTGCAACCATTTAGCTATAAAGAGGCATAGGAAACTTATCTGCAATTACTTGGGCAATAAACAGGACAGTAATTTTAGGAAGCTAAGGTTCAAAGTCAAAAGCACAGTAATCCATTTATGTAACCCAATTAATCTCAGAAGGCAGAAAGATTTGTATGAAACCTTCAGTAGGCAGAGCATCTGTAAAGGGAGCAATTGATGTCTCTGGCACATTCTATGCCAGAAAAGTAGTATGGCTTAGCAGCTAGAATACTGTACTTGGATTCAGGAAAACTGGGATTCACCTGCTATCTCTCATATTGTGTTCTTAGAAAAGTCTCTTAACTAATTATGAACTCAAAGTGTCATATTTTCCTTTTCTATAAAATGGAAATAAATATAGCCATAATTACTTTTCAAAGTTATATTATAGCTCGATATAATTCTTCAATGTATACAAAGTGCAAAATTTAAAGTGCTATAGAAATGTTAATTATTACTATATTATGTCATGTATAGAGCAACTGGGTGGTGCAATGCACTATCAGGACTGAAGTGAGGAAAACAACTTTCTGACTTCAGATCTAGCTAATTCTATGATCCTTGTCAATTCACTATCCATTCAGTGGATAGAGCACTGGGCCTGGAGTCAGGAAGATTTCGGTGAAATCTGACCTCAAATATTTACTCACTGTGTGAGTCATTTTATCTCTGTCTTAATCCACTGGAGAAGGAAATGGAAAACCACTCCAGTATATTTGCCAAGAGTACCCCATGTAATGGGAATGTTAATTTGTAAGATCTTCCCTGCCCCTAGGCTAAAGTGCACCTGGAGCCTGGGGTGGGAGGCTTGTTTTTCAGTAGATACTTCTTGATTGCCCAGTGAGTCAATAAGGTTGTTACATTCTCTGAGCCAGGAGAAGGCTATATAAGCCCTGATGTGAAGCTTTGTTTTGGGGCTCACTTTGAGAAGTGTTCTGTGATTTGATATGGATTCTGAGAAGCCATTGTCCAGAGGCCCCCCCCCTCCCCCCTTTGAAAAACCCAGACGTTGATTTGGTATGGATGTAATGGTTGGACAGTTTGGAAAGCTTTCTACTTGATCTGTTTCTGTCTTGATAATTCTGCCTGTATACTTTGAAGTTCAGGGTGCTGAACGAGGTAAACAATATATGTTTGACTGATTAAAGTAAGCTTGTTAACCCATTTTGAGTTGCTTTCCTTAATAAAAGCAGATCCAAGAACCTGTATTGGCAGCAAACCCTGAGGACACTTGGGGTGCTTGCTGCTACACCCCATTGACAGCATGGTCCATGGGGTCATGATGAGTCAGATATGACTCAAAGACAATCATAATAATTTCATGGGTCAGCTAGGTGTTGTAGTGGATAGAGTGGTGGGCCAGATGTCAGTAAGACTAATCTTCCTCAGTTAAAATCTGGTCTAGGATACTAAATAAATTTGCAAACCTGGGCAAGTCATTTAATCTTGTCTGTCTCAGTTACTCATCTATAAAATGAGCTGGAGAAGAAAGTGGCATTCCAGTGTCTTTGCTAAGAAAACCCTAAAAAGGGTCAAAAAGAGTCAAATATCACTGAAATGTCTAAACAACAACATGTTCATTTAGATTATAGCTCTACCCTGGCAAATAAAATGTTATCATAAGAGATGAGATTTCCAAGATATATATATATATATATATATATATATATATATATATATATATATTCTAGTCTCATCATTTTTTCTAGAATTTTTATAAATTAGTGTATTTATTTAGCACATGTGCATAGAATTCTAGTTGATATTTGGCCTATTTTCTTGCTTTTATTTATTTTCTTTGTCTAGAGATTGGTAACAAAAGAAATGAAGATTAAAAGTTCATTTTATTAAGTGTCTTAATATTGAGGATTTTTCCTTCAAGTTCCTTTTGCCTCAGTTTTCTCACCTGTAAAATAGAGCTAATAATAACACTCAGTCTATTGAGATTTTGTGATGATCCAATGAGTTGTTATATGGAAGTGGTATATAAATGTTACCTATTAGTGGTCCTGGTATAATGGGGGACTGGTTAATTTTTTAGGGAAAAAGTACTTATTTATTTTTAACATTTTTTTTCTTTTGAAATTTTGAGTTTTCAAATTCTCTCCCTTCCTCCTACTTCCTTCCTCACTCATGGAGAAGGTAAACAATATGATAACAATGTGAAATCATGAAAAAATATACTTCCATATTAGCCATATTTTTTTAAAGCAAGAAGAATAAAGCAAGTGAGAAAATCAATTTAAACTCAGAGTTTATGAGGTCTCTCTCTGGTGGTTGGTTGCAGTTTTTAATCATGAGTCCTTTGGAATTATCTTGAATCATTGTATAGTAGCCAAGTTTTGAGGTTGATCATCACTACAACATTGATGTTACTGTGCACTATGATCTCCCAGTTCTTCTTACTTCACTTTGCATCAGGTCATATATGTCTTGCCATGTATTTTTATGAAATCACTCCCCTCATCATTTCTTATAACACAATAGTATTCCATCACAGTCATATGCCACAGTTTGTTCAACCATTCCTCAATCAATGAGCATCCTCTTAATTTCTAATTCTTTGCCACCACAAAAAGAGTAGCTAAAAACAGTTTTGTACATATAGGTCTTTTTCTTTTTCCTTTTGTCTCCTTAGTATATAGACTCAGTAGTGGCACTGTTGGGTCAAAGGACATGCGAGTTTTTTTTTTTTTAGTTTATTTATTTTTTAGTTTAAATCATTCATTTCCATAAGATTTTGAGTTAAAAGTTTTCTCCCCATTTTTCCCCTTCCCTCCATCCCAAACACAGTAATCCCACTGAATATACTCTCCCCCAATCTGCTCTTTCCCATATCTTCCCCCATCCCGCCTTTGATTTTCCAGTAGGACATGGTGAATCTCTATGCTCCACTGCCTGTATAATTTATTTCCCAGTTACATGTAAAATAATAATAATAAT
Organism: Petaurus breviceps papuanus; assembly: GCF_028583685.1. Lineage (NCBI taxonomy): Eukaryota > Metazoa > Chordata > Mammalia > Diprotodontia > Petauridae > Petaurus > Petaurus breviceps. The sequence continues at coordinate 67,127,781 of NW_027185655.1, forward strand.
AATTTTTAAATATTTGATTTTAAACCTTTGAATTACAGTTTTCCCTACCTCCCTCATTGCCCAACCTTACTGGGAAGACAATCAATTAAATATACATTGTACATGTGTAGCTATGAAAAACATTTCCATAGCGGATATATTGGAAAAGACTGACTATATTCTCCTCCATCCCAACCCACCCCCACTTGTTCTATTTTCTACTTTGATCCTGTCCCTTTTACAAAGTGGGTGCTTCCAACTTCCCTTCCCCTTAGCATGCCATCATCCCCCTTCCATCATCCCCCCATCATCCTCTTCCCCCTACTTTTCTGTAGGTGGAGATATCCTATTTAGTGTGTATGTCATTCCCTCCCTAAGCCAAATTTACTGAGAATAAAGTTTACTCTTTCCCTTTTGCCTTCCTGTCCTTCCCCTCAATTGTAACAGTTTTCCCTTGCCTCTTGTATATGAGAAAATGTACCCATCCCATTATATCTATCCCTATATCCTATCATTACATACCTCTCTTTAATATCATCCCTTCCTATTCAACTGGTCCTATACCCTCTGTCTATGTATACCTGTACACATATATACACATGCTAACATATTTATTCATATGCCCAAATACCCTCCTATATAGAAATATATGTGTGTATATATACATATGTATATATATACATATATATGTATATAAATATATATTTCTATTCCCTTTAACTATTATACTGAGAAAAGTTTCATAAGTTACAATTATCATTTTTCCATGTATGAATGTAAGTAGTTCAACTTTGATAAGTTCCTTATGATTTATTTTCCCTGTTTACCTTCTCATGCCTCTCTTGCTTCTTGTATCTGAATGTCAAATTTTCTATTCATCTCTGGTTTTTCATCAAGAATTCTTGAAAGTCCTCTATTTCATTGAATAGCTATATTTTTTCCTTGAAACATGATACTCAGTTTTGCTGGGTAGATGATTCTTGGTTTTAATCACAGCTCCTTTGACTTCCAGAATATCATATTCCAAGGCCTTTGATCCCTCAGTGTAAAAGCTGCCAGATCCTGGGTTATCCTGATTGTTTTTCCACAATATTCAAATTTTCTTCTTCCTGGCTGCTTGTAATATTTTCTCCTTGATCTAGGAACTCCAGAACATGGATATAATATTCCTAGGAATTTTCTTTTTTGTATCTTTCTCTGGACATGCTCAGTAGATTATTTCAACCTCTATTTTGCCCTCTGGTTCTAAAACATCAGGAGAATTTTCCTTGAGAAGTTTTTGAAGGATGATTTCTAGGTTATTTTTTTATCATGTCTTTCAGGTAGTCCCATAATTTTCAAATTATCTCTCCTGGATCTATTTTCCAGGTCAGTGGTTTTCCCAATGAGATATTTCACATTGCCTTCTATTTTTTCATTTCTTTAGATCTGTTAATAGTATCTTGATTTATCTTATAGTCACTAGGTTCCATTTGCTCCAATCTAATTCTGAATGAATGATTCTCTTAAGTGAGCTTTTGAGATTCTTTTTCCATATGGCTAATTTGGCTTCTTAAGGCATTCTTCTCCTCATTTCCTTTTTGAGCCTCTTTTGCCATTTGAGGTAGTCAAATTTTTAAAGTGTTATTTTCTTCACTCAGGTTGCTGACTTTCATTTCATAGTTTTCTTACATCATACTCATTTCTCTTCCCAATTTTCCCACCACTTCTCTTATTTGGTCTTCAAAGTCCTTCTTAAGGTCCTCTATGGTATGTAAGCAGCTTATTCTTTAATTGGAAGCTTCTGGTGGAGGGATTCTCACTTAAGTGTCTTCCTCCTGTTCCATGCTTTGATACTTTTTGTACCCCTAAAAAAGAGTCCAAATTTGGATTATTATGCTTGCCTTGCTTCCCTCATTTTTTCATGTTGCCACTCAATTATTTGACTTTTGAACTTTTTGCCACAGTATAACTCTGATTACAGAGAGGGGAGCTTTGTCCCAATCCCTGGGGTTTTCTCAGCTGCTGGAGCTATTAGTTGGCTGCCTTCTCTGAAGCCTCGCCATGCTCTGGCAAACTGATCATGCACTCCAGGACCTCCAACCTAGTCAGCAATCCAGATCCAAGCAGGTTTAAACAAGAGCGATTACCCCTCAGACTGGTCACTTTGCCCCCCTAAAATCTGCAGCCCAAGAGCTCTGAAGCAGTCATGTGGCTGTGTCTGCATGGCCATGGATCCTCAGCTGCTTTTCCTCCTGGGGGCAAAGGCCGGACCACACTGCAGAGTTTCCAGGTTCCAAAATCCACACTGCACTGACCTCTCACTTTGTCATTTGCATCTATGCATTGATAATTCTGAAAACCACCACAGATGCTGGCGATCTGAAGTCCCTCCAGCCAGGGGCTGGTTGTGGCTGCCCCAAGGCTAAAACTTTTGTCTCACTTGGGGCTGGACTCAGGGCTGGGCTTGGCTCCAAGTGCACTGCACTGGCCAGGCTGTCCTTAGCGGAAGGTTACTTTCTCTGTGTCATTTGGGGGTTCTGTAGCTCCCAAGTTTGTTCCCAGTCACCTTGTACATGAATCGGAGGAGGTGGAAGTAGGAGCTGAGCAGCAATCCTGTTCCTATGCAGCCATCTTGACTTCACCCCTGTCATGCACAGATTTATAATTATTTTGGTATAGTTCCAAATTGCTTTCCAGAATGATTGGACCAGTTGACTACTTCACCAGGAGTTCATTAGTATACCTATTTTTCCCTTATCCCCTCTAAAATTTGTCATTTCTCAGAAGTATAGCATAAGATTGTACCTCTCAATTTTTAAAATTTGAATTTCTCTAACAAACAGTGATTTAGTGATTTTACCTATATGATTTTAGCAATATTATATTAGATAGTTTTAATTTCTTCTTTTGAAAACTTCCTGTTTATTGCCTCTGACTATATATCAGGAGAATGCCTCTGATTTTAATAAATTTAACTCAATTCTATACTTAGCATTTATTTGAGAAATGAGGCCTATATCAGAGAAATCTGGTATAAATATTGTTGATATCATTTCATTGTCTTTAGCACCTTTTGGCAGAATGTATTTTCCCTTATTATCTCTTAATTAGACCCATTTTTGCTTTTGCTTTGTCTAACAGCATGGTTGCAACACCAATATTTTTTTTGAGGGCAGTTGGGGTTAAGTGACTTACCCAAGGTCACATGGCTAGTGTGTGTGTGTGTGTGTGTGTGTGTGTGTGTGTTACATGTCTGAGGCCAGACTTTAACTCAGGTCCTCCTGACTCCAGGGCTGGTGCTCTATTCAGTGTGCCACCTAGCTGCCCCAAATACATTTTATTAATTTATTTTTTTTTAATTTTTACTTTAGCCCTGTGTGTGTCTTTCTGTTTCAAGTGTATCTCTTGTACACAAGTTATATTTTTAAAATTCTTTTTCTAATCCATTCTGCTATCTGCTTTCATTTTTGTATGAGATTTTCACATTCACATTCACAGTTATGATTACTGTTTCTTTCCCTCCATCTTATTTTTATCTGTTTTTACTTCTCTCTTTTTCATCCTATCCTTCCTCAAAATTGTTTTACTATTGACCACTACTTACCTTAACCCACTCTCTTTTTATCATCTCCCTAACTAAACATCTCTTCTCTCCTTACCATCCTATTTCTCTTTTGGGTAGGTTACATTTCCTTACACCACTGAATGTGTTTATGCTTCCTTTTTTGGAATATTTTCAATGAAAGTGAGGTTTAAGCATATACATGGCACCCCCTATTTTCCCCTCCAATAAAAAAAAAACAACTTTTCCTTGTGCACCTCTTTAATGTGAGAAAATTTGCCTCACTCTTCTTTTCCCTTCCACTTTCTCCCAATACATTCCTCTTTATTATCCCTTCATTTGGGGTTCCAAAATAATTGACTCATATCCATGATATCTGTCTATGTAAACTTTTTTAACTGCCCTAATAAAGTTTTTATGAGATACATATTTCATCTTCCCATATAGTGATATGAATAATTTAATTTTAAGGAATCTCTTATGTTACTCTTTCAAGTTTACCTTTTTATGTTTCTCTTGAATCTTGGATTTGAATGTCAGTTTTTCCACTCTACCTCAATAATGATTAAAAGTCTTCTATTTCATTAAAATCCATTTCTCCCCTAAAGACTTTTTTTTTGTTTTGCTTTGTAGGTTACTCTTGATTGTAATCCTTGCTCTTTTGCCTTCTGAAAGATCATATTCTAGGCCCTATATTCCTTTGAATGGAATCTTGTTTGATCCTGACTGTGGCTTCATGAAATTAAAATTGTTGTTTTGTTTTTATTTTTTTTTGACTGCTTGAAGGATTTGGTCTTTGACATGGGAGCTTGGGAATTTGACTATAATATTTCTCTGAGTTATCTTTTTGGGATCTCTTTCAGGAGGCAATAATTAGATTCTTTCAATTTCCATTTTACTCTCTATATCAGGGCACATTTCCTTGAAAACTGATCAAAAGATATGTTCTAACCTCCTTCACTGATAATGGTTTTCAATTGGTCAAATTCTTAAATTATCTCTAAATCTATAGTTCTGGTCATTTGTTTTTCCAATGAGATAGCATTTTCTTCTGGGTTTTTTTCATTCCTTTTACTTTGTTTTATTTACTTTTGGCTATTATTGCTCTTGATGCCTTGTGGAGTTATAAGTGTTCATTTATGCAATTCTAATTTTTAAGGAATTATTATATTTTTGGTGAGATTTTGTGTATCTTTTTTTCATTTGGTCAATTCTGTTTTTTAAGGATATTTTTTCTTCTGTGATTTTTTTGCCTCCTTTTCCATTTGGCTTAATTTAGTTTTTTAAGGAGTTTTTTCTTCAGTAAATGTTTGTGCCTTTAAAAAACAACAACCCAGTAAGCCAATTCTGTTTTTAAACTATTATTTTCTTCACTTTTTTTGGCTATGCCTCTTTTACTGAGCTGTTTATTCTCTTTTCATAATTTTCTTGAATCCCACTCATTTCTTTCCCCAGTATTTCCTCTATCATTCTTATTACTTTCTTTAGGCCTTCCAGGAATTCTTGTTGGGCTTTGGTTCAATTTCCATCTATTTTGGGGGCTTTTTGTAATTGCTTTCATATTGTTATCTTCATATGAGTTTATGTCTTGGTCTTCCCTGCCACCTTAGTAGCTTATTATGGTCAAATTTGATTTGAGTTGTTTACTCATTTTCCTGACTATTTTTCAACTTTTAAATTTATGGTAAAGGTGGGTTCTCTTTCTTTTGGGGTGGGTAGGACTGTTCCAAGCTTCAGGCTTTTTCATGTTGCTCTTTTTGGAGTTATTTCTGGATGTCTGTTTGTTTTTGGTGCTTGCAGGGTCATGTGATTTGGAGAGCTGTGGTCACTGCTCTCTTGGTCTGCTCTGTTGTCTTTTTCCGTGATGAGCACCTGGCCACCTGTACCTCATAAGTGCTACCTTTTTTCTTTGCCTTGGGACCCAAGACCCCTACTCCCTTATAGTGACAACTAGCACTTCTCTCCACCAAGAAATGGGGACCCAGAACTATGTATGGGAAATAAAGTTGTTAATGAGTTTCTACTGTAACCAGTGTCAGCAAAGGGTCCTCTGTTATCACTTTCTGACCAGTTGTCTGCCCACTTTACCATCTCTGGATTAAGAGTGTTTGAAGCTGTTACTATTGATCCTGCATCTGCTACATGTGTGGACACTGAAGAGGCTTCCACCTCGTGTCATAGACTTTTCTTTTAACTTTTCATAGTCAGGGTAAATTTCTCACCTTTATCTTTTATTTGCTATGCAGCTTCAAAAATTTTAGTTGAGATGTTATTCTAAAGTTGTTTGGAGCAAATGTAAGAAGACTTTTGCTAGGTGAGTTCCCCTAGTGTACCACCTTTTCTCTGCCCCCTAGTTCACTTTTAATTGATATATTAATTGGGGTGGATGTATTCAGGGAAGACTAGAACATCTGATGTGAAGTCTACAGAGAACATTTCACCTTTGGATGCTTTCCACCTTTGGTGCCTATCTGATTCATTCTGTCCAGTTGGGAAGATGGGTTTAACCAGGTTCAGGGTAACCAAATGCTATCACATCCATTAGGGAGTTGGGGTGGGGCATGTACCCCAAGCACGTGACTACTTCTTTCAGTGGAATGGGAGGATAAGTACAATTTGTTCCAATGGCCATGAAGGTGGCTGAAGCAGAGCTGTGGAGAATTTAGAGACTGATTATGCCTAAAAGGCAGTCATCTACTGTATCCTAAGCCATAACTAGTCATCTGGACTTTTGTCTTGCTACTGGACTCAGATTATTTTGGAAGAGAGAGTGAAGCTGATGACGTCATGCAACTAACTGTAACTCAAATAAATCCAATTTGCTTGTTATTAAAAAAAAGATCAGTTATACCATTTTGTCATTTACCCATATATGATGTTGACACATGCATTGACAGAGTTAGTTCAATGTAGGGGAGACTCCAAAGGGAAGTGTGGGAGAGAAGAGGTATTAGATTGCCCATCAAAGCGAATATTTACAGAACCATTGTGCTGATGCCATTGTTCTATAGCTGTGAAAGTTAGAAAGTATAACAAAACCATGCCAGGAAACTGAATTCCTTTCTATTTGAATTGTCTTAGGAAGATTTTGAAGACCAGATGACAAAATAAGGACACTGAGGTCTTTTCTCGAGCTAAACTGCCAACTATTCAAATACTATTGCATAGAGCTCAACATCTGAGGACTGGTTATGTTATTGAAATGCCAAATGTATATTTTTTTTTCTAAAAGACTATTGAAAACATACAAGTCAAGTTCTCATGTAAAGGTCAGAAGAAGTGATACAAGGAAATTCTTAAGGTGTCTCTGAAGAACTTTGGAATAAATTGTGTGACATGGGAGTCAATGGACTACACATCATAGCATGCCTCTATTGAAGAAATCATTGTGCTCTATGACTAAAGCAGAATTTTAGAGCTCAAAAGATCTGTGAGACACATAGATTTAGAGACATTTCCACTACAAAAGTTCATGTGGATTATTTGTGCCTGACATGTGATCCTTGGCTTGATCAGTCACAGTTGAACACATTGTACTTGATTCCAACATACTGATGTCAGGATGGTCCTTTCAAAACTGAAAATCAACAACCAACCAAATTGCTACAGATCTGTCCTTCATATATTTGAATTTACATGAATAGTGTAAGAAGCATGCTTACTTCATATTTTCATGAATATATTTTTATGAACCTAACATTAGGTAGTTCCTAATATTTTTATTTCAGAAGTATAGAGAATGCTTAATAGCAAACTATTGATTGAAAAATTTAAGATAATTTATTTTAATTTCCAAAATTACTAATCATTGAGTCAAAAAGCATTTATTATGTACCTACTTTGTGCTAGCCACAGTGTTTAGTGCTGTCATTTTTTTAAAAGCAAAGTAAAACAAAATAAAAACAAATTTTAAAAAGATTCTTTTTTAAGGAAGCTCACAGTCTAATGTGGTTTATTATTAATCTTTTAATTATTTTATTTCTAAAAACATTACTACATTCTGAATCATATGTCTTATTCATTTAAAAAATCCTTACATGACTAGCGTATTTCTTAGTCTTGAAAAGACAGGGACAATGTGTAGCACTTTTGGAAGATAATGCTGCCTGAAAATCTAATATCTTCAAGGACCCAATAGAGTTTGTGTGTTTGATTTACAGTTTAGTACCTTTTTGAAAACAGAAACATTTTGTACTGTTGAAAAAGCTTAGCCTATATAACCTTGGCATTTATGAAAACACAGGCATCATGGAAGGGGTAGAAAACCTCTAATTTCTTCTGAAGGGAAGGCTGAACATCACAATGCAAATTCAATAATGGATACCAGGGGGTGCTTAATGATAGTCAACATTTCAGCCTCTATTTCTTATTTTGCTTTCAGTGAAAAGCAATGATGAAAAGAGTCCCTGTCTTGAGGAGAAACAAGTAAGAAACTTTCCTGTCTATAGTTCAGGAATAGAAGAAAATTGAACAGATCAGGGACCGTATCAGCATTGCTGTCATGAAAAATAATTGAAGCCCAGGGAAGTATTCTAGAATTCACAATACATCATGTAGATAAATAATCAGTCATAAATCAACAAGCATTTTAATGTATGCTACATACCAGGCATTATGCTGAGCACAAGGTATACAAGGAAGGTTGAAAAACATTTTCTCTGGCCTTAAAAAGTTCCCATGCTTAAGGGAGTGGCAATAGGTAAACAAATATGCGCAAAAGAGATATATACTACCCGTGTTTCCCAGATAATAAGACCTATCCCGAAAATAAGCCCTCCCCTTACGGTGAAAGATTCCTCTAAAATAAGCCCTCCCCCCAAAATAAGCCCTATTGAAATTGCTACTGTAGTGAAGGTGATCCCCTGTGCTACATGCTACATTATGGTACCCTCTGTATGAACCGCCCGCCCCCCCCCGGGTGAAACGCACGCCGTGCTCCGAGCTGCACTACAAGCAGGTTACCTGGACAAAACATATTCATTTAAAGAGAGCTACATTGGTGGACATGACAGATTGGGTCCACTTCTTCTGAAGGAAATGGAGGCGCAAGACATCCAGGACGGAATTCAGGGTATGGACACTTATGACAATGTTGTTGAAGAAGATGACATGATCATTATTGAATAAAGGTACATTTTTTTGTTCACATTTACCTGTTTATTAAAATTGCTGTCAATGTTCATTAAAATAAGCCCTCCCCTGAAAATAAGCCCTCTGGTGTTTTCTGTCCAAAAAAATTAATAAGACAGTGTCTTATTATCGGGGAAACATGGTAAGTAAGTAGGTGGAAGGGAAAAAAGGAAAGGCCTCTTGGAGAAGGTGAGACTTTTGCTCAGTTTTGAAGAAGTCTAGAAGGTAGAAATTACTGAAGAGAGTATTCTAAGTATGGAAGTAAATGTTAAAGTGTCATGTTCAAGGAACATCAATTAGGCCAATGAATGTGTATCATAGAGACTGTGGAAGAGAGGAAAGTGTCAGATTAAAATAACAATAGGAAGGGACAAGGTTGTAAAGGTCTTTAAATGCCAAACAGAAATTTATATTTTACCATAGAATTAATAGAGAGCCACCAGTCTTTATTGAGTAAGGTGTAATATTGTTAGAACTGAATTTTAGGAAAATCACTTTGGCAGCTATGCAAAGGATAGACTAGAGTGAGGACACTTAAGACAGAGAATGCTACCAGAAGGCCATTGTGATAGAAAAAATAAAAGCTGATTGTAGCCTCTTCTAAGGGGGTGATGTCACTGGTAAGAGGAGTGATTATAGGAGATATCCTGTGAAAATGTAGAACTAAAAATAAGACTTGACTAAGTGTTGGATATATGGAGTGAGTGTGTTATTGCAGAAAACAAAATATATATATATAGGCTTTATAGGCAAGAATAACATAGCAAAATTGAGTACACTGCTTGTTGTTGTCATGTTTGCCTCTCAGTGACTCTGGGGTTTTTCTTGACAAAGTTACTGAAATCATTAGCAATTTCGTTTTCCAACTCATCTTTAGAGAAAAAGAAATTGAGGTTAACAGAGTTAAGTTACACAGCTAGTAAGTGTCTGAGGCTGGATTTGAACTCAGGTTTTCTTGAGTATAATGTCACAAAGTGTGTGTGTGTGTGGGGGGGGAAGACCCTAGATGAAATACAGGACTTTTCAGCATTCCTGATGAAAAACAACAGATGCATAGAAACTTTGAAAATCAAACAAACGAGGTAAGAGAAAAATAATATACGAGGCAGGAATAAAAAATGATAACTAACCAAGAAGGATAAGCTGCTTGCATTCTAATAGGGATTTTTTTTCTTTCTCCTCTAAGAGTCTTATCATCATCAAGATTAGAGAAAGAATCTAGTTAGACCAATTCTGACAGTGGTTCAATTACGTTTTGATGATCTTTTAAGAGAAATGAAAAGGGAAAAAGATTCACCATGGGAGAAATGTGAGAAAGAAGGTTAGGGAAATTATCTCACATAATAGCCATGCAAAGTAAATATCTATACAAACAAGAAGAAGGGGACAAGGCAAGCAGCTGACACTTCAACCTCACTCATCAGATATAGTTTAAGGAAAGAAAAATAAAAACACACATATATTCACAATTGGGTCATACATGCTTCCTAGTACGAGATGATTTGCTCCATTCTACCTCTCCCATTCCTCTTCTCCAGGTGCAATACTCTTTCTCACCCCTTAGTTTTTATATCACCCCATGAACATAAATTTATACACATGCCCTCTCTTTATGTATAATCCTAACTACCCAAATAATGATGAAGATATTAAGGGTTAAAAGTATCATCTTCTCATATAAGAATGTTAATACTTTCTTATTGAATCTCCTGTAACTGGACTAAGGGAGTAAGGAATTACAAAATTTCCCAGTTAATTCCACTATATCATCTTTGTGATATATTGCTTTAGTTTCCTCATCAAAATTTAATTTTCAGTGTTTACATCTGTATTCATTAATGAAATTGATTTATAATTTTCATTCTTTTATCATTTATTTTTGCTCTTCATGGCTAAGTTATCAGTACCATATTTGTTTCATAAAAAGTTTTGTAGGACTCCTTTCTTGCCTATTGTTCCAAATAATCTATTTAATATTGGAATTAGTTGATCATTAAATGTTTGGTAGAATTCAATTGTAAATCCATCTGGTCATAATACTTTTTTCTTTGGAACCTCATTCATGGCTTGTTCACTTTTTTTTCTAAAATAGGTTTAGTTTGATATTCTATTTCCTTTTCTGTTAATCTAGGCATGTTTTATAATTTTTTTGTAAATATTCTTCAAATTAATTTAAATTTATTGGCATATAACAGAGTTAAATAACTTCTAATAATTGTTTTGATTTCATCTTCATTAGTAATGTATTTATTCTTTTCATTTTTGTCACTAGTATTTTTTTTTCTTTTCTATTTTTTGATCAAGTTATAGGACTTGTTCATGGAGACAGAGTAACTCAAATATATTTTGATATGATTCCTATGAAGGTTCATAATTTTTTATGAACTCTAATGGAAATTGCTTTGATTGGACAAGCTTTACATGATTTATCAGCCATTATCAATCAGACCTCTTATTGCCATGAAGAGAAAAGAACATTAGTACAAAGTCTCCTGCATTTTGCAAAATATGCTTAGGTATAAGAATGTAATCATTCAATAAGAAGTTATTTTGATCTTAATTTAATTTATTAGATAGCTCATGAAGTTGTTTTATCATTGAGAAAATAAAGGATTTTACTGCAAGTGGGCAGTTATTTTTCATTAGTGTTGGCTGTAGAACTATTTCATCCTATGGATGTCTTGTGTTTATTATTCTGTACACTGAATAATTAGTTGTTTCAACTGTTAAAATGACCTAACGTCCTTTTCTTCTAATATCCAATAACAACAAACAAACCTGGATATATGACTTGTATATATCTTTAATAAAATTGTAACCTAAATATTTTTGGACTGTTGATAGTCTAAAGATTGAATAATTAGCTATATCAGTATAGCAGCAAGCACCCTAGCATACCCAGGGTGGCTGTCAATAAAGGTTCTTAGATATTCTTTTCTAAAGGAAAGCAACTCAAAATGGGTGAACAATCTTGCTTTAATCAAATATATATCATTTACCTAGTTCAGGGGCAAAAGGTCAGCATGCTGAACTTCAGAGAATATAACCAAGTTACAAGTAGAAGTTACTAGCATGTAGAGAAATGGATCAGCAGAAAGGCTTCCAACTCTCTGACCATTACATCTATAACTAGTCAGTTACCAGAGAGAGAAGCACCAACATCTGGGTTTTCAAACCCAGGTGGAGGGACGGGGGGGCTCAACAACTGTCCAGAGTCTCATCTTGTCAAATCACAAACTCTTTTCCAAGTGAGCCACAAAACAAAACCTCAGTCAGGATATACATAGCCTTCTCATGGATCAGAGAATGTCACAGCCCTGTAGACCCACTGCCCAATCAAAAAGTAACCAGGTGTAGGCATTCCTGAAAGACAAAGCTCTTGCCACAATCTCCATGTGACCTCATTCAGCCTATTAGGGGTTAGTGTATATTTTCAAATCAAAGAAGGTTCTCAGAGTCACTTAAGCCTATCAAAGGGCCTAGGGGCAGGAAAGATCTTAATTTCCCTTTCCCATAGCATTCAGTTTTTAAAAAGGCCACATAAAAGTATCACCAAAAGTGAAATTGACAAACAAACCTGAGTAGTAGTTGTAGTCAGAAGTTTGAGTGTTTAACCAGGGGCTATAACTGTCTGAGTCTTACAACCCAGGTTAAACTATTGATTTTCTTGAGCTAAATTTAGACTATCTATCAATAAAGTGCTCAGAGCTTGTCTTCTAAGACAAGGAGTTTTCAAAATAATCTTTTGCAATACAAAATGCAACCATAGAAATATCTCTAACATTTGAAATTGTGTTGAATGTTCTATTAAGTAAATAAAAATGACTATCTATGCACTTTTCTGGTCAGTCATTAAATATTTACTAATTATTTGCCATGTACTAGTCACAATATTAAGAGCTTGGGATACAAAAAAAGGTCATCGAGGTGATGCAGTAGGAAAACTACAAGACATGTAATCAGCCATATCTGAAATTCAAATCCAGTCTCGGACACTAGTTGTGCCACCATATTTAATTCTTGACCTCCTGTGCCAGTTTTCTCATATGGAAAATGGAGGTAATAATAAAACTTATTTCCCATTATTGTTATTGTCAGGATAAAATGAGATAATATTGTAAAGCATCTTTCAAAACTGCAAAGCTTAAAGTAATATATATGTATATGTATACACATACATATATACAAACAAACATACATACACATATATGTATGCATATATATGTGTGTGTGTTTTTGTGTGTGTGTATGTGCATTAGCAGCTAAACACTTAGATAGTCATGGTAAAAGGTAAATAAAGAATAGATTGATGGTAATATCAGGGGAAAGCACTAGGAGCTTGATGGGGACCAAGAAAGGTCTTTTATCTAATTTGGGCATTATACTCAATTTGAAATAAACAAGGAAACTCAGAAGGTTGAAATAAGGAGGGAGTTAATCATGAGACACAATCAATCCATACTCCAAATTGTAGGAAAATAGAGTATCATACATCTAGGCTAGTGTAGCTAGATTATTGAGTGAACTCAATTATTAAAAAAACAGAATGTTAGGAAGGGACCAGAATTTGAAAGCCTTTAAATGGGATGGCTAGGTGGTGCAGTGAATAGAGAACCAGCCCTGGAGCCAGGGAGACCTGAGTCCAAATCTGGCCTCAAATTCTTAACTCTTACTGTGTGACCTTTGTCAAGTCACTAAACCCCAATTTTCATGACCCCCCCTCCAAATAAGAACTTGGCACTTGATCATGAAAATAATACAGTTACTGGAATTTATTGAGTAAATGGGGTTGACACAGTTAAACTTTTACTTTAGGAAAATCACTCTAGCAGCTGAGCCAGAATGGATTTATAGGAAGACACTTGAGAGGGAAAAGGCAAACAATAGGCTCTTACAATCATCCAACTGAGAGGTGAAAGGGACCTCTACTAGGATGACAGGGTAACTGTATGAATTGAAAGAATAGGATGCAGACAACAGTGTGATGTTAGAAAGGACAATGTTTGGCAACTGAAATTGCCAAGAATTCACAAATCCATGGGAGTGAGTGAGAGTGATGTGTCAAAGATTAAATTGAGTTTTGGAGCCTTAGTTCATTGTTATCTTTAATTCTCCAAGAGGACCAAAATGACATCACTATGTTAGAGTCTAGCTCCAGTGGGTTGGACTGAGGCTGAGCACACTGCTATGAGCTCAGAATCTCCTACCACAGATTAGGCACAAATAGTCCATGTGAATATTTTCAGCAGATTCTTTAATTTTGCACATTTCACTTTTCTTTTGAGTTACTTTATTCTGCTTTACTCATAAAACACAATGCCTTCTTTGATGAGGGCACACCATGCCAAGTTGTCCTGTGCCAATGTTTCCCATGTTAAGCAATCAATTCCAAAGTTCTTAAGAGAAACCTTGAGAGTGACATTCTATCACTTTTTCTGACCACCATTCTGAGCAAATTCCTTGTGTGAGTTCTCTGTAAATGTCTTTCAGACAAGCATGTGTTTGGCATTTGAACAATGTGGCAATGAGTACCTAAGATGTATCATATGACTTTGACCCATAAATAGTCTTCATGGCATCATAAAAACACTTTGGATTATTACTGTCAGTGTAAAACTGAATTTCCTCTAACTTCTTATGGAGACAAGAATATTTTGTCTCTTTAACTTTTGCTTGTTCGTCATGATGAATACTGATGAGTTCAAGGAAAAATTTTATGAAGACGTGGAGAGGGGGCAGAGCCAAGATGGCATAGTAGAAACAGGACTTCCACATGGCTATGGCTTCCACCTCCTCCAATACGTGTAAAAATGATTCTAAACAAACTTTAGAGCTACACAAGCCACCCTAAAAAATGACAGAGAGAAAGTAACCTCCTGCTGAAGATGGCTAGGTAGGCAGGCAGGAAGGGGACATTGTAGGACTCTGGGAGCAGAGCCCAACTCTGTGTGAGCCCAAGGTTTTAGCCTCAGTATAGACTTGACCAGTCACTGGCTAGAGGGACTTCTGGAGAGAGGATCACCAGCAGCTGCAGTGGTTGCCAGAATTATCAACCCATGGATGCTAAGGACAAAATGTAAACTTTGGAAAGAGAAAGTCTGGGATTTCTCTCCAGCCTCTGTTCCCCTGCGGCAGAAGTTGCAGAGGTGTAGTGGCCTTAAAGCTTCTAGCCTACAGATTGTAGAGAGACCAAGCTACTAGTCTGAGGGGTAATTACTCTTGCTTTAAACTGCTTGGATATGGACTACAGTCTAGTGTGGAGGCTCTGGGGTGTGTGACCAGTTTTCCAGGGCATGTGGATGCTTCAGAAAAAGCAGATAACTAATAAATCTGGCAACTTAGAAAACTCCAGCAATTTGGGAAAAAAAATCTCTTCTATGGAAGCAGAGATCTACTGAGGTAGTAGTAATTGAGTCAAGTAATTGAGTGGCAACATGAGCAAGCAAAGGAAGCAAAGCAAGCACAGCAATCCAAATTTAGACTCCCATTTTACAGACAAAAGGAATTGCAACATGGAACAGGAGAAACACAATGAAGTCAAAACTCCTGCACCAAAACCTTCCATGAAAAATTATGAATTGGGAGGAGATTCAGAAGGATTTTGAAACTAAATGAGAGCAATGGATAAAAATTGTGAAAAGAAATGAGAATGATGCAAGAAAATCACTAAAAGAGAGTCAACATCCTGACCAAAGAAAAAACTGAATCTGACAGATGGAAAAAGCATCTCAAAAGCTCACTGAAGAGAATCATTCCTTCAGACTTAGACTGGAGTAAATGGAAGCTAGTTACTTTATGAGAAATCCAGTTACTATTGAACAGATCTAAACAATTGGAAAAATAGAAGGCAATGTGAAATTTCTCATTTTAAAAACCACTGAACTGGGAAATAGATACAGGACAGATGATTAAAAAATATTGGACTGCCTGAAAGCCATGATAAAAAAAACACCTAGAAATCATCCTTCAAGAAATTCTCAAGGAAAATTGCCCTCATGTTCTAGAAGCAGAGGGCAAAATAGAGATTGAAGAATACACTGATCACCTCTTGAAAAAGATCCCAAAAAGAAATCTCCTAGGAACACTACAGCCAGCTTCAGGCATTGCCAGATCAAGGAGAAAATATTACAAGCAGCCAAGAAGAAAAAAATTGAATATTGTGGAAACACAATCAGGATAACACAGGATCTGGCACCTTTTACACTGAGGGATTGAAGGGCTAGGAATATGATAGTCTGGAGGTCAAAGGAGCTGGTATTAAAACCAAGAATCACTTACCCAGCAAAACTGAGTATCATGTTTCAGGGGAAAATATGGTTATTCAATGGAATAGAGGACTTTCAAGCATTCTTGATGAAAAAAAAAAACAGAATTGAATAGAAAATTTGACATTCAGATAACCGAAGCAACAGAAGCATGAGAAGGTAAACAGGGAAAAGAAATAATAAGGAACTTATCAAAGTTGAATTATTTACATCCCTACATGGAAAAATGATCATTGTAACTTATGAATCTTTTCTCAGTATGATAATAGTTGAAGGGAATATAAATGTGTGTATGTATGTATGTATGCACATATACATATATATATATATATAAATATATATGTTTATATAGGAGGGTGCATTGGCATATGGATACATAGGAGAGTGTATATGGATGTATGCAGTTATACATAGATAGAGGGCACAGGACCAATTGAATAGGAAGTGATGATACTTAAAAGGTGAAATTGAGAGGTGAGGGAGGAATATAATGAGAGGAGATGGGGAGAGACAGAATGGGGTAAATTATCTCATTAGAAGAGGCAAGGGAAAACTTTTCCAATGGAGGGGAAGAACAGGAAGGCAAAATGGAATGAGTCAACCTTACTCTCATTGAGCTTGGCTTAGGGAGGGAATTACATACTCAGTAAATAGGGTATCTTACCTTGCAGGAGAGTAGGGAGGAAGGAGATGAGAGGGGGGATGTTGGAACGGAGTGCACTAGGTGGGGAGGGAAGTTGGAAGCACACACTTTTGAAAAGTGACTGGGTCAAAATAGAGAATAGAACAAGTGGGGGCCAGAATAGGATGGAGCAAAATATAGCCGCAATATATCCACCATGGAAACGTTTTGCATAGCTATATATGTACAAGCTATATTGAATTGCTTATCTTCCCAATAAGTTTGGGTGACAATGAAGGAAGGGAAAGAATCTGGAATTCAAAGTTT
This sequence comes from Petaurus breviceps papuanus, assembly GCF_028583685.1. Taxonomy (NCBI): domain Eukaryota; kingdom Metazoa; phylum Chordata; class Mammalia; order Diprotodontia; family Petauridae; genus Petaurus; species Petaurus breviceps. The sequence continues at coordinate 67,144,648 of NW_027185655.1, forward strand.
TAAAATCAAATGTTTATATATATATATATATGTATGTATGTATATATATATATATATATATATATTACATACGAATGGGAAATAAGATATACAGGCACTGGGGCATAGAGATCCATCTTGCCCTACTGGAAAGTCAGAGGGTGTATGGGGGAGTATATAGGAGAGAACATATTGGAGAGGGGGTATTTAGTGGGACCGCTGTTTTGCGGTGATGGGTAGGGGGAAAATGGCGAGAATATTTGTAACTTAAAATCTTGTGGAAATGAATGATGAAAACTAAAAATACACATAAAATTTAATTCAAAAATAATAAAGAAAAAAAGAAGAAAAGAGACTTGGTGACCTTCATCATCAGTGTGCCAAAAGGGGACAGAGATGTAATTCTGGATTACTTTATTGCCTATAGTAAGCACAGAGTACCAAACATAGCAAGGCATCCTTGGGAAGAATGGAGTTGGAAACAGCAACAGCAATAATCACTACTGAAGACTTGTGCATCTTATTACCTCATCATCAACACTGTCTTCAGTTTGCTAGATTCAATAAAACTTTGTGAATGACCCTTGGTAGCAAACATTGGCATTTAATAAACCATGTCAAGGAGAAGACACTGACAGGATGTGCGAGTGATAAAGGTAATGTGTGGTACAGAGTGCTGTAACTATCATAGACTTATCATCTCCAAGTTAAATATTCATATTTAACAAAAATGGTGGCCCCAAGTTAAGATGATGAATAGAATATTTAATGCCAACAGATCATAGCACTTCTCTGAATGGGAGTAGTTCATTGATAACTTGGAGGGAAAGTTGAGCCAACACATGGTTCACATCAGTGGAACAGAAAAGTAGTGGGGAACTTTCAGAGATTTGGTGTACAAAACTGTATTTACTTATCTGGGTCAGAACACTCACAAAACTCAAAACTGGTCTTACAAAAATGCTTAGCAAATTCAAAAGCTGGTAAATGAAAAGTCTGAAATTCACAATATTTACCTGCAGGATAGTTCATATGTCTCATATGTCTCTCTCTCTCTCTCTCTCTCTCTCTCTCTCTCTCTCTCTCTCTCTCTCTCTCTGTCTGTCTCTCTCTCTGTCCCTCTCTCTTCTTTTTGGAGGGGGGAAGGTAGGGCAATTGAGCTTAAGAGACTTACCCAAGTCACACAGTTAGTAAGTGTTAAGTATCTGAGGCCAAATTTGAACTCAGGTCCTCCTGTCTCCAGGGCTGGTGTTCTATTCACTGTGCCACTGAACCACACCTTCATATGTTTCTTTAAACAACAGTTTTTAAGTCTAACAGAAGTAAAGTATAAGTGAACTTTAAAGCATAGGTGACTGGGAAGATGGTGATGCCTTCAACAGTAATAAGAAAGGTAGGCAAAGGAAAAATTTTGAGAGAAAAATAATTAGTTTTTTGTGTAAATGTAATCTATTGAGATGCCTAGGGGAACTCCAGCTCAAAATTTTCAAAAGACCATTGATGAAAAACTGAAACTCCTAAATATTCCCCTCCATCTCCAAATCAGTCCAACACCACATGAAATTATCAAACGGTCTTTCAAAAATATAAATATATTTTAATGACTGAATTCAATATAATGTTTCTATCTTGAATCTCATTTTATTATAGTGTGACTTGATTCATAGTTGAGTTTTTCTTCCAGCTTCTCTTATCACTTGAGATCTCTTACCTTCTAGTTAGAAAACACAACTGAAGATGAACACCTATAATGGGAGATAAAGATCTTGTCACGCATTGCCATCACATAAAAAGATAAGAGATTTGATTTTAATATTATTTATAGATACAATCATTGTACTGCTCTTGAGGAGAGATTTTCTAATAAACCACTCACATTTATGAAACATTTAGATTTACAAAGGACTTATCTTCATCAATCCATTTGTTTCTTACACCTACCCTTGAGGTAAATGATATTATCATCCCTGTTTTATAGTGAGGAAAATGGAGTTTAGAGAGGCTAGATTATTTATCCAGAAAGATACAACTAGTAAATGTCTGAAGCAGTTTTAAAAATTCTGTTTTCTTCACTCCAAGGTCATCATACTGTATTTATATCAAGTACACCAACATTTATACTAAATAGTCCTTAATACAAAGACATCCCACTTTACTATTTATGAAATGGCTCATTGGTAAAATGTAGAGATGGAGACCAAAACTATAACATTGTGTTTGTATAATCAGTTGTCATTCCTCACCTCCATCACTGTTTCTCTCCCAGTGATTATCACAGTGCCTACCTTGTAGATGTCACTTGGGAATTTCTTTTTTTCAATTGTAAAGAATGACTAAAAATGGTGGCTATAAAATCCTACCTCTTTAACACTCTGTTGAGGTGACTCTATATAATTAGTAATCCTAGAATATCAGGACTTCAGAAGAACTGAAATCACCAAAATACCCAAAAGTGAATGAAAAAGCACATGGGGGTGAGGAGAAGAGGAAGAACAGATTACAATAAACTGACTTCAAGAGGATCATAAAATACTTTAGAAAATCATGGATAGGAGTTAGAGCCAAGTAGTTGGATTAGGAGTAGCTAACAAGGTGAATTCTTCCAATATTCCTTTGTACACAACTTTAAAATAATATCTCAAATCAAATTTTGGAAAGAATCATAAACTTTTTCTGACCTAAGAGAACTTAAAAGGTTGTCAGGGAAAGTCTGTGAGGATGGGATGTAGGTTGGGCTGAAAACAACAGAGGCAACTCACAACACCAGCTGTTATTTTGGAAATCTTCAGTCTAGAGATAATAAGGGGAATAAGGCAACCGGTGGGAAGGAGAATATTGAGGACTCTTTCTTGGCACTAGGTACAACTGATGCTAATTGGCACCTGTGTTGTCAAAATGTAGTTCTGGGTCACAAATCCTGGGTGGAAAGAACCTTTGGGTGTCATTCAAAGGGGAACAGGGGTCTTAGGGGTAGCCCTTGCAGGTGCAGGGGTAAAGGGTCCATGCTGGGTATTAACAGAACATGGACAAAGACAGCAGTGATCACACCTCTCCTAGAATCACACCACATTGGAAGCATCAAAAACTTGCAGACCCCAAGAAATAGCTCTGAAAATAGAAGCATGAAAAACCTGAAACTTAGAATAATATCTCTCCATGCCTACATGAGCAGAGCCCAAATTTAACTTAAAATTCAAAGTATAAAAAAGGTGCAAAAATGAGCAAAGAACAAAAATTACCATTAAAATCAATGACTGTGTCAGAAGTATGAGAAAAACTAAAAAAAAAGACAACAATATGAAATCAGTTATAAAAATGCCTCAAAGAAAAATGCTAGAGGAGATGGAGCCAAGATGGTGGAGTAAAGGTAGGGACTCTCTTGAGATGTGACCCAAACCCATCCAAATCCCTTTAAAAATGACTCAAAACAAATTCTATAGCAGCAAAACAAAAATAAAGACAGAGTGAAATAAATTTCCAGTCCAAGACACCTGGAAGGTCAGTAGGAAAGGTCTGTTGCACCAGGGTGAGACTGGAATGCTGTCCAGCAAAGGCAGCCACCAGCAGAGAATTGGCCCTAACAAAGTTGGAGTAACCCTCAGGATGACTGAATCACTGCCACTGAAGCAGTGACAGTCTCCAGACTTCTCAGACCATAGACAACAAAGAGAACTTAGAAGGTTAGCAGGAGAGGTCTGTTGCACCTGGGTGAGAGTGAGTGCAATTCAATGGATACTGTGCCAGCAAAGCCCCAACAAACCAGGAATTCCGGGGTCCTTTTGCTGGCACTTAGGTAGGAGTTTGTTGCTTTGGCCATATGATGATCCAGGTCCTGGGTGGCAGTCCCAAAGAGGAAAAGCATTATCATAGCAGAGTTTGCAACCACGGCACAGGGAGGCCCTTCTCACAATTCCAGGTTAGAGAAGAGTGCTTGTGGTCTCTCACAAACCAGAGCATACACCAGTAGAGTAGTAAACACATCTCCTTAGACCATACCACCCTGGAAGAACTGAACATTTACAGGTCCCTCAGAAAAGAGCTGCACAAACCCCCTAAAACTTGGGACAGTGCAACTTCCACCCTGGAAGCAGAGATAAGAAAAACCTAAAAGTCAACTAATAAACTGGGAAAATAAGGAAAAATAAGAGAAACAAACTCTGACTATTGAAAGTTACTATGGTGACAAGAAAGACAAAACACACACTAAGAACATAACAACAAAGTAAAAACTCCTACAACTAAAGCCTCCAAGAAAAATAAGAATTGGTCTCAGGCCACAGAAGAAATAAAGAAGAAAATAAAAGATTTTTAAAATCAAGTAAGAGAGGTAGAGGGAAAATTCGGAAGAGAAATGAGAGGGATGCAGGAAAATAATGAAAAATGAATCAACAACTGTACAAAGGAGACATTAAAAATACTGAAAGAAATAACACCAAAAAAACCCCACAAAACCAGACTAGACAAAATGGCAAAAGAGGTTAAAAAAAAATGCCAATAAGGAGAATGCCTTAAAAAGAATTGGTCAAATGGAACAGGATGTACAAAAGCTCTCTAAAAAAATAATTCCTTGAAAATTAAAATGAAGCAAATGGAAGTTAAAGAAAAGCAATTCACTAAGAAATATATGAAATCAAAGCAAAAAGAATGAAGAAAGGAAGACAATGTGAAATATGTCATAGGAAAAACAAGTGACACAGAAAATAGATGAAGGAGAGGTAATTTAAAAATTTTTGCACTTCCTGAAAGCTATTATTAAAAAAAAGAAGGTGGCAGAGCCAAGATGGCAGAACAGAAGCAGGACCTCCCAGCTGTTCCTGTTTCCACCTTCCCCAATCCATGTAAAAAGGGGACTCTAAACAAATTTTGGAGCTGCAAAACTCACAAAATGACATGGAGAAGCTAACCTCCCACTGAGGACAGCCCAGCAAGTAGGGAGGAATCTGCCAGCACAGCACTCTGGGAGCCTACCCCAGCCCTACACTGAGGCTTTAGCCCCAGGGCAGGCCTGACCAGCTGCAGCCTGAGGGACTCCATATTAACAGCAGCTGTGGCTGTTTCCAGATTTATCAACACACAGATTTGAAGGAGAAAGTGAGAGGTCAGTGCAGTCTGGACTTTGGGAACAGTAAGTGGGAGTGCGTGGCTTTTGCCCCCGTGGCGAGAAGCCCCTGAGGTACTGGCACAGCCAGCCAGGGCCATGGTGTCAGCTTCAGCTACTGGCCTGCAGAGTATAGGGGAACCAAGCACCAGTCTGAGGGGAAATTGCTCTTGCATTTATTTGCTTGGATCTGGATTGCAGTTTAGGGTGTAGGTCCTGGGGTGAATATCCAGTTTGCCAGAGCATGTGGAGACCTCAGAGAGCGTACCCATCTAATACCTCCAGGAACTGAGAAAACTCCAATTTTGGGAAGGAAAGCTCCCCTGTCTGGTGGCAGAGTCCTATTGTGGCAAAAAGCCCAGGGGTCAAGTGACTGAGGGGCGACATGACCAGGCAAAGGAAACAAAGTAGACAGAGGATTCCAACATTACAATCATATTTGGGGGACAAAAAGTAACAAAGCATGGGACAGGAGGAAGACAGTGAAGTCAGAACTCCTGAACCAAAAGCTTCAAAGAAAAATACCAGCTGGTTACAGGCCATAGAGGACCTTATGAAGCAGAAAAGAGAAGTGGAGGAAAAATTGGGAAGAGAAATAAAAACGATGCAAGAAAATTATGAAATAAGAGTCAACAGCCTGACTGAGGAAAATAACACTTTAAAAAACAGACTTACTCAAATGGCAAAAGAGTCTCAAAAAGGCAATGAGGAGAAGAATGCCTTAAAAAGTCGAATATGCCAGATCGAAAAAGTATCTCAAAAGCTCACTGAGGAGAATCATTGCTTCAGAATTAGATTGGAGCAAATGGAAGCTAATGACTTTTTGGGAAATCAAGATGCTGTTAAACATATCCAAACAAATGAAAGAATAGAAGGCAATGTGAAATTTTCTCATGAGAAAAACCACTGACCTGGAAAATAGATCCAGGAAAGATAATTTAAAAATTATTGGACTACCTGAAAGCCATGACCAAAGTAAGAACCTAGAAATCATGCTCCAGGAAGTTCTCAAAGAAAACTGCCCTGATGTTTTAGAATCAGAGGGCAAAATAGAGGTTGAAAGAATCTACCGATCAACTCCTGAAAAAGATCCCAAAAAGAAAACTCCTGGGAATATTATAGCCAGTTACCAGAGTTCCCAGATTAAAGAGAGACTATTACAAGCAACCAGGAAGAAACAGTTTGAATATAGTGGAAACACAATCAAGATAACCCACAATCTGGCAGCTTCTACAGTGAGGGATCGAAGGGCTTGTATTATGATATTCCAGAGATCCGATTAGCTGGGATTAAAAGCAAGAGTTACCTACATAGCAAAACTGAGTATCATGTTTCAGGGAAAATGGTAATTCAGTGGAATAGAGTTCTTTCAAACATTCTTGCTGAAAAAAAACAGAGGTGAACAGAAAATTTGACATTCAGATACAAGAAGCAAGAGAAGCATGAGAAGGTAAACAGGGAAAAGAAATCAGAAGGAACTTATCAAAGTTGAATTATTAACATTCCTACGTGGCAAAACAATAATTGTAACTTATGAACCTTTTCTCAGTAGTTGAAGGGAATGTATATATGCCTGTATTGGAGCGTATATGGGCAGATGAATACATATGTGAATGTTTGTATATATGTTTACAGGTATACATAGATAGAGGGCACAAGACCAATTTAACAGGAAGGGATGATACTTAAAATGTGAAATTAAGAGGTGAGAGAGGAATATAATGAGAAGAGATGTGGAGAGACAGAATGGGGTAAACTATCTCATACAGAATAGGCAAGGGAAAATGGTTACAATCAAGGGGAAGAATAGGAAGGCAAAAGGGAATGGGTCCCCCTTATTCCCATTGAATTTGGCTTGAGGAGGATTGATGAAATACACACTAAATATGCTATCTCATCCTCCAGGAGAGTAGGGGTGGGGGAAGGGGAAGGTGATGATGGAAGGGAGGGCAAGCTGGGGGAGAGGGAAGTTGGAAGCACCCACTTTTCAAAAGCGACAGGATTAAAGTAGAGAATAGAACAAGTGGGTGGTGGGATAGGAGGGAGGGAAATATAGTCAGTATTTTATAATATATCTATTATGTTATTTTTTGCATTAGCCACACATGTACATCCTATAATGAACTGCTTATCTTCCCAGTAAGGATGGGTGACAAGGGAGGAAGGGAATGAATTTGGAATTCAAAGTTTTAAAATCAAATATTCAAATTTGTATGTATACATACATATATATATATATACACATATATGTTTGTGTGTGTATATATATATATTATTAACAATACTATTTTACATGTAATTGGGAAATAAGATATACAGGCACTTGGGCATAGAGATCCACTGGAAAAGTCAAAAGGGTTATGGGAGAAAATATGGGAGAGAGCAGATTGGAGGAGGGGAAATCCTGTGGGACTGCTATTTTGCAGCATTTTGTAGGGGAAAAACGGGGAGTAAATTTGTAACTCAAAATATGGCAGAAATGAATGATGTAAATTAGAAGTTAATAAAGCATTTGGAAAAAAAAGAACCTATAAATAATCTTTCAAGAATTTATCAAGGAAATATATATATAGTTTAGATATATATTTTGATATTCTAGAATCAGAAGGTAAAATAGACATTGAAAGAATCTACTGATGACCTCCTGAAAGAGATCCCAAAATGAAAAATGCATGGAATATTGTAACCAAATTCCAGAATTCCCACGTCAATAAGAAAATATTGTAAGCAGCCAGAAAGAAACAATTCAAGTATTATGGAGTCACAGTCAAGGTGACACAAGATTTAGCAGCTTCCCTCTCAAAGAATTGGAGGGTTTATAATATGATATTCCGGAGGGCAAAGGAGATAAATTTACAAGCAAAAATCACCTGCCCAGCAAAACTGAGTACAATCCTTCTGTTCTAAAATGGATATTCAATGACATAGAGGACTCTTAAGCATTCTTGTTGAAAAGACCAGTATTGAATAGACAATTTGATTGATAAAGGCTCAAGAGAAGTATATAAAGGCAAATAAGAAAGGGAAAACACAAGGGGCTTAATGCATTTAAACTACTTACATTCCTACATGGGAGATGATATTTGCAACTCATAAGATTCTTCACATTATTTGGGTAACTATCATAGCATAACAACAAAAATAAGAAGAAGAAGAAGAAAAGAGAAGAAAAATTGGAAGAAGAAGAGGAGAAGGAGGAGGATGAAGATGAGAAAAAGGAGGATGAGGAAGAGGAGGAGGAGCAAGGGGAGGAGGAACATATATGGACAGAGGGTACATTTGTAAGTTGAATAGGAAGGGATGATATATAAAAATAAAATTAAGGGGTGAATCAGGAATTTTCCAGGAGTCAGAGAAAGGGAGCTAAAGACATAGAATGGAATAAATCATCTCACATAAAAGAGGCAAGAAAAAATTTTGCATTGGAAGGGAATGTGGTGGGGTAAGAGCATGTGAGGAAATCTTAGTCTCATCAGAATTGGTTCAAAGAGGGAATCATATACATAGTCAATTGGGTATAGAAATCTCTTTCTTACCCTATAGGAAAGTAGATGGAGAACAGGATAAGTAGTAGCTGACAGGAGGGAGGACACATTTCAGGAAGTGGTAGTCAGAAGGAAATCACATGTGAGGAGAGACAGGGTGAAAGGACAGAGAGAATAGAATAAATGATGGAAATATCATGGAAGGAAATATAGTTATCAACAGTAACTTCAAACAATTGAAACAAATTTTTTTCTGATAAAGGTGTTCTTTCTCAAGCATATAGAGAACTGAGTCAAATTTATAAAAATAAGACATTCCCCAAGTGATAAATGATCAAATAGATATGATCAGTGTAGACATGAAGTAATCAAAGCTATCTGTAGCCATATTTTAAAAATGCTCTCACTCACTATTGATTGGAGAAATGCAAGCTAAAACATTCTGAGGTACTACTTCAGTCCTATAGGATTGGTTAATAGGACAGAAAAAGTAAATTACAAATGTTGGGGGAAACAAGGGGAAAATGAGACTTTAATACACTGCTGGTGGAGTTGTGAATTGATTTAACCACTCTGCAGAGAAGTTTGGAACTATAAACACAGGGCTATAAAACACTTTGTCCTAGCAACAGTATTACTAGTTTTTTATCCTAAAAAAAGAGAAAAAAAGGGAAATACAAAAAAATATTTAAAGCAGCTATTTCTGAAGGCAAATAATTAGAAACTGAGCAGATGCCCATACATCGGGGAATGGGTGAAGAAGTTATGGTATGTAATTATGATGGAACACTATTATACTAGAAGAAATGATGAGTAGGATGCTCTCAGAAAATCTGCAAAGACTTGAATGAGTTGATGCAAAGAATACTGTGTACAAAATAACAGCAATATTGTACCATAATCAGCCATGAATGACTTAGCTATTCTCAGCAATACAACAATCCAAGACCCCTCTGAAAGACATATGATGAGAAATGCTATTCATCCCTAGAAAAAGAACTGTTGGTATCTGAATATAGATTGAAGCATACTGTTTTAGGATTTTTTAATTTTTCTCTTGAATTTTTTTCTTGTCTATGTTTTCTTTCACAACATGACTATTATGAACATGTTTTACATGACTACATATATATAACCTATATGGAATTGCTTTTCTTCAAGAATGGGGGCTGGTGGGAAGGTAGAGACCACATTTCATACTTATAATTAAAAACATAAAAGTTAAAATTGTTTTTGCATGTAACTGGGGAAAATTTAAATACTAAATTAAAGCTTTAAAAAAAAGAAAAATTGGGTGGCTAGGTGGCACAGTGAATATAGTACTGGCCCTGGAGTCAGGAGGACCTGAATTCAAATCTGACCTCAGGCACTTAACAGTTACTAGCTGTGTGACCTTGGACAAGCAATTAACCCTAATTGCTCTGCCTTCCCCACTACCAAAAAAAAAAAGAAAGAAAAATTCTAACTGGACCCAAACTTAACAAGAATTCTAGAAAAATTTAAAGACAGAGGCAAAATTGCTAGGGAACAAATTCGGAAAATAAGTGAGCATAATGCTAGAAAATCTTTTTTAAAACAATTAACAGTTTGGTGTAAGAGACAAAAATAGTAATGAAAATAGCACCTAAAGAAACAGAATTGGCCCAATTTTAAAAAGATACTGAAAAACTGGTTGGAGAGATAAGCTCTTTTAAACCAAAATTGGCCAAATGGGAAAAGAGATTCAAAAATTCTAGAAATTAATTCCTTAAATATTAGAATTGGGTCATTCCCCAATTGATAAAGTGTCAACGGATATGAAAAGGTAGTTTCCCAATGAAGAAATTTAAACATTTTGTAGTTATATAAAATGATCAAAATCATTATTGATAAGAGAAATTCAGATCAAAACAACTCTGAGATATCATTTTACACATACCAGATTGGCTAAACTGATAGAAAGGAAAGCGATAGATGTTCTAGAGGATGTGGCAGAATTGAGATACCAATTCATTGTTGATGGAATTGTAAAATGTTCCAACACAAATATGCATATAAATGTATGTATATGTATATATAATCAAATAGAAGACTTTCAAGCATTCCTGATGAAAAGAGAGAAACAGAATGGAAAATTGAACATTCAAACAGGATATAAAGTTAAACATGACAAAGTAATCACAAGGGACTTAATAAAATTAAAATGCCAACATTCCTATATAGGAAGATGATGCACATAGCTCACAAGAACTTTATAATGATTAGGACAATTAAAAAGAATTTACATACATACAGTTCATGGAAATGAGTTGATTATCTCAGAATGATCTCCCCAAAATTGAAGGAGTAATGCACTAGTGGAAGGGAGAAGGAAAAAGTAGAATGGGGAAATTTTTTTTCACATAAAGGAACTTTTATAAGGGAAAAGGAAGTAATACAGCAGTGTACAATACTTGAATCTCATTTTCATCAGAATTGGTTCAAAGGGAGAAGAATATACACATAGACACTCAATTGTATATGGAAATGTAATTTACTGAGTAGGAACTGTGGAGGGAAAGGGGGAGAGAAAAGGAGGGCAATGATAAAAGGGAGGGCAGATAAAGAGAGGTATTGTTAGAAATGAAGTAGACTTTTGAAGAAGAATAGGGTAAAAAGAAAGAGGAAGAGGAAGAAACAGAAGAAAATGGGATGGAAGGAAATACACAGTAATCATGGCGAATATATGAATGGTATGAGCTCATTCATAAAATGAAAACAGATAGCAGAATGGTTTAGAAACCAGAATTTAAAAAATGTCATTTGTAAGTAAACAGGTGAAACTGAAAGATATATAAGACTTAAAGTAAAGGGTTAGAGAAGAATCTAATAGGCTTCAGTTGAAGTAAAAAAAAGGCAACATAATTAAATCACACATAATTAAAAGAGGTAAGTTGGGAAACTACATTATGCTAAAAAATACCATGTGCTGTTACATAAAATAGAACATTTCTCCAGGAAGTTTATCTGATAAAGGCCACATTTCTTAAATATATACTGAGTATAAACCTGAGTCAAATTTATAAAAATAAGAGCCATGCCTCATGATACATGGTTAAAACTGCTGTATTCAGAGGAAGAATTCAACCTATTCTTAGTCTTATCAAAATAATTTCACTTTTGATTATAAAAATAAAGTTAGAACCACTCTTTGATGCCACCACACACCTATCAGAATAATTACAACATTGTTGTTTGTCCTTCATTGTCTTTTTAAAACATTAATCAATTTATTTACTTTTAGTTTTCACCATAAACTTTCATAAGATTGTGTGTCAAATTTCTCCCCATCTATCCCTTCCCCCACCCTAAGACAGTATGCAATCTTTTACAGGCTCTACAAATATATTGATATTAAACATATTTTCACATTAAACATGTTGTAAAGAAGAATTAGAATGAATGGGAGAAATCATGAGGAGAGAGAGAGACACACAGACAAACAGACACAGAGACAGAGAGAGAGCGAGAAAATGAGAGAGACAGAGCAAATAATATGCTTCAATATGCATATACACTCCATAATTCTTTTTCTGGATATGGATGGCATTTTCCATCATGAGTCATTTGGAGTTGTCAGATTCTTGCATTGCTAAGTAAAGTTAAGTCTATCAAAGTTAGTCATCACACAATGTTGCTGTTACTAGGTTCTGTATTCTATCAAAAGCTTTCTCTGCATCTATTGAGATAATCATATGATTTCTGTTATATTGTTATTGATATGGCCAATTCTGCCTATAATATTCCTAATTGTGAGCCAACCCTGCATTCCTGGTAAAAATCTCACCTGATCATAGTCTATTATCCTCATGATAAATTGCTGTAACCTATTTGCTAATATTTTATTTTAATTTTTTCATTTATATTTGTTAGAAAAATTGGTCTATCATTTTCTTTCTGTGTTTGAGTTCTTCCTGGTTAAGGTATCTGTACTATATCATATAAAAAATTGATAGTACTCCCTCTTTGCCTATTTTGCCAAATAGTTTAGGTAGTATTGCTATTAATTGTTCTTTAAATGTTTGATATATTAAAAAGATTAGATTAAAAGATCAGAGAACTTCGAATATTATTTTCCATAAGGCAAAGGAGCATGGATTTTAACCAAATATCAACTCCCCAGAGAAATTGAGCATAATTTTTCAGGGGAGGAAATGGACATCCAATAATTTAGCAAACTTCTAGATTATCCTAATGGAAAGACCGGAGCTCAACATAAAATTTGATATTCAAATACAAGACTCAAGAGAGGCATAAGAAGCTAAACATGAAAGGAAGAAGAAAAAAATGTTAAGGGCAAACTCTTTACATGGGAAGATGATTCTTAGAACTTTTGAGAACTGTATCTTTTTTACAACATTTAAAAAGCATACATGTAGACAGAGAGTATGGGTTTAAGGTGACTTTGATATGGTAATAAAAAAAACATAATTAAGTGATGAAAAGGGATTGTAATGGGAGAAGGAGAAAGTAGGAAGAAGAAAAGAATAAATTACATCACATGAAGAGGCTTAAAGACATATTACAGTAGATAGAAAAATGGGGGGGGAGAGATGAGTATTGATTGAAATTTACTCTCCTCTAATTTGACTCCAGTTGGGACAAACATAGTTAGGTATAGAAATTAAACTTGCCCTAAAGGGATAGGAGGCAAAATGGTAAAGGAAAAGGAGGGGGATGTGTAGAAGGGAGGACAAATTAAGGGAAGAGCTGGTCAAAAGTCATGTATAAGCACGTGATTCTAAGATATTTAAATTGTTTCTTTCATGCTGCTTGCAGTGTTTTTCTTTTATCTGTTAAGTCTGGAATATGGATACAATATTCCTTGGAGATATAATTTTTTTTTCCATTTTTCAAATGCCTTATTAACTTCTGATTTACATCACTCATTTCTGCCAGATGTAGAGTTACAAATTTACTCCCCATTTTGCCCCTACCCACTGCCCCAAAACAGCAGTCCCTCATGATATCCCCTGCTCCAATCTACTGTCTCACATATTTTCTCCCATATACCTTTCAACATTTACAGTGGATCTCTATGCCCAGGTGCCTGTAAATCTTATTTCCCAATTACATGTAAAATAGCATTGTTAATAATAATTATATATATATATATATATATTCAAATATTTGATTTTAAAACTTTGAATTCCAGATTCATTCCCTTCCTCCCATGTCACCCACCCTAATTGGGAAATTAAGCAGTTCAGTGTAGCTTGTATATGTGTGGCTAATACAAAACAATAATATAGTACATATATTGTAAAAGATTGACTACATTTCCCTCCCTCCTATCCCACCTCCCTCTAGTTCTATTCTCTACTTTGATCTTGTGCCTTTTCAAAAGTGGGTGCTTCCAACTTCCCTCCCCCCAGCTTGCTCTCCCTTCCATCATCCCCCCTCTCATTCCCTCCACACCCCCAATTTTCCTGGAGGGTGAGATACCCTATTTATTGTGTATTTCATTACCTTCTCAAGCCAATTTCACTGGGAATAAGGTTGACAACATTCCTTTTTGCCTTTCTATTCTTCCCCTCCATTATAACCATTTTTCCTTGCCTCCTCTATATAAGATAGTTTACCACATTCTGTCTCTCCCCATCTCCTCTCATTATATCCCTCTATCACCTCTTAATTTAACCTTTTAAGTATCATCCCTTCATGTTAAATAAGTCCTGTGTGCTCTATCTATGTATACCTGTAAACATATATAAAAACATTCACATATGTATTCATATGCCCATATGTGCTCCAATAGAGACATATATATATATATATATATATATATATATATATATATATATATTTCCTTCAACTACTGAGAAAAGGTTCATAAGTTACAATTATTGTTTTTCCATGTAGGAATGTTAATAGTTCAACTTTGATAAGTTCCTTCTGATTTCTTTTCCCTGTTTACCTTCTCATGCTTCTCTTGCTTCTTGTATCTGAATGTCAAATTTTCTGTTCAACTCGGGTTTTTTCAGCAAGAATGCTTGAAAGTCCTCTATATCATTGAATGACCATATTTTACCCTGAAACATGATACTCAGTGTTTTCTGGGTAAGTGACTCTTGGTTTTAGTCCCAGCTCCTTGGACTTCTGGAACATCATATTACAAGCCCTTAGATCCCTCAGTGTAGAAGCTGCCAGATCCTGGATTATCTTGATTCTGTTTCCACAATATTCAAATTGTTTCTTCCTGGCTGCTTGTAATATTCTCTCCTTAATCTGGGAACTCCGGTAACTGGCTATAATATTCCTAGGAGTTTTCTTTTTGTGATCTTTTTCAGGAGGTGATCGATGGATTCTTTCAACCTCTATTTTGCCCTCTGGTTCTAAAATATCAGGGCAGTTTTCTTTGAGAACTTCCTGGGGGATGATGTCTAGCTTGTTACTTAGATCATGGCTTTCAGATACTCCAATAATTTTTAAATTATCTCTCTTGCCTCTATTTTCCAGGGCAGTTGTTTTTCCAATGAAGTATTTTTCATTTTCATCTATTTTTGTTACTTTTTATTTTGACTTTTCCTTGATGTCTTATAAAATCATTAATCTCCCCTTGCCCAAATCTAATAAGTAAGAAATTATTTTCTTTAATTAGCTTTTGTATCTCCTTTTCTCTTTGGACAATTTTACTTTTTAAGGAGTTCTTTTCTTCAGTCAGTTTTTATCTGGTCCAACCTCTACTACCAATCTATTGACTGTCTTGTTCACCTCTGATTTCTTTTCCCGTTTTTCTTCTACTTCTCTTATTTGACCTTTAAAATCCTTCTTGAGTTCTTCCAAAATGTCTTTTGGGGCTTGAGACTAGCTCATATCCCCCTTTGTTTTTTTCTGATGTAAGTTTGTTGAAGTGTTGTCCTTTTTGAATTTGTATTTTGATCTTCCCTGTCACCAAAAATGTTCTCTATTGTCAAGCTTTTAGTGTTTACTTTGATTTTTCTTTTTTTTCTTCTTACTCATGATATTTGCTTATATCCTGGCTTTTAAAGTTGAATTCTCCTGCTGGAGCACAGATGTCCCTGTTATAAGCTTCTTGCACTGGGAGCCAGAGGCCCGGTCAGTACTTCCGAAGGTTGGGGCCTTAGGTGCTGGCCACTGGAGGCTATAGGGGTCTGGCAGTTGACATGGTACTGAGCTGGGCTGAGTGGTGGTGTCTGGAATATGCTGAAGCCAGGTGGGGTTTTTCTGTGTTTCTCAGGGCTACACTGAAGCTTGGTTATTTCTGCTCCTGGAGGACACCTGCCCAACCCAGGGATGCCCTGAAGTATGGGGATATCCAGCTGTTGGAAGAGGCCTGCCCTCCCATGCCTGCACCAGATAACCTGGTGGTTCTCTAAGCTAGAGTATGCCAGTTTCTCTGGCTTTGGTAAGACTTGTGGGTGGTCCTGGTCTTGGCATTTACCTGTTCTACCACTCTGGGGCTCTGGGTCTTCAGCTGCATTGCTGAGGTGGAACCTGTCACACACTGTAACTGCAAGCTCTGTTGTGATAATGTTTCTCCTTGCCCTGGGATTGCCACCCAGTATTGTGACCAAGATCCAAGTATGCATAAAGCAACAGAGTCCTGCCCCCAGTTCCCATAAAAAAGACCCCTGTCATTTCTTTCTGACCAGTTGTTCAACACTCTAACCATCTGTGTGCTGAGAGCTCCAGAAACTGCTGTTGCCATTGTTGATTCAGTAGCTCCCAATATTACTGGTTTATTAGAGCATGATATGCATTGGTGTGGACTGAGCTAGACTGTTCTCCATTCTCATCCAGGTGTCACAGATCTTTCTTGCAGAACTTATATGTTGTCTTTAGTGTCTGCAGCCTGGGATGTCTGGAGCCTACTGCTACCATTGATTCAGTCACATTGAGGCCTACTCCCAGTTTACTGTGGCTTGTTCTGCTCTGATGTGTCCTGCGTAGGGGTTGGAGGGAGAGTTGAGGTGAGTCCCTGATTTTAGTTTTCCATCTTCACTCTGCCTCTCTCCACTACCTATTTTAGAGATGAGGAAATGGAGGACCAGAGAGATGAAGTAATTTATCCAAGAACACAGAAGCAATAGGAGACCTTGCTACGATTGGAATCCAGTTCATCTAACTCTCAAACATGAGTTCCTTCTGCTCTATTAAATTGTCTCTCAGAATACAAGTATGAGAAGGAATCATCCATATTTCTAAAGCCACAGACCTTTCAAAGTGTAAAGAGTGGAATATTATTCCAAAAAACTACCAATATTATATGATGATGATAAGTTGGTTATGTTTGTCATATAGTATTTCAAAATCAAAATGTTTGCTTTCATTTTATCTTTTCAGAATTTAAATATTCCCATATTTAGTAATAAAGTAATCCAAAAAACAGAGAACCTTGCATTTCACTCACTTAACTCACAAGTTACACTTTAAGGATGAACATATTTTTAAACTTTTCAATACCAGATGGAATAAACCTGATTTCTAAATTCCAAATGATATAGTTCCTTCTATACTAATTTCACATAGCATATAAAAGACTATCAGATAATTGGCAACTTCTATTTTTCATTTTTATAAAACATATTCATGGGAGCTATGATTAGTGAAGAAATATAAGAAATCCTTTCCTATATAATATCATTTTTAAACCTCATTTATAAATTCATATTTCATTTTCATCTCTCTTCCAGACAGGGTAATGCAAAAGTGTTGTTTCATTCCAGTGAAAAGAAGGAAGAGGGAATCTTTAATGATTTCAAAAACTTGATACTTCCATTGAAAGGGTTCACTATTTGTAGGCTTTGGTAATACAATACAACTATAGATAGTGAGCCAAGAGTTATATAACATTTCTCCTAGGTCATCATGGGTAATAAAAAGAGGGAATGTATTTAGAAAACAGCAGGTAACTTAGCTGCTGTGTTATTTTAGTTTTTGCAGAGTTCTGGATGTGTTTAATCTTCTTGCTTTGGGAAGCTAAAGCATCTCCTTATCTGACTGTATATAGAGAAAACAGTTCTCTAGAAAAATAAAATTTCTTATTCAAAACAACATAACTTAACCCAACTAGCATATAATGACATTTTAATTAAGATAAATAAGGGTCTTTGTACAAAATGTATATACTTACTAGAAGACAAGGTCTTAGAGTTGTAGGAATAAAGTATCTGACCCTCACATGTCATACTCATTAAATTTTTGTTTGGCCTGGGATCAGTGGAAAAAGACTACTTTTATGAATTATAGTTGGATCTAAACAACTGATGAACAATAATAATAATGGAAATACACATCTTTCTATGTCATTTTCTGTCTACATACACATAATGTATTTAATTTTGGAGACCTGATCATTAAATACTTTAAATTCAGCCCTTAATAAAAGACAAAAAAAAGTGCAGATTTAATTCATTGGTTAGGTTATTTGCCTCCAGGTTTCAATGACAATCATAATCATGGTTTAAATGAAATATTTAAATGGAAACAAAAATGAGTTGGGGCTCTCTAACAGGCTTTTTTTTAAAGAAATGCATCATTGTATATTTATATGCATTAATTCTCCTCGCAAAAACATAACTCTTTAACATTACTACTAAAAAGAAATTATACGAATACTTTATTTTAAAGTTTGGGCCAATCTTTACATTAACCAAACACTGAATGTAATTAATCACCATGTTTGTTAATGCTTTAGTTGCACTGACATACCCTAATCATTATATAATCTACAAACTTAGTAAAAAAAAAATGTATGTGTTTAATATTTCTTGACAATGTGAATTCCAAACCCTCCTGGGACAGTTCTACTACTATAAGCTTGAAGGTCACTTCTTTTCCAAAGTCCTTTCAATTTTGTTCTCAGCAGCTTAATATTTGAGTTGCATAACTCAACTTAAAGAATCATGGCTTCATCAATTTAAGAGGAAATAAAAGGCATAAAGAATAAAGATATCAAGTGCATAACAAGTGGTAAATACTCCTGCTTTTCTAGTTGTGGAAAAGCTTCTCTTCTGTTTCTCCTACTCTTCAGAAAGCTGCTGAATTTGTTTTCATATAATATTGTTTACTGGAAATCTTCATTAAATAGCCTGAACAGAACTTATTAATTGGCTTTTTAAAAACAAATCACCTTATAAAAATCATACTTTATTTTTTCCTCTTAAGAGTATACATTCTTTAAGATAGCAGTCATACTTTGGTATTTCACTCTATTCAGGATTTTATCATTTGAACACATAGAGATAATTTTACAAAGGAGACTGGAATAGAGTGGTCCAACAGGTCAAAAGAGAATAAAGGAAGATCAGATACAAGAAAACAAAAGGAGGAAATTGTTTTCAAAGTAGTCAACAGACTAACAAATATCGATACCTATTCTGTGCATCCTAACCTTGCCCCAAAGACAGTTTAATAATAAATGATTTTTAAGTAATACCATCAAAATTTTAAAGTGTCACATAATGGTCACACCCCACTTCTTTTGCAAATCTGTGATGATTATGCAGTGGATGACCAGGAAGAGGTGGTAATTAAGCAAATAAATAAATAATAAGGAGAGGCTCACTTTGCTAAGATCAAAAAAGAGGTAATTTTTAAACTATGTCAAATATAAGATGAAGATTAAAAAAGGGATAAGACCACCATTTAGGATGTAAAGGGTAAAAACAATAATGAGAAGCCTGAACTACTTAGTTCATATTTTGATTCTCTCCCCTCCACCCACATTCTAGGGGAATATTGCTTTTTTAGGAAAGGAAGAGACAAACATAGCTAAAAGAGAATTGAAACCAGTGGTGTGCTGTAGTTAGCTCAGGTCAGTTGATCAAAGTTGATTGTTAAATATCTGATGAGCTTTTATTTATACCTCAGAAATGTAAAAAAAAACCACTATAAATCAGGAATTGATTTATTGTTTTGTTGATTTTCTAGACCCATGATTGAAACCAAAGATAGCAGAAGAGATCATAAGATTTCATGTTGGCTTTCCTTAATTAAATCACATGGCTTAGAGAAATTCTATATAATAATAAAATTTATAAATTAACACTGGTAATATTTGAAAAGTTAGGAGAACAGCAGAGGCACTTACTACATATTTTGAGGATAATTGTTTTCTTTTCTACTTTTTATTTTTTTTAACTTTCAAGCATTTTTTTTCTTCCTCCATCCTTTCACCCCTTCCACTAGGAGGTAAAGACAGAAAAAAAATACAGAACCACTTTTTGTTTTCCCTTTTTTTGAGAAAGAAATGAATTGGAGGTAGAATGTATTAATTTTAGAAAAGTGTGATTGACATCTATTCCTAAAAAGAACAATATTAAGAAGACACTTTATGATTATTTTAGATCGATAAGTAGAACCTTCTAAAGGATATCATGATCTCACCAAGAATAGGTTTTTCCAAACCAAACACATTTCTTTTTGGACATAGTAAATTGACTGAATACACATTGGAATAGCATAGACACAGCATAGTTAGATTTCAGCGAAACATTTTAAAATATCTCTTATCATTGTGGATAATATGACTACCTGCAAAGAATAATAATCATTGACTCAATGTCAACTGGAAGAATGACTCTAGTTAATTTCACTACATACATACCTAACGTTGAATACTAAGACAATATTGTAATGAGTGACTAAGATCTATGGTATCAAATTCAAATAGAAATAAAGGGCCCCTAATCCATACATAAGAATCCCCATGGGCAGCATATTGACTTATAAACTTTGAGAAAATAAGTCATTTTGACAATTATAAATATTCAAATTAACTATAAAGAACATATGAAGGAAGACACTATCTGAATCCAAAGAAAGAACTAATACAGTATATATAGATTAAAAAAACGTTTTAGTATTATTACCTTTATGGATTTTTATTTATTTGTCAAATATTTCCGTATTACATTATAATCTGGTTCAAGTTGCAGGAGTTTGGCCATGTATTTGACCCTTCTGCTTTCAATGATGGCTTAGAAATTCTAGTAATCAAAATGGGAGGGGTGACAGAGTCAGGACCTGAAAAGATCTTAACAGGTTAAGACCATGGAACAACAATAATTATTAATTTCAATTAATTTCAATGCAAATACTTTTTATATTTGGGATTAAAGAATCATTTTCACAAATACAAGATGGGGGATGTATGGCTAAGCATAAGGACATCTCCTAATTATTAGACTATAAACTCAATATTATGCAAGAGGGAGATATGGCAGCCAAAAGAGTTAATGCTATCTTTAGGTGTATTTTAGAAACACTGTGTGTCAAGATTGTTGGTGATTTTCTGACTGTACTTTTCACTGGTAGACAACATCTGCGTTCAGTTTTGTGTGCCACATTTTAGGAAATACATAGAGAAACTGAGGCATATCTTAAGGATGGTGACAAGGATCATTAGACAGTGAGAGGCAATGCCAAATAAGGATCCATGGATGGAACTGTAGTTGGTTAACTTAAGGAAGAGATGACTTGGGCGTGGGAAAGCAAATAGCGGTCTATAAATATATTAAGGACTGTTGTGTGAGGAAATTATTAAATTTGGTCTTATTATGCTTAGAAGGCAGAACACAGAATGCTGCATATTACAAAAAATATAGATTTATGTTTGATATAAAAAAGTTATAGCAATTTACAACTGCTGAAAGGCACAAATTTTCACTCCTTGAGGTCTACTAATAAAAGTTGCAAAACTTATTGTTCTCTGCGTTCCCTTTCACTTTTTGACTCTCATTCTGAGAACAGTGTTTCTTCAGGGGAGATATTCTGAATAGTCAAGTTACTTTGTAAAAAAAATGTAGTTAGTGTGATATAAAATATTCTTAGTGAGATGATGCTATCTTTTAGTATGGACTAGATATCTATTCAAAATAATCACAAACCATCCTCTTTTTTTCAAATGCTTTATTAACTTAAGGTTTACATCATTCATTTATGTCAGATTTTGAGTTACAAATTTTCTCCCCATTTGTCCGCTACCCACCACCCCAAAATAGCTATCCCACAGGATACTCGCTCCTTCAATCTGATCTCTCCCATATCTTCTCCCATACCCCCTTCGTTTTTTTCCAGTAGGCATGGTGGATCTCTATACCCCAGTGCCTGTATATTTTATTTCCCAATTACATGTAAAATAGTATTAATGGTATATAGATAGATAGAGAGATAGATATAGATACATAGATATATATATATAGATAGATAGATAGATATGGATATAGATATATATACTTATATACATATATACTTATATATACATATATATACATACATACACACACACACACATATATAAACATTTGATTTTCAAACTTTGAATTCCTGATTCATTCGCTTCCTCCCTTGTCACCCACCTTTACTGGGAAGATAAGCACATCAATATAGGTTGTACATTTGTAGCTAATGCAAAATATTACCATAGTAGATATGTTGTAAAAGACTTGACTATATTTTCCTCCCTCCTATCCCACTTCCTACTTGTTCTTTTCTCTACTTTGATCCTTCCTGTTTTCAAAAGTGGGTGCTTCCAATTCCCCTCCTCCCCAGCCTGCCCTCCCTTCCATCATTCCCCCTCTAATACCTTTGCCCTTTACTCTCCTGTAGGGTGATATACGCTACTTAGTGTGCATGTCATTCCCTCCTGAGACAAATTCAAGGAGAATAAGTTTGACCCATTCCCTTTTGCCTTCCTGGTCTTCCCCTCCATAGGAACAGTTTTCCATTGCCTCTTCTATATGAGATAGTTTAGCCCATTCTGTCTCTCCCCATCTCCTCTCATTTTATTGCTCTCTCACCTCTTAAATTCACCTTTTAAGTATCATCCCTTCCTATTAAATTGGTCCTGTGCCTTCTATGTACTCTTGTACACACACACACACACACACACACACATATACACACATGCATTCACAAATATATTCTTATGCCCATATACCCTTATATATATATATACATATACATATATATATATATATATATATATATATATATATATTCCCTTCATCTATTTTTAAACTGAGAAGAGTTTCATCAGTAACAATTATTGTTTTCCCATGTAGGAATGTAAAGTCCCCTATTCCATTGAATAATGATATTTTCCCCTGAAACATGATACTCAGTTTTGCTGGGTGAGTGATTCTTGGATTTAATCCCAGCTCCTTTGGCTTCCAAGCCCTTCGATCCCTCAGTGTAGAAGCTGCCAGATTCTGTGTTATCCTGAGTGTGCTTCCATAATATTCAAATTATTTCTTCATGACTGCTTCTTATATTCTCCCCTTAATCTGGAAATTTAAGAACCTGTCTATATTATTCATAGGAGTTTTATTTTGGAGACAGTTTTCAGGAGGTGATCGGTGGATTCTTTAAACCTCAAGTTTGCCCTCTGGTTCTAAATCATCAGGGCAGTTTTCCTTGAGAATTTCTTGGAGGATGATTTCTAGGTTCTTTCTTTGATCATGGCTTTCAGGTAGTCCAATAATTTTAAAATTATCTCTCCTGAATCTATTTTCCAGGTCAGTGTTTTTTCCCATGAGATATTTCACATTGCCTTCTATTCTTTCATTTGTTTGGATCTGTTTAACAGCATCTTGATTTCTTTTGAAGTCACTAGCTTCCATTTGCTCAGTCTAATTCTAAAGGCATGAATATCCTAAGTGAGCTTTTGAGATTCTTTTTCCATCTGACAAATTTGGCTTTTTAAAACATTATTCTCCTCATTGGTTTTTTGAGCCTCTTTGTCCATTTGAGTTAGTCTATTTTTTAAGGTGTTATTTTCCTCAGTCAGGCTGACTCTCATTTCATAATTTTTTTTTGCATCATTCTCATTTCTCTTCCCAATTTTGCCTCCATTTCCCTTATTTGCTTCTTCATATCCTCTATGGCCTGTAATGAGCTCGTATTTTACTTTGAAGCTTTTGGTGCAGGAGTTCTGACTTCACTGTCTTCCTCCTGTTCCATGCTTTTATCCTTTTTGTCCCCAAAATAGGAGTCTAATGTTGGATTGCTTTGCTTGGTTTTCTTCCTTTGCCTGATCATGTTGCCACTCAATTACTTTACTTTTGGGCTTTTTGCCACCGTAAGACTCTGCTACCAGAAAGGGAAGCTTTGTTCCAAATCCTGGGGTTTTCTCAGCTGCTGAAGGTATTAGTTGTATGCCCTCTCTGAAGCCTCCACATGCTCTGGCAAGGTGGTCACATACCCCAGGCCCTCCACCCTAGACCACAATCCACATCCAAGCAGGTTAAAGCAAGAGGGATTACCCCCCCCCCAACTGGTTGCTTCATCCCTCTACAATCTGCAGGCCAGGAGCTGAAGTTGCATGTGGTTGTGGCTGCACCTCAGCTCTCAGTGGCTTCTCTCTCCAGGGGATAAAGGCCAACTACCCACTCCCAACTACTGGGTCCCAAAGTCCACACTGCACTGAACTCTCACTTTGTCCTTAGGATCTATGGATTGATAATTGTGGAAACCACCAAAGCTGATGGTGATCTGAAGTCCCTCAAGCTGGTGGTTGTTCAGGCCCTGCCCTGGAGCTAGAACCTACAGAGGGCGGGGCTAGGTTCGGCTGCCAGAGTGCTGTGCTAGCCGATTCCTGCTGGCCTGCCGTGCTGTCCTCAGTAGGAGGTTAGCTTCTCTGTGTCATTTTGTGCGTTCTGTAGCTCCAACGTTTGTTCAGAGTCCCTTTTTACATGGATTGGGGGAGGTGGAATAAACCATCCTCTTAATAATGTCCTTTTAGGAATATATATCAATCCCATTTTTTGCAACAGAATAAAAACCTACTGAAGACTCAACTGATGGAGAAAAGTGATTTCATTTAGCCATTAGGGCTTTCCTCCCTCTAAATTATCTTGTATTTACTTATCCATGTTTATGTTTGAAAATTTAGTACAATGTAAGCTCCTTATGTGTGTAAGTTGTTATTTCATTATTGTGTTCCTAGTGCCTCATGTGCAATAGTTCATAAATGTTTGTTGAAGTTATATAGATCTGCCATCAATTTGTTCTGTAATTGTGGTGACCTTGTGAAGTACACTAGAATTGTAATTTCTATCTTGCATCAGTTTTGAGCCATTCCACTAGAGTAAAGTTTTTCTTAGATTTATTTGAATGGACAAAATGTTTTTGAAAGTCATCTCATTTGATCATTACAAGTAGCCTCTTATACAAAAAGTTAGGCATTTTTGCCCCATCTTACAGAAATGCAAATTGAGACAAGTAGAATTTAATTATCTAATTGATCTCCAGATTCATCCTTCCAATATCATTCTCCACACCACCACCAAAGTGATAGCCTAAAAGAGGTCAATCATGTAATTCCCCAGCTCCAGAATCTTAAGATTCTGAATGAGGTAGGGTTTGAAACTAGGTGTTTCTCATTCCAAATATCATGACTTTGCCATTTTCCATACTAACATCAGTAAGAAGGAAGAAACAAGGGACACAGAAAAATATATATTATATTTTAGATAGTTGAGGACAGATATGGCCCTCAGGATCCAGGCTACCTGAGACTATTAGAAACAAATATCCCTAGGGTAACAGTCAGGGAAAACTGAAATTAAATTGAATGCCCTCTTCTTTGCTGGAATTTGAACTATTGTACTATCGACACATCTGGGAGCATTTAACTGAAGCAAGCACAATCCCTTCCTTCAGCAGAAAAGTCATAAGGCTGAATAAATACCAAGGTAGGTATGCATGTGCGTGCGTGCGTGTGTGTGTGTGTGTGTGTGTGTGTTTGTGAAAGATGTTTCTTGGCAATACTCCAATGTGTCCTTGTGGTAGGACCCTTACTGATAACATATTAAAGTGGAGAGTAATCTCCTAGAATCATTTTTTTAAGACACTGATATCAAGGTTTAACCCTTGTGGTGAAATGATTTAAAAACATTTCACTAGAATGACTACTTTCCTTGAAGTCTGATTAAGTACATTTCGAATCTCAGAAAAATTAAAAATCAATACAAGTTACATGCCAGTATTAGAAAATATTTAAGTTTAAACAAAACCACCAATATGGGGAGGAAATTAAGAAAGCTAAGCAATAGTTTTGATTACTTAGTCTGACAGGTTCATCTTCTTAAAGATGGAATATAACTCTTCAAACAAACATCAGGAAAATTGGTAATCCAGACCAATATACTAATAGTATCAATACATAACCAAGAATATTATGTGGAATAACCCACACAAAACAGCAACAACAATAACAAAACAAAACAAAATCATACCACAGTTATAATATTTTAATATCATTACCTTTTTACGATTATATTTTACATATTCAAACAGTAAATTGACAAAGGTTATTTAAAGAATATAGGAAAAAAAAAAACTAGCCAAGCAGCTGGTATCATAGAGTTAGAAGGGATTTGATTATTTCATCAATTCAGGAAACATTTTTTAAATTTCTATTACTTGCAAACCCTATGCTAGCTAGGGGAGATGCATACATTGAAAAAAAGCAATCTTTATACTCTAGTTGCTGGCATTGTATTGAAGAGACAGGGTGCATGAAAAAAAGTGTATGGTGTATACCAAGAAGATACAAAGTAATTTTGGGAATGGGGTCACAAGCAAATTGAGAAATCGGGTTTAGCATTCTATAGGAAGTAGTACTTAATTAGATCCTCAAAGAAAGTTTGGGATTCTACGAGGCAGAGGTAAGGAGAGAATATATACCAGGCATGGGGACTATTTGTGCTTAGGCATGGGAAAAGGAAATAGAATGTTTTGTATGAGAAAGGCCAAGCAAAACAATTTTGAGTAAATCAGTGATTGAAGGCATGAAATGTGCAACAAGGTTAGAAAAGCAAGATTATGTATTCATTTAAAAATGAAACAAAAGAGTTTGTATTTATGTTAGAAGCAAATTGAAGCCAATGAAGATTCTGGAGCAGGGGAATGACATGATTGATCTGTTTCAGGTTATCACTTTGGTGGTGGTGTGGAGAATGAATTAGAGTGGAGGGATGAAATAAGGAAATCAATTAGGAAGAGATTGAAATTGTCCTGGTGAAAGATAACAAAGGTCTGGATTTGGATAGTCACCATTTGTACAGAAAAGAGGAAAGATTCTGCATGCATCATGGAAATATAATAGACATCTCTGGGTAAGTGAAGGGATATGAGGAGATGAATGAGAAAAAGAATTGAAGATAGCACTGAAGTAGTGAACTTAGGTAACAGGAAGGATGGTACAATAAAGATTGGGAAGTGATCTGATGCTTTTCTTTCATATAATCTGTTGCTACAACAGTATAACATATACTTTGAATAAGATTTTTAAACATTGTTGTTTTAAGTTCTTCTGATGATATCCAGGGAGAGCTGTTTATGATAAGAGATTATGAGCATTTTTATTTGAATGCTATTCTGAAATAATTTCTTCTATTATTCGATATGTTTGCAATATTATGGAGAGATAAAGCATTAAATTTGGAATCAAAATGTATGGGTTTGAAACAGTTGATATATTTATATGTGTGTCATCTTGGATAAGATATCTAATTATACTCAACCACCATATAGACATATAAGTTTTTATTATATATTAGGGCGCTAGGTGAAGCCCTGAGTTCAAATCTGGCCTCAGATACTTACTAGCTGTATCACCCTAAACAAGTCACTCAACCTTGTTTGCTTCAATTTCCTAACCTATAAAATGAGCTGAAAAAGGAAATGGGAAACCAACCCAGCATCTTTGCCAAGAAAAACCTAATGGGGTCATGAAGAATCATATATAACTGAACAATAACCACAACAACATATATTAGACACTGAAGATACACAGAGAGTTTAGCTCAATGGAAATGACATTATATTTAGATGTTTAAACTTGTTTTAAATCAAATTGTGTTAATTGCAAGCTATATGACTTTAGATAATTCTTTTAAATTCTATGATCCTTGCTTTCTTCATCTTTAAAATAACTAGATATTCTCTAAGCTTCCCTTCTAAATCCAGATCTATGATGATATGATCCCTCATTTCTTGTTTTATAATTTGGTATGTGGTGGTACAAATGAACAAATAAAATTTATAGAAAGGAGTGGATGATATCAGGGAATTACTATAAGGCTAGGATATGTGCAACAAAATATGATTAAGGGGATTAATGTGAAAAATGGAATGGGAGCTTGGAGTCACACTTTAAAGAGTTTTAAATTCAGAGAAGGGATGACTATAGATGCTATAAATTCAATGTTTAAGAGTTGAAGAATGACATGATATTATCTGTTCAACTACAAAAGGTTATGATCTGAGATTTCACTTTGACCCATTAAATTGCCAAAAATGAGAAAAGATGGGATTAGTAAATGTTGGAGGGACTGTGAAAAACAGGCATGGTAGGATACTTTGAATGGAGCTGTGGATGGGGCTGCTCCAATTTTCTAGAAGGAAATTTGTAATTCTGTTAAGTGACTACTTTTCAACTTAGAAATCCCATATATCCAAGGAAGTAAAAGACAGAAAGAAAGAAGGGTCACAAATACATGAAAATATTCTTAGCAACACATTTCTTAGTAGCAAAGAGCTTGAAAAAAATATATACATTTATTGTTCTTGGTATGGCTAAACAAACTGAGCTACCTGAATATAATAGAACCTTACTGTCCCATAAGAAATGATTATTGTGAAGAATACCAGAAATAGGAAGACATAAACAAACTAACATAAACTGAAATTAAAAGAATTAGGGAATCCATATAAACAATACCAATGGAAAGAACAAAAACAAAATGATTCCTATAGAAGTCTAATGATGAAGTTTGACCCTGAAGAAGATATATAAAAATGGAGGTGCTAAGTGGGGTTTTCAGTCAATGTGGGACACTTTATATACAGTCCTAATTGTTTAATATGTTGTTTAGTTATGCAGAACTTTGTCCATTCATTTTTAAAAATTATTTTTTGTAACATGGGATAGCTTTCTGTGTAGAGGAGGACACACACATACATTATCTATCTATCTATCTATCTATCTATCTATCTATCTATCTATCTAAACATATCCACACTTACATAAATATTTAGAAATTAAGGTAATTTAAAAAGGAAGACTCATTTTTTTTCAAACAACAGAAAGATGTGGGCATGGCTAGTTAGTGCAGCAAATAGGGCACTGGCCCTTGAGTTAGGAGGACCTCAGTTCAAATTCAGCCTCAGACACTTAACACTTACTAGCCATGTGACCTTGGGCAAGTCACTTAACCAGCCTTTCCCCCTTCCCCCCAAAAATAGAAAAAAAAAGACAATGATTTTAGAGGGAGATTTGTAAAGAATAGCTTGGAGAGGAAAAACACTAAAATCAAGAAGACAGAAGATAGTGTTTCCAACAATGCTGGAAAGATTTAATCAGAATCAAAACTAGGCTGGTAGCAGAGGGAATAGAAAGAAATGCAAAAATTTCTGAACTATTAGGACTTGGAAAGTAATTATGCATGCTTAATGAGTGAAAAGTAAGAGTCAAAGATGATGTCAAGGCTGACAGAGTATTGTAGGGTCATGAATGAAAATAAAAATAAGAATTTGGGAGAAGGAACAGGGTTTTTGCATGAGATAATTTGATGTAAATAGGTCAAATTTTCAAATCAAATTCCTTTTGATTCCCTGAAATCTTTTTCTTTGCAATGCTATTCTAACCCAATTGTATCACCCAATTTTTCATAAGGTGATAAAGTCATTTATTAAATTTTTCTTCCAGACTTTGCCAAGATTAGAGCCTCGTGTAGTATTTTCCTAAACTGAACTATTGTAGTAGACCACTTTAGAGTTCTGTTTACACTTCTACTAACACTGATTATTATTTTATTTAATTTTGACCTAAATTCTTCTAACTTTCTTTAAAAATGAACACTGGGGGGGAGGGGCAGAGCCAAGAAGGTGGCAAAGAAGCAGGAAAACTCCATGAGCTCCCCCTAAACCAGCTCAAATACCTATAAAATATGATTAAATCAATTTTAGAGCTACAGAAACCCCAAAATGAGAGAGAGAAACAAATCTCCCACTGAAGGCAACCCAGAATACCTATAAGAAAGTTCCATTTAAGCATACTGGGAGCAGAGTACAGCTCCAAGTGAGGCTGTGGTTTCAGCCTCAGGGCAGCCCCCACCAACAGTGGCTGGAGCAGAGTTTGGGAGAGTGGATCACCAGCAGCTGTGGCAATTTCCATAATTATCAACCCATAAATGCCAAAGACAATGTAAAAGTTCAGTGGGTAACTGTATTGGAACTGGGGGGGGGGGGAGAAGAGCAGGTCCAGCCCCTACCCCTTGGGGTGAGGTATGGTGGTGGCACTGTGACTGTGTAGCCACCACTGCATGGCTGCTTCAGAGCTCCTGTCCTACATATCTTAGTGACCATTCAGAGGGTAATTGCTCTCGCTTTACACTGCTTGAATCTGGATGACTGTCTTGGGTGGAGGTCCTGCGGTTTGTGACAAAGCGCCAGAGTTTGTGGGGGCTTCAGAGAAGGTATGCAACTAACAGCTCTGGCAACTGTGAAAATGCCAGAAATTTGGAACAAGTCTCTCCTCTTTGAAACCAGAGTTCTACTGTGGCAAAAAGCTCAAAAGTCAAATAATTAAGTGGCAATACGAGCAAGCAAAGGAAGCGAAACAAGGACAACAGTCAAAACTTAGACTCCTTTTTGGGGGACAAAGGGGATCAAAGCATGGAAGAGGAGGAAGACAACAAAGTCAGAACTCCTGCACCAAAAGCTTCTAAGAAAAATAGGAGCTGCTTACAAGCCATAGAGGAACTAAAGAAGGACTTTGAAACTCAAGTAAGAGAAGTGGAGGAACAATTGGGGAGAGAAATGAGAATGATTAAAAAAATATCATGAAAAAAGAGTCAACACCCTGACTTAAGAAAATAATATGTCAAATAATATACTAACTCAAATGGCAAAAAAGGCTCAAAATGCCAATGCAGAGAAGAATGCGTTAAAAAGCTGAATTTGCCAGATCGAAAAAGAATTACAAATGCTCATATGAAGAGAATAATTCCTTCAGAACTAGATTGGAGCAAATGAAAGTTAATGACTTTATGTGAAATCAAGATACTATTAATAAGATCCAAAGAAAAGGAAAAAAAATGGAAGGCATTGTGAAATATCTCATTGGAAAAACCAGTGACCTAAAAAAATAGATCCGGGAGAAATAATTAAGAATTATTGGACTACCTGGAAGCCACGATCAAAAAAAGAACCTAGAAATCATCCTTCAAGAAATTCTCAAGGAAAATTGCCCTGATATTTTAGAACCAGAGGGCAAAATAGAAATTGATAGAATTCATTGATAACCTCTAGAAAAGGATCCCAAAAAAGAAACTCCTAGGAATATCATAGCCAAATTCCAGAGTTGCCAGATCAAGGAGAAATATTACAAGCTGTCAGGCAGAAATAATTTAAGAATTATGGAAACACAATCAGAATAAGACAGGATCCAGCAGCTTCTACATTAAGCGATAGAAGGGCTTGGAATATGATATTATAGATGTCAAAGGAGCTAGGATTAAAACCCAGAATAACCTACCCAGCAAAATTGAGTATCACATTTCAGGGAAAATATCATCATTCAATAAAATAGAGGATTTTCAAGGATTCTTAATGAAAAAAGCAGAGTTGAATAGAAAATTTGACATGCAGATAAAAGAAGCAAGAGAAGCATGAGAAGGTAAGCAGGGAAAAGAAATCATAAGAAACTTATCAAAGTTGAACTATTTAAATCCCTACATGGAAAAATGATATTTGTAATTTATGAAAATTTTCTCAGTATGAGGATAGTTGAAGGGAATAGAAATGAATGTATATGTGTGTGTATACACACACATGCATGTCCATATAGGATGGTATATGTGTGTATGGATACATATGTGTGTGTATATATGTGTACACATATACATAGACAGAAGGCACAGGATCAATCGAAGAGGAAGGGAAAATATTTTAAAAATAAAATTGAGGTGACAGAGGAATAAAATGAGAGGAGATGGGGAGAGACAGAATGGGGTAGATTATCTCACATAGAAGAGCAAGGGAAAATCGTTATAATGGAGGGAAAGAACAGGAAGGCAAAAGGGAAGGGATCAACCTTACTCTCTTTGAATTTAGATCAAGGAGGGAATATCATGCACACTAAATTGGTTATCTTACCCTATAGGAAAGTAGAGGGGAAGGGGTTAAGAGGGGGTATGATAGAAGGGAGGGCAGATGGGGGTAGGAGGGTCGTTAGAAGGACACATTTTGAAAATGGACAGGGTCAAAATAGAAAATAAAAGAAGTGGGGGCAGGTTAGTATAGAGGGGAAGTATAGTCATTCTTTAACAATATATACACTATGAAAATGTTTTTTGTAACTACACATGTTCGCCCTATATTAAATTGCTTATCATCCCAGGAAGGGTGGGTGATGAGGGAAGAAGGGAAAGAATCTGGAATTCAAAGTTTTAAAATTAAATGTTTGAAAACATATTTTTATTATCATTATCCTTATTATTATTATTACTATTTACATGCACTGGGAGATAATATATACAAGCACTGGGATATGGAGATCCATCTTGCCCTACTGGAAAGTTGGAGGGGAAATGGGGGAAGATATAGGTGAGAGCAGCTTCGGGAAGGGACTGTTCAGTGAGATCGCTGGTTTGGAATGGCAAGTATGAAGAAGATGGGGAGCAAATTTGTAACTCAAAATCTTGTGAAAATGAATGATGTAACCCAAAAATAAATAAAATTAAAACAATAAAACAAAATATATTTTTTAAAATGATCACTGGATATGGACCAAGAGACCTGACTTCTAGATTCATCTTCCAGAACTTAACTATGTGCCCTTATTTAAACAGGAACCATGACATTCCTAGACCCTAGATTCTTTATCTCGAAAATGATGATTGAATTTAATGGTCATTAAGGTCTCAACTCTAATCTTCTATCACATTGGGAACTTTTCTGTATTTAATTCCTATTATTTAAAGATTCATCGTTTTAATGTCGTCAGTATGTTTGAATTTCACACTTCTTAGACATACCCACAGGTTGTCAGCATTATTATACATACATATAATTAAGATATAAGGTCTTATTTAAAATACTAAATAATAATTCTTTACTATAACAGAGCTCTCAATAAAAATGATTCATGATTTCACTAGCAATTTTTCTTACTTTGGGACCTTAGCACCAGCATATATTTTTTTGTCTCATTCATTCATTTCCTTTCCTCTTCACTTAATGACATCCATTTGAGACAAAACATCTAAAACAAACATATCCTTTTTAAATGAATATTATCTATTCAATCAACAGAATCTCCCATTTTGCAATTCAGGGGTTCTTAAAATTTTGGGGTGTTGTGAGCCCATTCAATATACTGTTTAAGACTGTGGACTCAGAAGAATGTTTTTAAATAAGTAAAAAAATGAAAAGTATTACAAAAGAAATCAATTGTATTAAAATATAGGTATAAAATATTAAATAAAAAGAAGTTTACAGATTCCTGGTTAAAAAATACCTTTCCTAAGTTATTGCCTTTACGTATGTCACATCAGGTATCCCTTCCCTGACTTTCAATACTATTTTTTTACATAGGGGGCATCTAACTACTGTCTAGCAAAGGCATTAATCCCATAGGAAGTTATTTTGCCTTTTATCTATTCTCTATTTGCTGCCAATTTCAAATACATACATACATACATATGTACATACTTACATCCTTACATACACACATCTTCCAACTCAAAGTTTAGTTTTATAACTTGTTTCTGACTTACGGGAAAGAACGTGATGCACTTCACCTGCCAAAATAAATATGTCTCCATCTGGGTTTGAATACTTCATTTTCTGTATCTAATAGATTTCTTAAATGGTTTGTTTGTCCTACTATTCTTCTCACAAAGCTTTCATCTTTCAGTTGTTGATTCTATCCAGATTGGATTCACTCAGAACTGGGCTGGTCGTATTGCCCTTTCATATATTTGATCAGCTCTGCCCTCTTTTTGTTAAGTGTTCTAAGATATTCCTGCCCTAATGTATTTGTTTTCTTTAAATTATAAATCATTCTACTTTCTGTTTTTCCCTTTCACGTGGTTTCCTTCCTTCTTTGTCCTTCCTATCAATAGCAGATAGAAAGCTGTATGCTAATGCCTCTATGCTTGTCTCCAACTGACCTTTCTTGGTGCCTCCTTGTAGCAAAAACCTTTGGCACTCAGCCTTAGAAAGCAGCCTTAAACTTGGGTCTCTTTCACAGTCCCCTGTGCTGCTCACATGTCACAATACATGGTTTCATTGATTTGTTTTTTATTTCCCCATAGTGACAATTTCACTTGATATTTTCTTCCACATGCTTTTCATTGCTACATGAAGAATCTGTTATATTTTCAGCACTGACATTTCCTCCATTGAAGCAAATTTCAAATAACTTAATCGAGATTTTTCAAAAGTTGTTGTGGCCAAAAAATATTTAGAGATAATTTTCTGCCAAATTATGTAAACAAGTTCTTAGAAAAAAAAATTGATTTGGTCATTACCCTCTTTAGTGTGTGCATTTAAACTCTTGTTCTAAATTAGGAAATTAATCAATTGGTTAACAAACTTTTTGCCTCTCAACCAATCAAGAAATGTTTCTGTGGCAAAACCAGTTTCAAGCTTAATTCATGTACATTATGCTAGGAAAAATAGAAGCTCTTGCAGGTCAAAGACTTCTTTGAGTCTTTGTATTTAAAATTATTGGAAAGGCCACATGAAAGTGACTGTGGGTGAGTTGGAGTGGGAGAATTTGAAAACATGATAGGTTCATTTGGTAGTCTGGTGAACCCTGTGTTCTACTTCTCAGAATAATGTTTTTTAATTGAAGGAAATGCTAAATTTCAGTTCATAATACCTAGGATCTATATAGTGCTTTAATGTTCACAAAGTATTTCAGAATCATTATCTCCCTTTATTCTGACAACAATTCTGGAATGTACTGGAAATTATTATCCCTATTTTACATATGATGAAACTGAGGTAGATGGAAAGTAAGCAACATGTCCAGCATTGTATAGTTAGCAAGCATCTGAAGTCAGATTTTAACTCAGGTCTTCCTGACTGTAAATTCAGTACTTTATCCATTGCATGATTAGTTGCTTCTGTTAAGTGGAGAAAAATAATTCAAACATATATATGTTTATGTATTTTACTCATGCTGTTTTATGGAATCTTTAAAATCTGTCCACCACACACCATATTTAAGAACTTTTGATATACTGGATAGGGACTAGATTTGCAGTCAAGAAGACCTGGGTTCAAGTTTTGCTTTTGATATGTTCTGTCTATACAAGTTTGTCTGTATATGGCATTCAACCTCATAATCCTTTAAGCAACTCTTAAAGATTGCACTTGCCGAAGTGCCTTATCAATAAGATTTCTTCATATATTGGGTTTGTATCCCTATTGCCTAATACAGTGACCTGCTCAGTCAGTATTTAATACATGTTCTTTTTTTGAATAAATTGCTAATTTGCTTCATTGGAGGGAGTTTCCACAGCAGAATTTTGTCCATCCCAATGGAATCATTGATTTAGATCGCCTCCACACAAACACAACAAAATTTCTTGTGCCTTGTACATAAATGTTTGTTTTATTCAGTTTAGTTTGATCCCTATGCCTTCTTGTTTGTCCACTTACTTTGCTTGTATTTGAGGCTGAGCCTTTGAAATAATTTTATTCTTCTTGTCTCAGATTACATAATTTTTAAAACAATCTTTGGGTTACTCCCTCCATAGACAAAAACATAGACTCAAAAGGAGCTGCCTTAATATATGGGTATTTGTCTAGTATTTCTGTGGTAGACTGTCTTAGTTGCTAGGTGGGTGAGGCATATCCCTGGAACAAAATTTATTCATCTTACAATCCTTAGGATTTTTGCAAATATTGTTAAAGTGAAAGGGCTTTAGAGTTTATCTAATTCAATACTCTTTATAGTTATGAGTGCCAGAGGTTAAGTGACTTATTCAAGGTCACTGAAAGAGTTACGGGTAGGCCTGGGTCTCAGGTCCAGGTCTTCTGATTCTCAGTCTGATACTCTTTACAGAAATCATCTTCCCTGTCCCTGAACCACATTATCTTTGATTTGCAAAGACTCAAGACACATAACTGTGGTTTCCATGGTAACTATTCAATTTCAGAGTAGAATATACAAATTTTAGCCTTGACTTTGATTATGGTATCACTGTAGAGTCAAACCATTTCACTAAAAATCCTCTCACCATCTTTCTTTGAAAATTATAAAGAGTAATTCCTAAGAACTGTATTAGATTTTTGTGTACCTTGAATTTTCATTAACACAATTTTTAAAAATTCAGTATAGCTTGTATTTGGTTTCTTTCTATTTTTTCCACTGAATTTGGTTCCAATAATAAATGAAATTTGATTATTCATATTAATATTCTTCCCTTCAAAGATAATGGGAGAATTTTCCTTCAGACAATTTCCATTTTCTTTACTCAGTACAGAAAGGAAAACAAGAGATGCTATGACAATTCCTTAAAAAAAAGATTATTTTTCCTTTTTACCAAATAGTTCAACTTATCTTATATATCAATATTTATTTCACCTTCCTCTTACCTGTTCCTTTTCTGTTCCTCATACAAAGTCTATAGCCACCAGAAGAAAACCATTGCTGACTTTCTTTCATCATCCTTCTGCCTGGCCTTAAATTTCTCCATTATTTTGTTCTATCTTAGTTCATTTGCTACCTATGAATGCTCAAGGGATATCAGGATATTTTACTCCTACATCAAAAGTTGACAGATACTACAGGATTGTCTTGTATGTTATTGGGATAACTTTGCAAGGTAGACAAGAAGTCAAATAATTATTTTGCTGTGTTCAATGAATACTTATATTTTTCTTTAATTAAAAAAATCTCAGTTACATGTAAACAGTTTTAATATCCATTTTTCTTAAAAATACTGAGTTCCAATTATCTCCCTTCATCCCTACATCCCCAACTCTCCATACCATGAGAAGGTGGAAATTTTGAAATAGATTATAGGGGTGGCCAGTTAGCCCAGCTAGTAAGATCACAGACCCCAGGGTAGGGATGACCTGGGGAATCAATACTTAGCACCACACCCAGAAATAATTGGCTGTGTAACCTTGAGCAAGTTACTTAACCCCAATTGCTTGAAAAAAAAAGAAATAATTTTTTCTGTCATTCCCTGATTGAAAGACATCCCTTTAATGTCCAGTTCTGTGCTACCACAAAAAGAACTGCTATAAATATTTTTGTATATAAAGATCCTTTTTCATTTTTCTTTGATCTCTTTGTTGTACAGACATAATACTGGCAATTGCTGGGAGGAAGGGTATGTATAATTTTAAATCCCTTTGGAAATAGTTCCAAATTACTCTTTAGAATGGTTCAATCAGTTCACAAATCCACCTAAAAGGGATTATGTTCCAATACTTTGACATCCCCTCCAACATTTGTCATTTTTCTTTTCTGTCATATGAGACAATCTGATAAACATGAGGTGGTACCAAAGAGTTTTTAGTTTGCATTCCTCCAATCAATAGTGATTTAGAGCATTATTTCATTATGAATGTAGATAGATTTTATTTCTTCTTTTAAAATCTTTCTGTTCAAAGAATTTCATCCAGGTGGTGGCAACATAGCAGAGTAAAAGCAGGGACTCACTTGAAATCTCCCCTAAAACCCTCCAAATATAAGTAAAATGATAACAAACAAATTCTAGAGCAGCAGAACCCACAAAAAAACAGAGTGAAACAAATTTCCCATTCAAGACAACCTGGATGGTCGACTAGAGAGTTCTGTTGTTCCAGGCTGGGAGAGGAGTGCAGTCTAGTATGGATCCCACTGGCACAGACTGGGCCCCTCATCAAACATCAAATAGACTTCAGGGGACTGAATTGCAGGAATCTGTGGCAGTTTCCAGACTTCTCCAAGGATACATTTTACATTTCCTTATATTTTTGCATTATTTTGATGTTATTTGACTGATTCTTGATGCTTCATAGTCATTAGCCTCTACTTACCCAATTCTAATTTTTAATATGTTGTTTTCTTCAGTTAGGTTTGGTACCTACTTTTCAATTTGTCCAATTTTCCTTTTATTTTTTTTTGGTTTTTGGAGGGCAATTGGGGTTAAGTGACTTGCCCAAAGTCACATGGCTAATAATTGTGTCAAGCATCTGAGGCTAAATTTGAACTCAGCTTCTCCTGACTGCAGGGCTGGTGCTCTATTCACTGCACCACCTAGCTGCCTCCAACCAATTTTACTTTTTAAGGAGTTGTTTTCTCCTGGTAGGTTTTATATCTCCTTATCCATTTGGCCAATTTTACTTTTATGGAACTGTTTTCTGCAGTGATTTTTCCCCCTTTTTTTAATTGTATTTTTAAGGGAATTGATGAATTTTTTTGACCTCTCTAATTTGACTTTTAAAATCCTCCTTGTGGGAGGCATAGTCAAGGTGACAGAGTAAAAGCAGGAGCTTAATTGAGCTTGTCCTCAATTATATTTAATACCTGTAAAAAATGATTTTAAAAAATTTTAGAGCTTCAAAACCCACAAATGACAGATTTAAATATGTCTCCAGCTGAGGAGGGCCTGGTAGGCCAACAGAATGAGTCTAACACACCAGGCTGTTAGCAGAGTGTGTGTGTGCCATGCAGGCACAGACCAGGCCAGAGCAGACCTCAGGGGACTGAATCACTGGCAGCTATGGTGGTTTCCAGACTCTCTTACTTCAAAAAATGCCAAAAAAAATGTAAAATGGTCATTGGGGAAACTCTGTTGGATTTAGGTGAATGAAGAGTGTGGTCTGACCCCCGTCCCCAGGATGGCATAGCTGGCAGTAGCTATGGCAGCAGCAGCAGTGACAATGGTGGCAGCAGCAGCAGATGCTTCCAGGTCTCCAGGTTCACACTTGGTGGGGGGACTAAACAGTGGATCAGAGGGCATTGCAGGAATCTTTCCTGGTATGGAGTCAGAATTATTTGTTTTGCCTTGCTTGGATCTGGATCACAGTCTTGGGTGGCAGTCCTGGGGTGAGGAATACTGGCTTGGTAGAGGTTGTTGAGGCTGTGGAGAGGTAGTGCTCCTCACGATTATGAGACAGGTGCCTTGAAGAAGCTCTGACAAGAACTGTGCAACACCCCAGAAATTTGGGACACAGGACTCTCCACTTTGAAAGCAGAGTTCTACTGTGGGAAAGAACTAAAAAATCCTGAAAAAAGAGTCAACAGCTTGCTAAAGGAGACACAAAATATACTGAAGAAAATAACACCTTAAAAATAGACTAACGCAAATGGCAAAAAAAGTCCAAAAAGCCAAGGAGGAGGAGAATGCCTTAAAAATCAGTGTTGGCTAGATGGAAAAGAAAGTTCAAAAGCTCACTGAAGAAAATAATTACTTCAAAATTATATTGGAGTAAATGTCAGCTGATGACTTTGTGAGAAATCATGACATTATAAAACAGATCCAAAAGAATTTTAAAAAATAGAAGGCAATGTGAAATACTTCATTGGAAAAACCACTGACCCAGGAAATAGATCCAGGAGAGATAACTTAAAAATTATTGGGCTACATAAAAGTCATGATCAGAAAAAGAGACTATGAATCATCTTTCAAGAGGAAGGATTATGTTGCTTTGACCATTCTTAAATCTGGGTTGCAAGCCAGACTGGCAATCCTGGGGTAAGAAGGAGCATTGGCAAAGCAGAGTTTACAGCAGCAATGGAGGGGGGGTGCTTTCTCAGAGTTCCAGAGCAGACAAGAGTGCTTGTGGTCATTCACTGTCCAGAGAAAAGTCCAGGAGAGGAGCAAGCACCTCTACTTAGATCATCCTTTATATCTAAATCATGTGCCCATTTTGACTTTATCTTGGCATATAGTGTAAGATGTCAATCTATACTTAAATTTTTACCAAATTGCTTTCCAGTTTTCCCAGCCATTTTTGTTATACAATGATTTCTTCTTCTCTAATATTGAATAGTTGAGTCTGTTTAATCCCTAGATTTCTATGGTCACTTAGTATTCTGTATTTTGTCCCTGATTTATTCCACGGATCCACCACTCAGTTTCTTAGCCTATATGAGGTTATTTTAATACAGTTTGAAATCTAGTACTACTAGGCCATCTTCTTTAATATTTTGTTTCAATGATTCTCTTGTTATTCTAAAACTTTTGTTCTTTCAGGTGAATTTTATTTTTTTAATCTCAAAAATGCTATTTTATAATTTTGTGATTTGAGTGGCAAAGCACTAAATACATAAGTTTATGTAGTCAGAAGTATCATTTTTATTATATTGCCTCAAACTGCCTATGAGCAAATTATATTTTGCTAATTTCTTAGACCTGAGTTTTTTGTGTGAAAAGTGTTTTGGAATTTTATTCATATCATTCCTGAATTTGTCTTGGCAAGTAGATTCAAAGTATCTTATATTGTCTTCATTTATTTTAAATGGAATCAATTAATATTAATATGGGAGCAACTTGCCAAAAGAGGAGAACAAGAAGGATGGAACAGAAAGGAGCAGAGCAGAGAAAAGCCCAAGCAGAGGTAGGACCAAAGAGAACTTAGAGGGAGAATACTTGTGATTTTGGCACTCTGTAGCACTATGTTGCTTTGTCAGACAAAGGAACCCTGTCTGTTGTTTTTACTGCTGTTATAAGTCCTGGAACTTTACTGTCTATTAGCGCTTCATTTCTCAGACAGAAACCTTGTCTGTTGATTTGTGTTACTTTGTCAGAGAGAAAGTGAATTGAGATGATAGTGCTGGCAATATGTGTGAATATTGTTGTAGCTCTGTTAAGCTTTGTCTTCTTAGAAACAGAAACTTTGAAGAGCTTAGAGTAGAGCAGTAAACTGAGTTGTGCAGCCTAACTGTGAGTCTGGGCAAGAGTCCTCTTAATCTATGCAAGAGCTGGGAGAGCTGCCCAACTGTGAATCTAGGGAAGAGCTGGGAGTGGTCAGCCCATGCAAAGAGTAGTGGGGTTTGGAAGCCAGCCTCAAGTTAAGATGAGAGAGGACTTTACTTGAGTATTCTGTATTAACTAATGAGATTGTGACTTACAGTGACCTAGGGGTAGATGCTGTTTGCTCATTCTACTATCCCTTAAGGATGATTGGTTTAAGGATAATTGGAAGTCAGCTTCTAGTTAAGATGAAGAAGACTTTATTTGGGTACTCTATATTGACTGACGAGTTTGTAACTTACTGAATGATATTATTTTGTTTAAGGCTATGTGGACACCTTAGTAATATGTTGTTATGCTATATTGTTGTGAATGTTGTGCTTTAGTTTCTTGAATTTTATTCTTTAGTTTATTGCTGAATAAATAGAGTACACTATACTATGCACTTAGATCCTTAAAATTGTTCACAGCAGCAGTCCTTGGGATAGCTGCTCATTATTGGCTTTACAGTAGTTAAGCAGGGACCTATGCTTTAAGAAAATCAGTTTGGTGGCTACTTGGAATATTAAACTGGAATGGGGAGAGACTTGAGGAAAGAAAGCCAGTCAGGAAAAGACTATAATAGTGTCGGTTGGAGGGTGATGATTGTGTGAATAAAATGAAGAGATATATACATACACACATAAATACATGCACACTTACACACATACATATAAATGTATGTATACACATGCATTTGTGTATATGTGCAGGCATGTACATATATGTATAGGCACATACCAATACATGTAGATGTATTGTATGTGTATCTGTATATGTATATACATATGCTTATGTATATGTATATCTATTGTATGTATATACTCATATATGCATCTATATGAATGGAGACAGTCAAGATAAAAGATAGTATTAAGAAATTGATTAACTGTATGATGTGAATGGGAGAGAAGAGTTGAGGATGAAAACCAGAATGCAAATATGGGCAACTAGAGAGATCCTATGCCTTTATAGTAATAAGGAAATTAAGACAAGGAGAGAGTTTTGGGGAAAAGATAAATTCTATTTTAGGCATACTGAGGATAACATAATGGCAGTACATCTAGTTGAAAATATTCAATAGGTCATATAGGACTGGAGATCAAGAGAAAGACTAGGGCTAGAGAATTCCAGGCACAATTGTTGTTGTTCAGTCATTCAGTCTTGTCTGACTCTTTGTGACCCTGAGGACTTTAGAATGCCAGGCCCCACTGTCTATGAGGTTTTCCTGGCAAAGATACTGGAATGGTTTGCAATTTGCTTTTCCAGTGGATCACCTTTTGTCAGAAGTCTCCACTATGACTTGTCTTCCTTTGGTAACCTTGAAGAGAATAGCTCATAGTTTTATTGATCTACATAAGCCCATCCACCATGAGGCACTGCTACAGGAGGGTCCAGCCCCATAGTAGATATTTTAAAATATTTGTTAAATTAAATTAAGTTAGTTATTATCACTTTATTTTTATAGCTTAACTTCTATTAAGTTTATAAGGATTGATAGAGAAAATAGAAAATAAACTGCACTTTAAGTTACAAGACTTGTTGGAACTTTGACAATTAGTAACTATGTGACTGTTCAAAAGTTACTCCAACTCTGTATCTATTTGTAAAATTGAAATGATAACATTAGCAAGATCTTCTTTAAGGAGTCATGAATGAAACACTTTTCTTCATTCAAATAGTAATTATTTTTACAGAATTTCAAATCAATAGTTTAATAATGTGATCTTTGCATTTCAAAATAAAATTGATTAATGACCTCACAATTAGTGAACTTTTTACTACCTTAAAAAAAGAATAGAACTTTAATTGACTTGTCTTTCCCTGCTTAGTATTTTCGTTAGTACTGTGCTTTTCCTCCATTTCAAGATCTTTTCACCCCTGCCATTAATCTCTGATGTGGAAACTTGTCAGCTCTTTAAAAAGAAAATGAGTACTTCTATAGAAAACATTGAATTTCCCTTATCAGACATGACTGTTAGGTCTTTAAAGACTCCAGCACACTATTTTAAGGCATGTGACATACTTTGACCCCAATCCCTTTTCTCAACCCTGGTTTCTATTGTGCTAATTTAGTGCCTCATTGGGAAGTTGTCCACGTTTTGCTTGCAGGCTTGGACTCACATTAAAGAACCCTCTTACACTGTGTGGAACCTGGATGCAATGTTAATTTACCTAGACTGGGCTTTTCAGACAGTCTCTAATATTTTTTAACATGAAGAATAAATAGCAAAGGTTAGTCTTGTAAGTTGTCAGTTACACTCAGTGCCTTACCTAGGCCTTTGTTTTCACAGCGCAGAGCATGTCCTCTAAGATTAGGAAGAGCACCAGGGCTATAGTGGGAACTAATTTCAAATTGTGGCTTAAAAATGAGGACAGGAAAGCTTTTTGACAATTTAGAAATAGCTATGGGACTTAGAAATATCAGGAATGACTGAAAAATGGCTTTTTCTCCCAAATATGCCATTCCCTCTCAGCCCTCCAATATTATGTGATGAAAAGAGGAGGTTGGAATTAAATTTATGTAACTAAATAACTATATAATATATAGTTATAATATATATATATAATTATATATAATAACATATAATATAGAACTATAAAATAACTAATATTATGTAACTAACAATGATATTTACAACACCAGTCTCCACCACCATTTTTGCTTGACAATCCAATTAAAAGTTGAAGTCAAGCTCACTGGCTTAAGATTCTCAGCCTTGGCTCACTTCCCTGAATTTGGGAATCCAGGTGCTTGACTTCTCCATCATCTATTTCATTCGTCATAGCATTTTGTAGATCCCTGAAAGTAGTTTGGCAAGAAAACATCTGTAAGTTCTTTTAGCTGTACCCTTTGATGTACAAAATTGGAATCTGGTGATTTTAAGTATTCCCTACTTGAGTCTTCATTTCTCCATCACAAATTTTTAGAAAGAGTAGTCACTGACCTCCAAGGTTCCCCTTACATGTAATTTAGTGAAAGATTTCCTCTTTTTGATTAGTGTCACTACAAGAAAGAGCTGTTACTCTCACTGACCTCCAGCCCTAAATGGTTGACATGATTATGAAGGCAAGTCAGGACATAGTTGCTGTCATAGTGTCAGAATAAAAGGTTAATAGTGTGGTGCTTTTGAAAGAGGGGTGTATTTAGAATCTAAAGGACCTGGATTCAAATCCTATTTCTATTTTTTTTTTACCTGTGTTATAGTGGGCAGCTCATTTCACCTCTCTGGACCTTAATTCCTCATAGGGAATGCTGTGCTGGTAATTGTTTAATGACTGGCTCTAGGATATAGTTAAGTTTAATATTAATTATTAATGCTTTGACTATCACTTTCTTAAGTTTAAACAATCAAGAAATTAAGCCCTTATTTGTAGTATTTTCCCATTTTTGATATGTAAATCCTCATATTGAAAATTTAACAGTGAGATCTCATAGGTTAAGCTGACTCCAACATGGTCATGTCTTTGGGGCAAGCAATTTCATGTTTTGTTTTGTTTTGTTTTGTTTTAACTTTCAGTGAGAAAACTCCCTCTACCAATACGGCCCAACAACTATTCTGCAACATGCTGAAACAATGGTTCTCAAAGTGTGGTCCATGGAGCTCTGAGGGAGCTTTTTAGGGAGTCTGAGCTCAAAACTTTTTTTGTGGTAATATTAAGATATAATTCTTTTATTAAAACTCTCCCTTTTCCCAAAACATATCTGTGTGAGGGTAGATATTTATTTCATAAGCTTCAGTTAAAACCACATATCCCAACAGATTGAATGCTGAAGCAGATAACAAGAATTGTTACCTTCTATGGTCCTTAAGACATTAAAGATTTACAAGATTGCATGAAACAGTGTTACTCATTTTACTTATGTTTTAGAAATATAGCTACCTTTCATAAAATGGTAATTGTGTTAATGTGTAACAATTTATTACTTTTCAAATGAAGTAAATGAATATTTAACTTCTAATATCTTAATAATTTTAAGAGTATAAAGGGATCCTCAGGCCATAAAACTTGAGTACTTCTGGACTGAAGAATT
This sequence comes from Petaurus breviceps papuanus, assembly GCF_028583685.1. Taxonomy (NCBI): domain Eukaryota; kingdom Metazoa; phylum Chordata; class Mammalia; order Diprotodontia; family Petauridae; genus Petaurus; species Petaurus breviceps. Next base: position 67,189,204 of record NW_027185655.1, read on the forward strand.
CCCTGGAAACAATGAGAATTCATTCCAAAAATTTACACAATCAGTCTGTATCAGAGTTAGGAAATCTTTCTGGCTTTGAATTCGGCTCTCTTTCATGTATGTTACCCTGCTTCTCACTGTTGGCCACACACCAAAAAAAAAAAAAAACTCTTGAGATTTGTAGTTTCTCCCAGTTTCAGGAAATGAATAGTAGATCAGCCTTTAAACAAGGTAGGGCAAATTTTTTTCATGCACAACTTTCAGATGAAGTTTTGGGAATAGGCCAAGAGAGGTGGGGATACTTTCACAGCAACAGTGCTACTGTAGCAGCAGGTCCTGGAATCTGTCACATCTTCAGGGCCCTTCTTTACAATATGAGAATGGATTTCTAAGTGTACAAACTGCAACGTGTGAACCTGTGAGCTTTGGTTTAATCAAAAGCACTCATTCCTAGAATAAGAAAACTGAAAGAAACAAGTCAGCTGAGGAAATGTGAGGCTTTACCCTGCCCCAGCCCTATGTTTTGCTTAACTGAGACTTTGGTTTTTAATGCATTCTGTTCAAGAATACACTTGCATAATTTAATAATATTTCTTATAAACACCCATGGAGAAACATGTCCTTATGATGCTTATGGTTTCTTTGTGGCAGGAGAGTACAATAGGAATGATACAGGAAGGAGGTCAGCTCTTTCCTCCACTGACCAGAGGCTTTTTTTCTCTAACTGGGGGCATGAGCATAAGATATTTCATGACAAGCCTTCTAAGTAAAGTATAATGATGTATGTGGGCCCAGTTCTATAAATATGCCTCATACACATGAGTCAAGGTTACAAAAAATAGTAATTTTCTCCCTCCATATCTTCCCTCCTTGTTTTTGACACAATAGAAAAAGATCCAATTCTCAGTAACTGATCTCTTATTCTCTTAATTAGATAATATAGAACTGTGAATATCTTTTCCCACCTTTTTTTCAGACTAAAAGCACTGGATCATTACCAAGATGATTCTCTATTCAAATTACCTTATTCTTTTTGCCTTTTTTTGTTGTTTGCCATGCTTGCATTTCCAAAACCTAAAGACTTTTGTTTAGTTAAAAGGAATATTTAGAAGTCATCAATTCCTAAAATTCCATTAGGATATCAGTTTTTCATGATGAATTATTCTTTTGTTTAAAAGCATTTTCTTTGGTTTTTGTCATATTATATTCCATTTTTGACCCTTCCAGTTCATTTTGGAGATCTGTTTTATCTGAGCTGTTTCTATTCTTGGACAGTTGCAATATTTTCTGTTCGATTTCATAGCTCTTGAGCTATAGAATCACATTTCTGAATGTGGTAAACCTGGTTTCCTTTTTTGGTTTTATATCCTGTGTATTCAACAATCTGAAATTTAGCCTCTAGATCTAATATTTGTGGGCAATTTGATTTTGAACTATTCTGAAATATGGTATTGAGGATATTTTCATCATTTTCCCCAGAAGCCAATTATGTTTAGATTATATCTGCATATTGTTTTACAAATCTGTGTTGTTTGTATTCACATATTTCACATGTTCTCTTTTTGATACCTATGAACTTTACTCTATTACGTGTTGTAGTATTAAGCCAGTGACTTCCCTCTCCTCCTTTCCTCTTTATGTGTTAATTTTATTGATATATTTGGTTTTATATTGCCAACATTTCTCCCAATATTGTTTCCTTTTGACACCCCCATGGCCCCATGCTGTGCAAGGAATAATATTAAAGAAAAAAAGAGAAAAAACCCAGAAACACCTATCAATACATTGATGAAATATGAAAATGTGTGATATTACAAAACCTTGACATTCCACCTCTATAAAGGTGTAGGATAATGATGTATTCTTACATTTCTTATTTTGGCCTATGTTTATTCTTGGTAATTTTGCAACATTTGCTTGTTTTGTGGTTCTTTCCATTTACTTTGTTGCAGTCTTTGTATACATTATTTCCCTGGCCCCACTTAGCTCACTCTGCATCAGTTCTTATGAGTCTTTCCTTCTTTCTCTGTATGTTTCATATTCATCATATTTCATAATGCATTAACATTTTATTACTTCTTTTATTTCCTTTTCGAAAATTTCCATGACTTTGCTAATATTTTTCAGGTTTTCTTAATGAAATATGATAGTTTGTGAAATATTTTCAAATGAAGATCTAATAGAGGGAAATGGAGAATCATATGGTGGGGATAAATAGGCTGTGGTGTATAATCTTTTGGAACACAAAAAGGAGGTCAGGAGTAAAGATGGACTGCTTATGTGATTAGAGTAAGGGCTGGCAGAGGAACACCCAGACTGGTCTGATGCTGGCCAAATGATGGCAGAAGAAATTAAGGAATACTTCTAGCATGTTGAATAGACCTCCTTTTTGTGACATGTGGGAAGATATTGGAAAGAGTTGTACAGAATAATGAGGTTTGGATGGATTAACTTTCAAATTTCTGGAGTTGTAGATTCATTTAAGCATATCACTATTGAGTTTTGAGACAAGAATAATTCTTTGGAGAATATTAGATATTTGCTCTCTTTATCCAAATTATGAAACCTTCATGGGACAGTATATGAAGAAAATAATTTTGAAAAATAGCGCAAAAATTACCAGGTTATAGAAAGATGCAGATAGACAGTTACAGCAAGGTAGCACAGTGAATAGAGGTCTGGAGTTAGGAGACTTGAGTTCAAATTCAGACTCAGACATTTACTTGTTGTGCTACCCTAGGGAAGTTACTTTAACTCTATCTACCTCAGTTTCCTCTACTGTAAAATGAGGATAATAGTAGCACCTACTTCACAGGGTTGTGGTGAGGATCAAATGAGATAATATTTCTTAAGTGTTTAGAATAGTGTTTTACATATACTAAGCACTTTTATAATGCTTATTCTCTTCCCCATTAAGACATGTTTTGTTACTACTTATTTCTTCCTTTTGCCTTCCAAACATTCTTGAAACATTCATCGCTATTATATTTTTTATTTGGCATTCTAATTGTGCCGATTGTAAATCAGATTGTGGAGGTTAAAGAAAGACAAGCTAGGATTCTGATTCAGTAGTGGGTTTTTTACATAGTGGACTATACTGACTTTTATCCCATATGAACCCAAAGAACATTTGTAGGAAAAAGATGCTGAGACATTCAAAGCATAAAGGGAGGATGAGCACAACACAGGACAAATTGAGACCCATATGGGGATTCTTGAGGCTATGTTATCCTGGAGGCCTGAAGAAACCAAAAGTTAGTCCAATGACTGCTTTACAGGCAAGAATTGGCATTTTCACTACTTGTAAAAACTTTAGAAACTTATCTAGAATTTGAAGATGGCTGGCTTACATCCCTGGTAGATAGCTGGATACAGAGAGATCACTAGGATGAGCCACAACCAGAAATAAGACAAGGGTAGGATCTCCCTTATTACAAATATTTAAAAGATAAATGGTTGTTATTTGATTATTTTAGCTTTCCCTCATGACATTATATATTATTATTTTTAATTTACTATTTTATTTTTATCCAGTTACATGTAAAAACAATTTTAATATTCATTTTTAAAACTCTGAGTTCCACATTCTTTCACATTCCCCCTCTTATCTCCACCTTATTGAGAAGGCAATAATGCAATAGAGGTTATATATGTGTGGTCATGCAAACCACTTCCATAATACTCATGTTGTAAAAGATTAACTATATTTCCCTACATCCTATTCCCCTTTTCTTTATTATCTCTCTCTCCTTTCACCCTGTCCTTCCTCAAAAGTGTTTTGCTTCTGACAATTCATTCCCCAGTCTGCCCTCCCTTCTGTCAACACCCATTATCTTATCTCCTTCTCTCCCAACTTTCCTGTAGTGTGTATGTGTAATGGGAATGCATATTTGGAAGATCTTCCCTGCCCCTAGGCTAAAATGCACCTGAAGCCTGGGGAGGGAGGCTTGTTTTTCAGTAGATACTTTTTGATTGACCAGTGGGTCAATAAGGTTGTTACATTCTCTGAGCCAGGAGAAGGCTATATAAGCCCTGATGTGAGGCTTTGTTTTGGGGGCTCACTTTGAGAAGTGTTCTGTGATTTGATCTGTATTCTGGGAAGCCATTGTCCAGGGCCCCCCGGCTTTGAAAAACCCAGATGTTGATTTGTTATGGATGTAATGGTTGGAAAGTTTGGAAATCTGTCTACTTGATCTGTTTCTGCCTTGATAATTCTGCCTGTATACTTTGAGGTTCGGGTTGCTGACCTTTTTCCCCTGAACAAGGTAAACGATATATGTCTGACTGATTAAAGTAAGCTTGTTAACCCATTTTGAGTTGCTTTCCTTTATCAAAGCAGATCCAAGAACCTGTATGGGCAGCAAATCCTGAGGACGTGCTTGGGGTGCTTGCCGCTACAGTATGTTATTCCTTCTTGATCAAATTCTAATGAGATTAAGGTTCACTCATTCCCTCTCATCTTCCCCCTTATCCCTTCCATTGTGAAAGTTTTTCTCGCCTCATTTATTTGAGATAATTTATCCCATTCTACTTCTCCCTTTTTCTTCCTCCCAGTAAATTCCACTCACCCTTTAAATTTTTATATGTATGATCCCTCCATATTCAATTCACACCTGTGCCTGTATCTATATATAATTCCTTCTAACTACCTTTATAATGAGAAAGGTCTTATGAGTTACAAATATCATCTTTCCATGTAGTAATGAAAACAGTTTAACTTTAATAAGTCCCTTATGATTTCTCTTTCCTGTTTACCTTTTCATGCTTCTCTTGAGTCTTGCATTTGAAAGTCAAATTTTCTATTTATCTCTTGTCTTTTCTCAAAAATGCATGAAATTCCTCTATCTTACTGAATATCTCCCACCACCTCCCCAAGGATTTTACTCAGTTTTTCTGGGGAGGTTATTCTTCATTGTAATCCTAGATCCTTTGCTGTCTGGAATGTCATATCCCAAGCCCTCAAGTACTTTAATGTAGAAGCTGCTAAATCTTGGGTACACTAATTGTGACTTCACAATATTTGAACTATTTCTTTCTGGTTGCTTTCAATATTTTCTCCTTGACCTGGGAGCTTGTAATGGGAATGTAAATTTTAAAGATCTTCCCTGCCCCTAGGCTAAAGTGCACTTGAAGCCTGGGGAGGGAGGCTTGTTTTTCAGTAGATACTTCTTGATTGGCCAGTGAGTCAATAAGGTTGTTACATTCTCTGAGCCAGGAGAAGGCTATATAAGGCCTGATGTGTAGCTTTGTTTTGGGACTCACTTTGAGAAGTGTTCTGTGATTTGATCTGAATTCTGGGAAGCCATTGTTGAGAGTCCCTGGGCTTTGAAAAACCCAGAATGTGGAAACCCAGATGTTGACTGGGTATGGATGTAATGTTTGGACAGTTTGGAAATCTGTCTACTTGATGTTTCTGTCTTGATAATTATGCCTGTATACTTTGAGGTTCAGGGTGCTGACCTTTTCTCCTGAACAAGGTAAACGATATATGTCTGACTGATTAAAGTAAGCTTGTTAACCCATTTTGAGTTGCTTTCCTTTAACAAAGCAGATCCAAGAACCTGTGGTAGCTGCAAACCCTGAGGACGCTTGGGGTGCTTGCTGCTACAGAGCTCTGGAATACAATTATAATATCCTTGAGAGTTTCCTTTTGCGCATCTCATTCTGGAGGACCTCAGTCGATTCTTTTGATTTCCATTTTAACGTATGGCTGTAGAATATCACAGCAGTTTTCCTCAATAATTTCTCAAAAGATGATGTATAGGCTACTTTTTATCATAATTTTCAGATAGTTCAATAATATTTAAATGATCTCTCCTGAATCTATTTTCTAGGTTAGTTGTTTTCCTTTTCAATAAGATATTTATCATTTTCTTCTATGTTTTCAGTCTTTTTGCTTTGTTTTATGATTTATTTTTATTTCTCATAGTCATTAGCTTCCATTTCTTCTAATTGCTAAGGAATTACTTTCTTCAGTGAGAATTTGGACCTCCTTTTTCATTTGGTCAATTATGCTTTTTTAAGATATTCTTCTATTCATTTACTTTTTGCACCTCTTTTACCATTTAACCTACTCTATTTTTAAGGTTTTATTCTCTTCAGTATTTTGGGGGGTCTCTTTAAACAAGCTATTGATTCATTTTTCAATGATTTCTTGAATCACTCTCATTTGTCTTCCCAATTTTTCCTCTAAATCTCTTACTTGATTTAAAAAAAATCCTTTTTGAATTTTTCCATGGCCTGAGATAAATTCATATTTTTCTTGGAGTCTTTGGATGTAGGAGCTTTGATTTTGCTTTCTTCTTCCAAGTGTGTGCTTTGATCTTCTTTGTCAACAAAGTAAATTTCTATAGGCAGAGATTTCCCTCCCACTGCCCCCCATTGCTTGCTTAATTTCCCATTCTATTACTTGATTTTTGACTCTTTGTTAAGTAGGGCTCTGATTCCAGTGTGTACCATGAACTGTTTGAAGTTTCAGGGATTTGATTCAGCTGTTTTCAGAGATACTTCTAGCAACCTGTAAGTTTTCAGTTCTCCCAAGGTGCTATGATCTAAGGAGAGGTATTTCCTCCTCTCCTGGTCTGTGCTTCAGTATGTGAGGGATGACAAGCTTGCTTTTCTTCCCTGGAACTTTGAGGAGGGTCTGTTTTCTGCAGCTGCCACAAGTTCCGTTATGCTAGTATTCCTCCTTTTCCCAGCACTGCCACTGCGGTCCTGAATCTGAGTATGGGTAAAGCAACAGAGTCCTACTTCATTGCTATCAAAGCGACCCCTGTTATCTTCTGAACAGTTGGTCAATCCCCTTACTGTCTGTTGGTTGAGAACTTCAGAAACAGTCACAGTTACTGCTGATTCAGTCACTCCCAAGACCTGCTCCTGGTTTTCTAGGCCCAGGGTTGTGCTGACACAGCCTGCACTGAGCTGTACCCCCTCTCACCCTGGTGCAACAGACCTTTCCTGTCTACCTTCTAAGTTGCCTTGGGCTGGAAATTTGTTTTATTCTTTCTTTTTGTGTGTTCTGCTGATCTAGAATAATTTTTAGAGTCATTTTTAAAAGTATTTGGAGATGTTTGGGGAAAAATCTTAGGAGAGTCCCTGCCTTTAAGCTGCCTTCTTGGCTCAACCCCTACTTATTGTTCTGGCATTATGTTGACCGACATTATTTTTTCATTAAATATAGAACTTATCTTTACTCATTTTCTCAGTTCCTCTGCTATTTTTTTTTTTGCTTTCTGTAAAGATTTATTTTCCTTCTCATCACTTTTATGTTCTTAGCTTATATGGTAGATTTTCCAGGATATTTTGATACTGGCATCATTTCAAGTTTACAGAATCAATGAGGACCATTGAATTAATACTGATCTGGCCCTTGAGATTACTCTTTAAAAACACTCAGACAAATGGACCTTGAGATAGAGGGATAGGCACAGAGGCAAAAAGGTGCAGAGACACAGATGCATAGTTAAAGTAAAAGCATCCAAGCTTCATATGGACATAGAAGACTACATATCTACTTTCCTCCTACATGTATACATATTGAAGAGCTGATTGTAGGTGGATATATTATTATAATTAATAGCACTGATAATAACTAGGATTTAAATAATACTTAATGGATTGCAAAATGCTTTACAAATATTTTCTCGTTTGATCTTCAACCAAACTCTGGGTTATAGGTGCTGTTTGACCCCATTTTAAGATGAAAAATCTGAGTCAGAGAGATATAAAATCATTTGCCCTTGGATATATAGGTAGTAAGTGTTGGAGGTAAAATTTGGACTCAGGTCTCTTCAACTTCAAGTCTAGGGGTCTACACACTAAGAATAAGAGATGGACCCAATATAATCTTGAGGATATGGAGACAGAGCATAAGTGAAAGGGGAGAAAGTCATTCCTATCCTCACTTGGGCATAAAAAGAGTCCCACAGGCTATACCATTTACAAAGGCACCAAAAGTAAAAAATGATTGACACAGAAGGGAACAATGTTCATCAAAGAAAACCAGTCTACCCTTTTGCTGCTTGCTATGTTTACACTCTGGGTATAAGTAGAAAGATAACTATATATCTATACATTTCTATATAAATATATATATATGTGTGTATATGTATGTATGTATACATATCTATTTCGATGTAAGTTGTTTCTTTTCATTCCTACACATTTTATGCTGGGCATGTAAATTCAGTCTATGGTGGCGTCTGTAGGCCTTTCCAGAATTTCAAAGTGCTTCATAATTTAAAAAAAAAAGGTTGAGAACTCATGCTATATGCCCTAAAATGTAGGGATTCCTATATTTTCTAGCCTGAATAATTTTCGGTGATCTGAGATACCATTTAGAAAAAAAAGAGTCATGAATTGAAAGCCAATATTCCAAATGAATTCCCAATGGGTAATAATATAGGATAAAAAGAGTTTTGTAGATGTCTTGGCACATGATCCAAATGTCAGGGCCCATGCCCTAATGACCCAAAGTAACTATGTGAAGTTATCAGGATTGCCCAATCATAGGTAATAACCAAGAGATCTTAAAATTCCAAATGTCTGCACAAATTATGAATATTCTTCTCAGTAATTCTTCAAGCTAAACTTGTGAACATCTTCATCTTCCAATCTGTGAAAGGTTGAATGAGCTTATAGAAATACAAGTCTGCAGTGGGTTTTCACAAAGTGAGGGATAATGTCTTTCATTCCTTTTGAATTCAAGGAGCATTTATAGGAACAAGATGCTAAGTCATTCATACCATAAAGGGAATATAACCACAGAACAGGGCAGATTGCATCCCATATGGAAATTCTTGAGACTTTATTATCCTGGAGGCCTGAAGATACCAAAAGTTCACCCAGAATTTGTGCATTTAAATGTAGGAACACATGACTTATCTAGAATTCAGATGGTTGGGTTGCATTCTTGACCTTAGTAGATGACTTAAGAAAAAAAAAAAAGCAGTCACTAGGATGCTCCACAACCAAAATAAGTCATTATTCCATGGTCAGAAATGGGACAGGGTATGATTTCCTATAACCAGAGGTGACACAGGTATTAATGCACTCTAGCTAAAATTCCACAATTGGTCTCCTTGATCATTCTGTTCTCCTGCTGTAGCAGCAAGCACCCCAAGCGTCCTCAGGGTTGCTGCTCATCCAGGTTCTTGGATCTGCTTTGATAAAGGAAAGCAACTCAAAATGGGTTAACAAGCTTAATTTAATCAGTCAGACCATATATCGTTTACCTTGTTCAGGGGAAAAAGGTCAGCACCCCGAACTTCAAAGTATACAGGCAGAATTATCAAGAGAGAAACAGATCAAGTAGACAGCTTTCCAAACTATCCAGCCATTACATCCACACCCAATCAACATCTGGGTTTTTCAAAGCCGAGGGGGGGCTCTCAACAACGGCTTCCCAGAATCCAGATCAAATCACAGAACACTTCTCAAAGTCAGCCCCAAAACAAAGCTACACATCAGGGCTTATATAGCCTTCTCCTGGCTCAGAGAATGTAACAACCTTATTGACCCACTGGCCAATCAAAAAGTATCTACTGAAAAACAAGCTTCCCACCCCAAGCTTCAGGTGCACTTTAACCTAGGGGCAGGGAAGATCTTCCAAATTTGCATTCCCGTTACACCTGCAGACTTTGAGTTTGTTCCTGTGACCTAAGATTGAAATTATCACTCAGTATATAGCCACTTGTCATATATCAATGGAATCCAGAATCCCTATTCCCCAATCTCACAATAAGAAAAATGCATCAGATTTTAACTGCAAAATGTTGCCAGTGTAGAGCTGTGACAATATAATTATTCTATCCTGATAGAATGGAATAAGACTGCAAAACTATTTCTTCCAATGGATTTCCTATGGTACTTAATTTCAGAGCCCCAGAATTTTATCCTTAATTTTCTAGTGATTTGGGTCATTCAGTATGGTTTTCTATGTGTATTTTTCCTCATTAACTGGATTGGTAAACTACTCAAAAATGGTGGTTTCAAGTTTTGATACATTTGATCCTTAGACCATTCCTATGAGATAAGCATTATGGGCATGATTATTCATATTTCACAGATGAAAAATTGGAAGTACAGAGAGGTGATGTCACTTGACCATGGTTACATAACTATGAAGGGTCAGAAAACCAATCCTACTCTAAGATTGTGCCTGTTCCATGATACCTTGCTATGCCTTAATAGGAATCATGTTTTAGGTTATTTTAGTAAACACCCTACAATGAAAAGAACAAAGATAACCAGTGTCAAACATTTAGTAAAATTTGATAGACATTGATGTGGTATAGTAGAAAAAGTGGGAAAATTTGCTCTCAAAGCAGAGGATCTATGATCAAATTCTGTTTCTCATTCTTACCAAGAGTTTACCTTAGGTAAGTCATTTCACTTATCTGAGCCTCAGTTTCTTCATCTGTAAAATGAAATGACTTGGACTTGATGGCTTCTGAGATACCTTCAGATTTTAAAACATAATACTATGATTTATTATCTAAAATTATATTCAACATATCTATATGAAAAATATTCGATATCAAATTTCTACATTACAGGTATTTTTTTCAACAAGGCACTTTATATTACTCCTTGAAAATCAGTAAAGATTCCTTGAAAGATAAAAATTCCTTTAAAGAAATAAAAATGAACATATACTCTCACCAAAGGTATCTTCCACTGTGATGAGAGACCTACACTTCATATCTTCTGCTCTTTCTGTTTTTTTTTTCAGCTGCATCGAATAAGATGCCACTTCCAGTTTGTCATCATATCTAATATTATCACCATGCTGCTGCCTAAGGCCTTGATTGAACCATACCTTTCATCCTCTCTCCTCTGACTGGAGGACTAGAGGATGGAAGGCAGACACGGGATTTTCAGACTCATTGCACTAAATTGGTTTCCCTCTGTTTTTTCTCTTTTTAAAAAACATTTTTTAAAAAATTAAATTTTATGTTTATTTTTAGTTTATATTATTTATTTCCAAAAGATTTTGGGTTACAAATTTTCTTCCCATCCATCCCCTACCCACCACCCAAACCAGTGATCCCACTGTATACCCCCTCCCCCAATGTGCCCTCTATTATATCCTCCCCCATTTCCCCTCAAACTTTCCAGTATGAAAAGATGATATGCATACCTCAGTACCTGTACACCTTAATTGCCAGTTGCATGCAAAATGTATAATATATATATATATTTAAAAATATTTGATTCCAAAACTTTGAATTGCAGATTGGCTCCCTTCCTCCCTCATCACCCATCCTTAATAGGAAGATAAGCAACTCAATATAGGTAGTACATGTGTAGTTACACAAAACATTTCCATAGTGGATATATTGTGAAAGAATGACTATATTTCCCTCCATCCTATCCCAACCCCACTTACTCTATTCTCTATTTTGATTCTGTCCCTTTTCAAAAGTGGGTACTTCTAACTTCCCTCCCCCAAAACCTGCTCTCCCCTCCATCATCCCCCACTCATCCCCTTCCCCCTTACTCTCCTGTAGGGTGATATACCCTATTTAGTGTGTATGCCATTCCCTCCCTAAGCCAGGTTCAATGAGACTAAGGTTGACTAATTCCCTTTTCCCTTCTTGTTCTTTTCCTCCATTGTAACAGTTTTCCCTAGTTCTTCTATATGAGATAATTTATCCCATTCTGTCTCTCCCCATCTCCTCTCATTATATTCCTCTCTCACCTCTCAATTTAACGGTTTAAGTATTATCCCTTCCTATTCAATTGGTCCTGTGCTCTGTCTATGTATACCTGTACACATATATACACATATACCCTTCTATGTAAACATATATATGTCTGTATATATATATATATGTGTGTGTGTGTGTGTGTATATAAATACACATACAAACATTATATTCACTTCAACTATTCTCATACTGAAAAAAGTTTCATAAGTTATGATTATTGTTTTTCCATGTATTAAGGTAAGTTGTTCCACTTTGTTATGTGCCTTATGATATCTTTTCCCTGTTTACCTTTTCTTCTTTTTTTAAAGCAATCGGGGTTAAGTAACTTGCTCAAGGTTACATGGCCAGTTATTACTTCTGGGTGTGGTGCTGAGTATCTAAGCCCGGATTTGACCCAGGTCATACCGACACTGGAGCCGGTGCTCTTACTCGTTGGGCTACCTGGCCACCCTCCTGTTTACCTTTTCATACTTCACTTGTTTCTTGTATCTAAATGTCAAATTTTCTATTCAAGTCAGGTTTTTTCATAAAAAATGCTTGAAAGTCCTCAATTCCACTGAATGACCTCTGAAACATGATACTCAGTTTTGCTGGGTAGGTTTTTCTTTGTTTCAATCCAAGCTCCTTTGACCTCTGGAATATCATATTCCAAGCCCTTCAATCCCTCAAGGTAGAATCTGCCAGATCCTGTGTTATCCTGATTGTGTTTCCACAACATTAAAACTGTTTCTTCTTGACTGATTGCAATATTTTCTCCTTGATCTGGGAACTTCAGAACCTGGCTATAATATTTCTAGCAGTTTTCTTTTGGGGATCTTTTTCAAGAAGTGATCAGTGGATTCTTTCAACATTTATTTTGCCCTCTGATTGTAAAACATTAAGACAAATTTCCATGAGAATGTCTTGAAGGATGATTTCTATGTGCTTTTTTTGATCATGGCTTTCAGGTAGTCCAATAATTTTTATATTATCTCTCCTAGATTTATTTTCCAGGTCAGTAATTTTTCCAATTAGAAATTTCACATTGCCTTCTATTTTTTTCATTTGTTTGTATCTTTTTAATAGTATCTTGATTTCTCATAAAGTCACTAGCCTCCATTTGCTCCAATCTATTTCTGATGGAATTATTCTCTTCAGTGAGCTTTTGAGATTCTTTTTTGTACATCTGGCAGTTTGGCTTTTTAAGGCATTCTTCTCCTCATTGAGCCTCTTTGTCCATATGAGTTAGTCTATTTTTTAAGGTTTTATTTTCTTCAGTCAGGTTGTTGACTCTCATTTCATAATTTTCTTGCATCATTCTCATTTCACTTCCCAGTTTTTCCTGCACTTCTCTTATTTCATTTTTGAAATCCTTTTTCAGCTCCTACATGGTCTTTAACCTGTTCATATGTTTCTTGTAAGTTTTGGCACAGGAGTTCTGACTTTGTGGCCTTCATACTGTTCTATGCTTTGATCCTTTTTGGCCCCAAAAAAGAAATCTAGAGTCAGGTTACACTGCTTGCTTTTCTTCCTTTGCTTGCTCATGTTGCCACTCAGTTTCTTGATTTTTGCTACTGTAGGACTCTGCTTCCATAGAGCAGAGCTTAGTCCAAAATCCCTGGGATTTTTACAGCTGCCAGTGCTATTAGTTGGCTTCCCTCTCTGAAGCCTCCACATGCTCTAGCACACTGGCCACACATCCCAGGACCTCTACCCCTGACAGCAATCCAGTTTCAAGCAGGTTAAAGCAATAGTGATTACCTCTTAGGATGGTCCCTTGTTCTCTCTACTATCTGCATGCCAGGAGCTCTGAAGCAGCCATGCTTCTGGGAGGCAGAGTCCAGACCACACTCCTGAACCACCTGTTCCCACAAATTCCACATTGACTTTCACCTTGTTTTTTTCATTTATGGGTTCATAATTCTGGAAACCACCACAGCTGCTGGTGATCCATTCTCCAAATGTCCCTCTAGGTGTGGCTGGTCAGGCCACCCTGAGGCCAAAACCACAGGCTCATATGGGACTGGGTGCTGGTCCTGGCATGCTGTGATGCAAACTTCCTGTCTGCCTGATGGGCTGCCTTCAGTGGGAGATTGTTTTCTCTCATCACTTTGTGGGTTCTGTAGCCCTTGTTTAGAGTCATTTTTCATTGTTATTTGAAGTGGTTATGGGGGGAGCACATAGAGTTTTCTTGCTTCTATGCTTCCATTTTGACTCCTCCCCCCACCCTATGTTTTTTTTTTCAACTCAACAGAACAAGATGCACCTGTGCTGGTTATGCTCTGATTTTCCTCCCCAACTTCTTCTTCCCTTTTCTATATTGTTCTTCCTTATTTGATTGTGGGCACCTTGAAGGGGAAAAATTTTGCTCTGGAAACAGAGGATCTGTGTTCAATGTCTGATTCTCATTTTTACCATGTGTTTACCTTAGGTAAGTCTTTTAACTTATTTGGGTCTTTTTCAATCAGTTTAATCAGATTTGAGCTCTGTGGTACATAAGTTATTTTCTTTACTACTGAATGTTTTATGATGTTGCTACTTGCTACTGAAGCTAATCACTCACTGAAATAACTTTACAAATATGTGAGATCTCAGAATCAAGGCAAGGACTATCTTTTTTATTAACTATATAGTCAGCACAGTGCCTGGCTCATAGTAGATGCTTAAACATGTTTATTGGATTACAGATACAGTATAGAGTGAAAAATTCCTTGTGGATGGTGATGTCCTCAAGCTGATTCAGTTGACTGATGGCACTATGTGGATTACATCAAAATTTGGAACATTGCAGAGCCACTGGGAAGATATATGTAATCATTTCAAGCAGTTTGGCCTGACCATTTACACAAGAAATATCAAGATATATAATGTCCATTATTCATATTACAACATGCATTTGTTCATCAGTATCATGGATAGAGATTGTAATTGGATTACATATTGAGACCAGATGTGAAGAGACTAGGGAGAGAGGGCTAGATTGCCTTCAGGAAAATGCAAAATTCCTTTAATAACCCCACACTTCCCATGAACACAAAGGCCAATCTTCAACACTAACAATCTCTGAAGAATTTAAAAACACTATCACCCAAAGATCATGGGAAAGGTAAATCTTGACTGTGAGCAAGGTGCAATATTAACCAATGAGGAACTTTAAAGATGGATAAGAATAAAATATCTTCAAGAAATTGTAGTATTGACAGAGAATATAGGTCTATCAAGTGATAAGGGAGGAGGGTTCCAGGCAACCAGTGTTGTACTGGTATTCTCCTGATGTCAGAAGAAAATGGGAGTGGCTCCTAACATTTTGTGGCAATAAAACATACATGAGAGTCACATAGGGTGGCACAATATAGATGTTTAATCAATCACTGAAGGAATATCACAAATATGTGAGATCTCAGGATAATTTTAGTATTTGAGGACAAAAGTAATGTTTATATGCGCTATCAGTAAGGATGTAGGAACAGTTTTTAGAAAAATTCTATCATGGAATAGAAAGAACTCTGGATTTGGGTACAGCATACCTGGGTTCAAATCACCTTAGTTAAAATTACTATCTGGAAGTCCTTCAGTAAGACACTATAGATTTTTGGACCTCAGTTTCTTAATCTGTAAAGTATGAGACTTAGATTACAAAAAGTTGAAAGTCTCCATCTCTAAGTTTCTGATTCTATGATAAGGATGATTGAATGCAATTAAATGAAACATAATTTTGTTTTTATTTCTCAAAGAAGAAATAGTTTGAAGTGTTTGTCCCATGTCTCCAATATCAGAAGGAAAGAGAAATAGAAGAATGACATAGACTTTGCCATTGTGGACCACAGTGGGAATCTCAAAGTCTATGTGCCAAGAAGTCATCCCCTACAGAAATCCCCCATTGAGTAGACTGTCTGTTAAGGGGGAGATTTGAGATCTGTGATGCATAAGTTAATTTCCTTGCTACTGAACACTAATTAGTTCATTAAAACTAGAACACAACACTGGGCTGCTACCTATAATTAAATCTGACTAATGAAAGTAGTTGAACAAAACATCCCTGAGCAGTTCCAAAAAATGAAACCTTTGCTGCCTTGCAAACTTGACTTTGGCATTTTGTGTATTTGCAGGGGGTGCAGGGTGAGGAGGTCGAGGTTGGGATGGGGGACAGCCATATAGCTGTAACATAGTGAACAGCATAGGATATGTTTCCTTTTTTTTTACCTGCTGCTTATTGTTTGGTAACAGATAGCTTCTGTTTTGGAGGCTTCAGATGAATAGTTTAAAAACTCTCATTATTTTTAAGGGAAAAAACAGTATACTGATTTTTTTTCCTATTTAAAGTGGGAGGTTAGAAAAGATGATATTTTACCACTGCATTGGGTGTTTTATTTTCTATTTTAGAGCTATAATAGTACTGAAAATGCTAAAAAAAATACAGTCTTCAACATAATGCAATGACTTTTTTTTTAATCCAGCAGTGCCTCAATTACTAATACACTGTTAGGAACCAAGAGTATAGTTTATCCTATGATTATATTTGGTAAAAAAAAATAATTCATTTGATTAATTATTTCATCTGGTATTGGCATTTTGGTCATATTTTACACAATGCTATACCTCCATAAGTTTAGTAATTTTATTTATCATTTGTTTAATCAATAATTTATTTATTTTACCCTTAGTATACTCCTCTAGCTCTGAACTCTCTTGCCTTATCCCTATAGGAAATTTCAAAGCATTTCATGATGAAATCCTAGGACAAGCATTGATACTGGACCTCTGATTTCATTGTCATAGGAAGGCCCCAGATGACTTTGCATCCCAATCTATATTAGAACCTTCTCTGAAACAAAGTCTTAGGGACTTTCTTATGGTACTGAGAAATTTGTAAACTTGTCCAGAGTCACACAATCAGTATGTGTCAAAGACTGGACTTCAGCTCAGGTCTTCTTGCTACATAGGATGGCTCTATCCACCATGCCACTTGATTTCCTTCTCATATTTAAATTTAACATTTCTAAAGCTAAATTTATCATCTCCGTGCATCCTAACATGTATAAAATATGAATCATCATCTTTCCATCTGTTCAGTCTTCTAAACTTTCTTATTTCTGTCAAAAGTATTCCATCTTTCCAGTCATCTAGTTTATTATCCTTGAACTCTACACTGACACTCACTTCCATATTACCTACCATATGTAATTTACCAACTATCAAGAGTTAATTCCATCTTCTTCCCTCTGTTTCTGTTTGTGAAGCCAACACCTTAATTCAGACCCTCATCATCTCTTAAAGACACCCTAATTGGTCCTTCAGAGGAGAAGTGAGACTAGTGACTTTGCACAGTCCTCCTTCACTTAAATCCAATTAACCTGAATGTTGTGACATCACCTCCCCACTTAAATGCAATTAACCTGAATGTTGTGACATCACCTCCCTGATGTCATGATCTTCTCCAAGAATGAAGTACAAACAACAGCAACCATAGTCTTCATTCCACAGTACCATAAAAATGTAAATTCAGTCCTTAGTTATACAACTGGTTCCCACATAATCTATCTCTCCCTTTCTGTCACTGCCTTCATTTTGCCAATATTCTTTTCCTGAATTTTATTTACAAGAAACACACTCCTGAGTCGCTGATATTTTTTACTGTAATGGGTCTAACGGGCATGATTTGGAATGAGAGACTCCTCCAAAAAAAGCTTAATTATTATTATTTACAATTGATTCACAAATCTCAGGAATATCAGAGGAGGTCAACTGTAACTGAAGAAGAATCCATATTATACACCTCACCCCACAAAGTGGTCAAGTATTTACATCTAAATTTCCTACTTCCTCCTAAGGTAGACCATTTTGCTTTGGGTCATCTCTAATTGTCAGGAATTTATTTTTGTTTTGTTTTGTTTTTCCTACTGGAAGCCTAAGTTTTTCTAATTATAGCTTATAAAGAAAACAAGTCTCAAGAAGATGAGAATTATTTTTCTTCATTTTGGGCACAACAGAAATAATCTAACATTTTCCATGTGACAGCCTCATAAGTAGTAATTTGTTGTTGGCTTGCTCATATTCCCCAAAATAGCATTCATTTTTTTCATAGAATTCAATAAGAATAATTAATATTTATTTTACAAATATCTCATTTAATCTCCACAAAAAACCTGTTAGATGCTCTTCTTTCCCCATTTTATAAATAAAGGAAATGAGACCGAGAAGTTGAATGAATTACCCTAAGCCACCTACCTAGTAAATAGCTAACACAGGATTTCTAGTGAGGTCTGTGTGGATTTCAGGTCCAGTACTATGCACTATACCTCTAAGTTGCCTAACAGTGATCTTTACTTTGAAATTGATGAATATATGACCATAAAAGGTAATCAACCATTTTCTTTTCTGTACATTCCTTAGATTCTTTTTCATTTGCTACTTGGAGATGATTCAAATTATTTTGTAACCCATAGCCTAAGTTCATTAAAACCATAAATTTGCCTACCAGTGATCTAACATATATCGCATTGGTCAGTTTAATTTTTGTTTTGATTTATTCACTTAGTTCTTTGAAATTTTTTAGAATTTTGTCTCATTTAATTAGTAACTCAATGATAATACAGGTGTGCCTATTTAAAGTGGAAAAGTTCATGTGTACACTCTTTAATTCATTATAATCCTGTTAGAATAAAAAAATCACTAGCTAGCCTTTTTATTTCAGCAATTCAATAATTATTATTTTTAAACTTTATTTCCCCCACTTAATAGTATTTTTTCAAATTGTATATAAAGATAGATTTCACCATTAATTTTTATGAATTTTCAGTTCCAAATTTTTCTCCCTCCCCCCTTTACATTGACCTTCCCAGGAAAACAAGCTTACTGATATGGATTATACATGTACAATTGTGTTAAACATATTTTAACATTAGTTATGTTCTGAAAGCAGAATGCAGAAAAGGGGAAAAATAACATGACAAAGGAAAAAATGTGAAAATAGTATGATTCAATATGCATTCAGACTCCTTATTACTTTCTCTGGAATGGGATAACATTTTCCGTGATAAGACCTATGGAATTGTCTTAGATCATTTCATTGCTAAGAATAGCTAATTCTAGCATAGTTGATCATAACACAATGTTGCTGTAATATGTTCTCCAAGTTCTGCTCAATTCACTTAGCATCAATTCATTTAAACTTTCCAAGTTTTTTTCTGAAATCCACTTGCTCATCATTACTTATAGAATAATAGTATTCCATTATATTCATATAACACCAATTGTTTAACCATTCTCCAATTGATGGGCATACCCTCAATTTCCAGTTCTTGGTCACCACAAAAAAGTAATGTTGTAAATCTTTTTATACATGGGCATTCTTTTCTCATTATTAATGGTTTCTTTGGCATACTGAATTAGTAGTGTTATTACTGGATCAAAGAGTAGACACAGATCAGTTGCCTTTTGGATATAGTTACAAATTGCTCTCCAGAATGGTTGGATCAGTTCAGAATTCCATCAACCATCCATTTAGTGTACCAATTTTTCCACATCTTCTCCAATATTCATCATTTTCCTTTTTCTGTGATATTAGTCAATCTGATAGGTATGAGGTGGCACCTCAAGGTATTTTAATTTGAATTTCTTTAATCAACAGTGATTTAAAACATTTTTATTCATATGATTATAGATTGCCTTAATTTCTTCCTCTGAAATCGGCCTGTTAATATCAATTGAACATTTATCCACTGGGGGAATGATTTGTATTCTTATAAATATGACTCAGTTCTTTATATATGTAAAGTGAAGGCTTTATCAGAAACCTCAACTGTAAAAATTGTTTCACAGCTTATTACTTTCCTTCTAATTTTGGTCGCATTGGTTTTGTTTGTGAAAAAAAATAATTTAATGTAAACAAAATTATTCATTTTTTCATTTCAGAAAGTTATTTATCTCTCTGATCTTAAATTCTTCCCTTCTCCATAGACCCACCAGGTGAACTTTTCCTTGCTGTCCTTTTTTGCTTATGATATAACCCTTTACGTCTGAATCATATGCCAGTGTTCATCTAATCTTTGCATAGAGTGTGAGATGTTCACCTTTGTCTGATTTCTGCCATAAAATTGTCCAGTTTTGGCACTAGTTTTCTTTCTTTTTTGTTTTTGGTCAAATTGTGAGTTCTTATCCAAGAAAGTAGAAGCTTTGACTTTATCAAACAGTAGATGACTATAGTCATTGACTACTGTGCCTTGTATACCTAACCTATTCTTCTGACTCACAACTGTTTTTCTCAATCAATACCAAGTAGTTTTAAAGATTGTCATTTTATCGTGTGTGTGTATGTATGTATATGTATATACACACATATTTGATCTGGTTCAGCTAGACCACCTTCCTTTGCATTTTTAATTAAGTTCTTTTATATTATTAAACTTTTATTGTTCCAGATGAATTTTGTTATTATTTTTTAGCTGTATAAAGTAAAATTTTAGCAGTGTAGTTAATATCAAACTGGTTAAGAAAATTAATTTAAGTGGAGTTGTAATATTTATTATATTAGTTTTGTCTACCCATGAGCATTTGATATTTTTTCAGTTGCTTATATCTGATTTTATTTGTGTGAAAGGGTTTTGTAATTATGTTTATATATTTCTTAGCTTTGTCTTATTAGGTGGACTTCCAAATAGTTTATATTGTCTATGATTATGTTAAATGGGATTTCTCTTTCTATCTCTTGTTTCTGGGCAAAGTTAGTAATATGTTGAAATGCTGATGATTTATGGGGCCTCTTTTGTATCCTGTAACTCTGCTGAAGCTATTAATTGCTTCAAGTGGATTTTTAGTTTATAATCAAGGATTCCCCAAGTGTACCATATGCAAAGAGTGATGGTTTTGTTTCTTCACTTCCTATTCAAACTCCTTAAATTTTTAAAATCTTCTCTTATCTCTATAGTTAATATTTCTAGTGAAATGTTGAATAACAGTGGTAATAATGGATATACTTGTTTTATCTCTGTTAATATTGTAAATGCCTCTAGCTTATCCTAATTACATATAATGATTGATAATGGTCTTAGACAATTTTTTGTTAATAATCTTAATGAAAACACCATTTATGGGAGTGGAGCCAAGATGGCGGAGAAGAAGCAAAACCTTTACAAGGCTACCGCCTCTACCTTTCCCAATCCATGTAAAAAGGGGACTCTAAACAAACTTTGGAGCTGCAGAACCCAAAAATGACACAGAGGAGCTAACCTCCCACTGAGGACAGCCCAGCAGGCCAGCAGGAATCAACCAGTGAAGCACACTAGGAGCAGAGCCAGCCCCATTTTGAGGCTTTAGCCCCAGGGTGGGCCTGACCAGAGGCAGGCCAGAGGGACTCCAGATCAGCAGCAGCTGTGGCCGTTTCCAGATTTATCAACACATGGATGCAAAGGACAAAGTGAGAGGTCAGAGCAGTCTGGATTTTGGGACCCAGTAAGTGGGAGTGCATGGTTTTGCCCCAGAGGGCGAGAAGCCACTGAGACACCTGCAGAGCTAGCCAGCACCATGTGGAGCTTCAGCTCCTGGCCTGCACAGTGTAGGGGGACCAAGCAGCAGGCTGAGGGGTAATTGCTCTTGCTTTAACCTTCTTGGATCTGGATTGCAGTATAGGGTGGAGGTCCTGGGGTGTGTGTCCAGCTTGCCAGAGCATATGGAGACCTCAGAGAGGGCACCCATCTAATACCTCTGACAGCTGAGAACACCCCAGCGTTTGGGACAAAAGCTCTCCTGTTTGGTGTCAGAGTCCTATTGTGGCAAAAAGCCCAGTGGTCAAGTGACTAAGGGGCGATATGACCAGGCAAAGGAAACAAAGCAGAGAGAAAATTCCAACATTACACTGCTATTTTAGGGATGAAAAGGAGCAAAGCATGGAACAGGAGGAAAACAGTGAAGTCACAACTCCTACATCAAAAGCTTCAAAGGAAAATACAAGCTGGTTACAGGTCATAGAGGACCTTAAGAAGCAGATAAGAGAAGTGGAGGGAAAACTGGGAAGAGAAATGAGAACTATGCAAGAAAATTATGAAATGAGAGTCAACAGCCTTACTGAGGAAAATAATACCTTAAAAAACAGACTAACTCAAATGGCAAAAGAGGCTCAAAAAGGCAATGAGGAGAAGAATGCATTAAAAAGTCGAATTTGCCAGATGAAAAAAGGAATCTCAAAAGCTCACTGAGGAGAATCATTGCTTCAGAATTAGATTGGTGCAAATGCAAGCTAAAGACTTTATGAGAAATCAAGATGCTGTTAAACAGATACAAACAAATGAAAGAATAGAAGGCAATGTGAAATTTTCTAATGGGAAAAACCACTGACCTGAAAAATAGATCCAGGAGAGATTATTTAAAAATTATTGGACTACCTGAAAGCCATGAACAAAGTAAGAATCTAGAAATCATCCTCCAGGAAGTTCTAAAAAAAACTGCCCCAATGTTTTAGTACCAGAGGTCAAAATAGAGGTTGTAAGAATCCACCGATCTCTTCCTGAAAAAGATCCCTAATAGAAAAGTCCTAGGAATATTATAGCCAGTTTCTGGAATTCCCAGATTAAGGAAAGAATATTACAAGCAGCCAGGAAGAAACAGTTTGAATATTGGGGAAACACAATCAGGCTAACCCAGGATCTGGCAGCTTCTACACTGAGGGGTTGAGGGGCTTGGAATATGATATTCTAGAGGTCCAAGGAGCTGGGATTAAAAGCAAGAGTCACCTACCCAGAAAAACTGAGTATCATGTTGCATTAGAATATATGATCATTCAGTGGAACAGATGACTTTCAAGCATTCTTGCTGAAAAAAAACAGAGTTGAATAGAAAATTTGACATTCAGATAGAAGCAAGAGTAGCATGAGAAGGTAAACAGGGAAAAGAAATCATAAGGAATTTATCAATGTTGAACTATTAATATTCCTACATGGAAAAACAATAATTGTAACTCATGAAACTTTCTCAGGAGTTGAAGGAATTAGAAATATATATATATATATATATATATATATATATATATATAGGGGGCATATGAATACATATGTGAATGTGTGTAGTTTACAGGCATACATAGATAGAGGGCACAGGACCAATTTAACAGGAAGGGATGATACTTAAAAGGTGAAATTAAGGGTTGAGAGAGGATCATATGAGAGAAGATGGGGAGAGACAGAATGGGGTAAACTATCCCATATAGAAGAGGCAAGGGAACATGCTTATAATGGAAGGGAAGAATAGGAAGGCCAAGGTAATGGGTCAACCTTACTCCCATTGAATGTGACTTGAGGAGGGAATGAAATACACACTAAATAAGGTATCTCACCCTCCAGGAGAGTAAGGGGGGAAGGGGACGAGAGGGGGGATGATGGAAGGGAGAGCAGGCTGGGGGGGGAGGGAAGTTGGAAGCAGCCACTTTTGAAAAGGGAGGGGATTAAAGTAGAGAATAGAACAAGTGGGAGGTGGGATTGGAGGGAGGAAAATATATTCAATCCTTTACAATATATCTACTACGTTATTTTTTTTGCATTAGCCACACATGTACATCCTATACTGCTCTGCTTATCTTCTCAGTAAGGGTGGGTGACAAAGAAGGAAGGGAATGAATCTGGAATTGAAAGTTTTAACATCAAATATTCAAATGTATATATATATATATATATATGTGTGTGTGTGTGTGTGTGTGTGTGTACTATTATTAATACCATCTTACATGTAATTGGGAAACAAGATATACAGGCACTGAGGCATAGAGATCCACTGGAAAAGTTGAAAGGGGTATGAGATAAAATATGGGAGAGAGCAGATTGGAGGAGGTGATACTCTGTGGGACTGCTATTTTGGGAGTGGTGGGTAGGGGAAAAACGAGGAGAAAATTTGTAACTCAGAATCTGGAGGTAATGAATGATGTAAATCAGAAGTTATAAAGCATTTAAAAAATAAATATAAAAGAAAAGAAAAATTAAAAAAAAACCACCATTTATTCCTATGCTATATAGTGTTTTTAATAGGAATGCTTTTTGTATTTTGTAAATAGCTTTTTCTGTATCTATTGACAATATCACATGATTTCTGTTAGTTTTGCTCTTGATTTCGTCAATTATACTCATAGTTTTCTGAATATTGAACCAGCCATACATTCCTGGCATGAATCCTACTTGGTCATAGCAGAGTATTCTCAACATGAATTGCTGTAAAATCTCTTTGTTAGCATTTTCTCTAAAAAATTTGCATCCATATTCACTAGGGAAATTGGTTGATAATTTTTTTTCTCTGCTTTGAATCTTCCGAGTTTAGGTAACAGCACCATATTTGAGTCATAAAAGGAATTCGGTAGAATTCCTCCTTCACCTATTTTTCCAAGTAGTTTGTATAGTATTAGAATTAATTGTTGTTTGAATATTTGGTAGAATTCACTTGTAAATCCATCTGGCCCTGCAGATTTTTTCTTAAGGATTTTATTAATGGATTTTCAATTTCTTTTCTAAAATGGGGATATTTAAGCATGTTTATTTCCTCTTCTATCAATATGGACAATTTACATTTTGCAGATATTCATTTCACTTAGTTTGTCAGATTTATTGGCATATAATTGAGCAAAAATTCTACAAATTATTGCTTTACTTTCTTCTTTATTGGTGAAGTATTCGCCTTTTTCATCTTTGTTAGTGATAATTTTGTTTCTTCTTTCTTTTTTCCACATCAATTTAGCCACAAGTGGTTTTTTTTCATAAAAATCAGCTCTTAGCTTTATTTATTATTATAACAGTTTTCTTTAATTTCAGTTTTATTAATCTCTCCTTTGATTCTCAGAATTTCTAATTTGTTATTTAGATGGGTGTTATTAATTTCTTCATTTCCTAACTTATTTTAATTGCACACCCAATTCATTGATCTCCTCTTTCTGTATTATATTAATGTAAGCATTTAGAGATATAAAATTTCCCTTAAGAACCACTTTGGGTGCATCTCATCAGTTTGTGTACATTGTCTCATTACTATTACTTTATTTGATGAAATTATTGACTCTTTCTATGATTTGGTTGACCCACTGATACTTTAGGATTAAATTATTTACTTTCCAGTTGATTTTAGTCTATTTTCCTGGAGTCTTTATTACAAATAATTTTTTTATTGCAATGTGATTTGAAAATAATGTATTTAATATTTCTGTTTTTCTGCATTTATTTATGAAGTTTGTATTCCCTAATGCATGGTCATAAACATAATACATTTGTATCCATGTACTGGTGAGTAAAAGATATATTACTTTCTATCCCCGTTCAATTTTCTCCAGAGGTCTGTCATGTGCACCTTTTTATAAAATTCTATAGACCTCCTTAACTTCTTTATTCTTTATTTTGTCATTAGATTTATGTAGTTCTGAGAGAGTGTGATTGAAGTCCTCCACTGGTATAGTTTTGGTGTCTACTTCTTCCTGTAAGTCACATAATTTCTCTAAGAATTTGAATGCTATATGATTTGGTGCATATATGTTTAGTATTGATATTACTTCTTTGTCTATGGTACCTCTTATCAGTGTAGTTTCCTTCTTTAACTCTTTTGATTATATCTATTTTTTTCTTTTGCTTTGTCTGAGATCATGATTGTTACCACTGCCTTTTTTTTACTTCAGCAGAAGCATAATGCATTCTGTTTCAGCCTTTTACCTTTATTCTTTGTGTATCTCTCTGTTCATTATGAGTCTCTTGCAAATAACACATTATAGAGTCCTAGTTTTTAATTCACTCTATGCACATTATAGAGTCCTAGTTTTTAATTCACTCTATCTGCTTTTATTTTATTGGAGAATTCATAACATTCACATTCACTACTGTGATTACTAGCTATGTTGTTCATTCCATCATATTTCCCCCTATTTATACTTTTCTCTTTCCTTTCATCTTGTCCCATCCTCACCAGTGTTTGCTTCTGAGCACCACCTCTCTCAATCTGTCTTCCCTTTTATCACCTCTCTTTTCTTTCCCCTTTCCTTTCTTACTTCCCAAAAGGGTAAGATAAATTTCTGTACCTAACTTAGTATTTATGTTAGTCCCTCTTTGAATCAATTTCAATTCGAGCAAGATTCAAACCATGCTCATCTGCTCCCTTCTTTCCCTCTACTGTAATAGACCCTTTTCACTTCTTCATGTGTTGTAGTTTAATATATTCTGCCTCCACCTTTCTTCTTCAACCAGTGTAACCCTTTTTTCATCCCTTGCTTTTTTTTTTATAACATCACATCAAAGTCAACTTATACCCACACCCTCTGGCTCTGGCTCCTTCTAAAAGCCATAATACAGATGAATTGTCAAGAGGTAAAAGTATCATTTTCCATGGGAGGATATAATCAGTATAATCTTACTGAATAATTTTTTTCTTGTTTACCTTTTCATGCATCTTTTGTATCTTGTAACTGAAGATCAAATTTCCTGTTGAATTGTAGTCTTTTAATCAGGAAGTTTTGGAAATCCTCTATTTCAGTGAATGTGCATTTTCTTTCCTGAAAGTCTATGCTAAATTTTGTTGGGTAATTGATTTTGGTTATAATACAAGCTTCTTTGTCTTACAGAATATAATATTTCTGGGTGGCTAGGTGGCACAGTGAATAAAGTGCCAGGCCCAGAGTCAGGAGGACCCAAGTTCAGTTCCGGCCTCAGACAATTAATACACACACACACACACACACACAAACTAGCTGTGTAACCTTGGGCAAGCTACTTAACACCAATTGTCCTCCAAAAAGCAAAATAAAAAAAATAATAAAAATAAAAAGAATATAATATTCCAAGTCATTTGGTAGAAGCTGCTAAGTCCTGTGTAATCCTGTCTGTGGCTCCTTGATATTTGAATATTTTCTCTCTGGCTGCTTACAGTATTTTCTCCCTGAATTGATAATTCTGGAATTTAACTACAATATTCATTGGACTTTTCATTTTGAGATCTATTCCAGGAGGAGATTGTTGGAACTTTCAAAGACTATTTTACTCTCTGGCTCTAGAGGACCTCAGGGCAGTTTTCCTTGGTGATTTCTTGAAAGATACTGTACAGCATCTTTTTTTGATAATGGCCTTCAGGTAGTCCAATAATTTTTAAATGATCTCTCTTGGATCTGTTTCCCAGATCAGTTATTTTTCATATAAGATTTTTCACATTTTATTCTATTTTTTTATTTTTCATTATTTTTGGATGATTCAAGATATTTTATAGACTCATTAGCTTTCATTTGCCCAATTCTAACTTTTAAGGAATTATTTTCTTCAGTTAGCTTTTTAAGGCATAGTTTTCCATTTGACCAATTCTACAAAGAAAAGCACTAGCTTCCTCCGAGATTCTATTCCATGAGTTTCAATGTTTGCCCACACACCCTTAGAATTTTTTGACCTCAGACTCAGAGCTAGGTTTAATCCTCATGACTCCAGGCTTGTACAATTGGAAGCATATAAAATAGATAGATAGATAGATAGATAGATAGATAGATAGATAGATAGATAGATAGATAGATAGAGATAGATAGATAGATAGATAGATAGATAGATAGATAGATAGATAAAGGTGAAAACCCATCTGTTTGTACCTGCCTAAACAAATTGTTGTGCATGATTGTAATGGGATATTATGTCAATATAAGAAGTGACAAATACATAGAATTCAAAGATTTGGAAGAAATATATGAAATGATGCATAATGAAGTAAGTAGACCCAGAAAATAGTATATACAATAACTCATAGTATAAATGGAAAGGAAAAAAATGAATACATTGTGCTTACCAAATATGCCAACATAATGCCCACATAATGAAACACTGAAAAAATGCCCAAATACACTATTTCTTTGCAGAGGTGAAGGATGATCGACGTGGAATATTATACAGTCTGTCACAAACAACTGACATGTTGATTCATCTTGCATAATTTCTTTATTTCTTTTGCATACTTCCCTTTCATTCTTTGTTGAACAGGATGGTTTTGTAGGTAGGAAAAAGAGAAGGGAATTATTTGAGATTGAAAGTGATATAAAAACAAAAGTTTTTGAAAGATCAAAAATACATTTCATGTGCATATATGACCATCCTTTTAAGCATGCTGCCTGGTAAACTTTGCTTCAGTAGTCAGAGCAGAAATATTTAAAGATAAAGACCCTGTGATTCCATCAGTGTTTCACATGATTTTTTCTGTTAAACTATTTTCCTTACTAGTCATTATTGATTTTTTGATACTTGGGCAACTTGGTTTTTAAAGGGACAGTAACTAATGTTAGTGTTATATATGAATATCAAGTTAAAATGACTGTTCAGGATCAATCAGAAATGTAAAGGTATCCTTTCTAAAATAATATAGAATTGAGTCAAATTTATAAGAATACAAGTCATTCCTCAGTTGATAAATGGTCAAAGGATATGAAGAGACAGTTTTCAGAAGAAGAAATTAAAGCTATCTACAGTCATAAAAATGATCTCAAGCACTATTGATTGGAGAATTGGAAATCAAAACAACAAATCACACCTATCTGATTGGCCAACATGACAAAATAAAATATGATAAATTTTGGAGAAGATATGGGGAAAAAATGGAACTCTAATACATTGTTGGTGGAGTTGTGAACTGATTCAACCATTTGGAGGGCAATTTGGAACTACACACAAAAGATAATGAAATGTTCATGTACTATGATTTAACAATACCCCCTCTAAATCTATATCCCAAAGAGTACAAAAAATAGGAAAAGGAACAATATGTACAAAAATATTTATAACAGTTCTTTTTGTGGTGGACAAGAATTGGATATTGAGGGGATGATCATCAATTAGACAATGGTTGAATAATTTGTGGTACATGAACATAATGGAATATTCTTGTTCCATAAGAAGTGATGATCAGGGGGACTTCAGAAAAATCTAGAAAGACTTAACATGGACTAATGCTAAATTGAGCACAACCAGGAAAGCAATGTACACAGTAAAAGCAACATTGTGCAATGGCAACCTTTGATGAAATTAGGTCTTTTCAGCAATGCAATTATCAAAGACAATTCCAAAAGCCTGGCGATGGAAAATGTTATCCACATCCAGAGAAATAATTTTGCAGTTTATATGTAGATCAAAGCATTTTTTTTTCCTTTTTTGGTTTTCATTTTCTTTCTTGTGTTTTTCCCCCCTTTGGTTTTCATTCTCCTTTACAACATGGCTAATATGGAAATATGTTTTATATGATTTTACATACATGTCCTATATTAGATCACATGCTGTCATGGGGAGGTGGGAGGAGGAGGGGGTGGAGAAATTTTGAACTCAAAATCTCATACAGGTGAATGTTGAAAATGAAAAATAAATAGTTTAACAAAGAATGGTTTAAAATTAAGGAAAGAAAAATATAGCTTACCTTCAAGAAGTTGGCATTCTATTAACATGACATTTACCATATACATATTTAAGTAAATACAAAGTAATTTGAAGAGAGAAGGAGGGAGTGAGAAAGGACTTCACAGAAGAGGTGGACCATACAGTGTAGTTAAGATAATGATTCTGAAAGGCAGAAATGAAGAGGAAATGAATTCTAAAAATGGAACACCAGTTAGAAAAAATGCACAGAGGTAAGAGATAATGTGTTGAGTTTGGAGTGTAGCTGATAGTACAATTTGTCTAGAACATGGAGTATGTGGAAAGGACAAATATGAAATAAGACTCAAAAGGTAGGTGACTATAGGTTGTAATGGGTTTTAAATGTCAGACTGAGAGTTGTATTAGAGATGATAGGAGATTGCCAGTGATTTTTGAACAGGTCAATGATGTGGCTAGACTTTGATACAATACAACTTTAATACAATATTTTAGCATTTGTGTAGGGCACAGATTGTAGAAGGAACTTACTTTACCTGGATATGCCAGAGATATTGAGATTGAAATCCCCAATAATATACCTCACTAAATAAGAGGAACTTTATTTCTTTGTTTCTCCAGTTGTTGTTAACAGAGAATACCTGAGATATTGTAACAGATTAATGAAAGAGGGTGGATTGTGAAGGGGAAATGGGGAATGAGTAGAGCCATGATGAGTACAGTTCATAGGTAAGGTTGACTGGTATTCTAGTAATGTTCTAGATCGAATCTAAAAGTTGTATGATTGTATTTCAGGAAAATATTATATATGTGTGTGTGTATTTCTATATAGATAGACCTCCATATCAAAAAGTATACCTCACCAGTACAAATGTAATGCAGCCAATTTATCATGTCAATGGAGATGATACAAAATATCTCTGGGACCCTCACACTTAAGAACCATGAGGAAATGGTTGACACATGGCAGAAGAGATTAAAAAGATAGAAATCCAAGAAAAGAAGCAAGAAAGAATAGTGTCATAGAAGCCAAGGAAGGAGACAAGAAGCAGGAATAAGGGAAAGTCAATAGTATCAAAGAGGGGTCCAGGAGGGAGAGAATAAAGGAAAGAGCACCAGATTTTAGAATTAAGATATCATTAGAGAGTGCAGTTTCAATGTAAGAATGGTTTGGGAAACCTGATTAATAAGTGAGTTGGTAGTAGGGAAACAGAAGGAATAAGAGCTGCCCATTCTATTTAGTAACATTGAAATGGAGCAGAGATAAAAGACTACAGCTTGAGTGTATGACTTGAGTCAAGTGAAGGGTTTTAAGGATGGGGAGACCCAGAACTATTCATTAGCTGCAGGGACATAGTCGGTACACTGGGAAAAACTGAAAATGAGAGAGACAACAAAATGTTTGGAAGGAATTCTAAAGCCCCATAGATGATAGAAAATCACTTCTTACTTAGAGGATAGAGTAAGAGATGAGAGAGTGAAAAAGAAGTAGCAGAAGATTTTGTGTTACTAAAGGCTGTTTTTAATAGCAGAGGATTAAATAAATGTGGCTTTGGAACTGAAGGCAAGCAACTAAACCCCTTCTTTTTCAGTTAAGGAAAATGAGGTCAGGATAGATTTAGTTCCTTGTCCAAGGTCATACAAGTGGTAAATTTTGTAGCTATTCTTTTACATTTTTTTAAGGAGGAAAGGAGAAGTATTTTTTAAGAACTCATGTTACTCCTGTCCCTGAAAGGAAACTCTACTTAACATGGGCTAGATTGAATCTTAGATCTTTTGCTCTAAATTCTTTTTGTACCCACCTAAGATTTATTTTTCCTGGGTTATCATATTAAAGCTTGTTTTGCTCTTACATAGAATTTTCCTTATTGGAATTCGTCTCATATATATTTGTCTCCATAACATAGGAAAAGAGATTTCAGTCCTGTTACGCCCTCAGGCTAACTCAAATCAAATACGTGGATTGGAATTTGATGTATGAACCTGTGATTTCATTCTGGTAGGGAACTCTCAATGGGGAAAAATCTCCTGCGAATACAGAACATAATGCCTAATAAATGATAATCTTAAAAAGTTACCTGGGGTAATGAGAAATTAATTGATTTAACCAATGTCACATAGCAAGTATAACAGAGATGGAATTTAAGTTCAGGTGTTCCATACCCAAAACTCTTCTACACTGTACCATGATGATTATGTTTCTTCTTCTTTCTTTCTTTCTTTCTTTCTTTCTTTCTTTCTTTCTTTCTTTC
>NW_027185655.1:67220473-67243682 GCF_028583685.1 Petaurus breviceps papuanus
TCTTTCTTTCTTTCTTTCTTTCTTTCTTTCTTTCTTTCTTTCTTTCTATCTTTCTATCTATCTATCATCTATCTATCTGTGTGTATGGATGTGTATATGCATATATATATACACACATACACAAACACATATATACATATGTATATAAAACATGCAAATCACCTTATTTAACCCAGAAAATAATCAGAAAAGACTTGCAATTGAGTCAATAATCCATCAAGCAAACTCCCTTTCTTGTGGGCTCCTCTCTTTCCATTGACTCATATGGTCAATATGGGGGTCTTTCAGACTTATATAACTGTTCTTAGTCGTTACCCCTGTAAAGAGGAAATAATTCAAGGTTTCTGGCAAGTTAAAAACTAGTTTTTTACTTCTGTGTATATTTTAATGTACAAGTTTGAATGGATGAGTAGTTCATGTATAGGAAATGGGAGCATTGACTGAAGTTAAAGGACATAGGTTCATATATTACATCTGAAGCTTATTGTCAGTAACTGTGGGGAAGTTATTTAATTTCTCTAGGATCAAACTTTACTCAACTCAAAAATGGGTTGAACTGAATAGCATATAATGTTCCTGTAAAGATATAATGTGCTTTATTATATGATCCTATGAACTAGCTGTAGGACTTACAATTTATTGATAAAACTTCATAAGCACAGTATAGAAAAGGAGATAAGCATAAAAAATCAAGCTATGGACCAGGCAAAACTGTGCATTTTACAGAGTTTTGCTTTGAAACTGTTTAATTTTGTTTACAACAATCTCTCAATTATACTGTAGAATGAAATATTAGTTTTATAATCTGTTTAGCAATGCTACTATATCTCAATGCATCATTAATATTGTTTTATAGAAACAATTTTAACTATTCATATTTTATTTAAATTTATGCAAATATATCTAACAAAACAAACTTAATTTAATGAAGTATAGTCATTTTCCTTTTCTTTTTTGTTAAAATGTCTTTAGATAAGTTGGCAAGCTACTATTGGGAAAAATATCAATCATTAGTAATAAAAACAAATGGACAAAGGTAAACCAGTACATGCTTGTATAAAGATACCCTGATTATGGGGAATCTAAGTACAGTTAATATTGTGAATCAATATATCCCAGTGATGTGATTTGATTACAGTCATTAAATAGCCATTTCCCCCTATTTTAATTTCCTAGTCCCTCTACAAAGTTATAATTTTGATACATACAAATATATGAGGATATAGTTTTATATATTACATACATGAACACACAAACAGATATATCATGGAGGCATAATTCAGCTACAAGTATCAGAAATGGATGCCCCATGTTGTGTATCCAGAAATTTTAGTTTATGTTCAAAGACCATTGCTGGAGACATCTGCCCTCTAATTAGGGAGATTAGATACCCCATTCTTACATTCTTTGCCTTAATGACAAATTTCTAGCCAAGCAACTCATGGAAAATTGTTAATTATAGCAATGTTACAGCACAAAAACTTAAGTAGTTCCCCAAAGGGGGAAGTAAAACAATGTTCACAAATTTGAATTAGGTACAAGACAGGTAATTCATTGCTACAGAGAAAGAAAAAAACAACCTTAAGACAAATCACACTTTACACTGACAAAATGATTATAAGAACACTCAATAACAAATTATAGTTGCATGTACTTTAAGTATATCTCCAATGAAGAGGCTAATACATTAAATATTAAGATAATGCATAGTAGTTTTTTTAATCCTAATTTTTATCTTACAAATATACAAACACATACACACAGATAACACATAGAAATAGGCTTTTCATATTTTACCTTGTTACTGAGTACTGTCTACTTAAATACCCAAACATTATCCAGACATCATTCAGCTCTAATTATCACTAGGACTTACAATGGGATCTCTGGATCTTCTAACTTTGCAAGATTCTCAGGCCCTGTCTTTCTCAAAGCACCTCTTTGCCTAAAATCAAGAAACAGCAATTACCAAAATGACTGTGGTAGCCACTGTCATTCAGTGTGAACTTTCTTAGTTAAGTCCTTGATTTATTCAGTAGAACAGTAGCCAGATGTCAAGATATAGAGGTAGACAACTATTAACTTTCTCTATCCTTCACTGTAGTTATCTTGTCCCTTAGAAAGTCCAAGATAAAAGGGTGCCATTTGAAAACTATCTTTCTTTAAATGGTCTATCAAATCATAAGCCCTTCAAATACAGTAGACAATTAAAGGCACTTCATTTTCTAGAGACCAAATCATTTCACAATGTACCATATATAGCTGGAAGTAGGATCTCTATGACTACCATGCAGTTAACAAGTTAGAGAACACTTTGTATACTCTATACACATCACAGATAGTTCCAGTGAATTTTATTGAGAGGACTAAGCACAGCTATCTAAAATCCATTATTCTAAGCATGAACAATTTCATGTCCCAGTTAAGGAAACTATTCTTAATCAAGTTTCTTCACTGTATTACTCTTATTGCTAAGAAAAAGAAAAGCAGTTGTAAGGCTCAAAAGTGAGTACTCAAAGCCTTTGTAAAAAAATACTCTAAACAGCATAGTCTATTGGAAAAATCACTGGATTTTGAGTCTGGGGAACAAGGTTCTAATTCTGACCTTGTTCCCATCACATTATCTTTCTTGACCTCAATTTACTCATCAGTAAAATGTCAATTTCTAATAATTCTTCCATTTCTGATATTTTGGAATAGAATACAAAATGTAAGTCAGAATATCTCCTTAGAAAGGGTAATTACTGAATTCATTCCTAATTACTGGTAATTACTGAATTCATTTTCCTAGGAATTTGGAAAATTGGGGAATGGGAAAAATTTGACACTGAATTTACACCAATGCCGCATTGGAAACCTTATATTTCATTTACGTTAACATATTCCTCACCATTTTTCTTTGTTTCACTGTCATTGAACTTAGACATATATCTTCATGGAGAAACTCCTTTTCCCTCCAACCCAAATGTTTCTTTTAAATGTTGAGCTCCCTCCCCACCTCCTAACTTATAATGGAAAATAAAAAGAAATCTAAAGGAACACTTACTCTATTGTATTTATTTTTTTTGAAATGTAAGCCATTGTTGCATTTGTATGTTCTGCATTTTGTAATAGCTAGCACAAGACTTGGAATTGGGATAAACACAGTTCCCCTCTTTTGCTCCAGGTCTCTTATTTTGGACTCTCTGTTCTTATGCAAAAGGGGAAATAAATGGGGAATGATAGTAACTAGCATCTACAAAGAGCTTTACGACTTAAGGATTATTTTGTAAATATCTCATTCTACCCTCACAACAATCCTGAGAGGCACCTGGTTTTAATATAATCCTCATTTTACAGATAAAGAAACTGAGGCATATGGTGATTAAGTGACTTTTCCAGGGTAACATAAGTAATAGTTTCTCAGTCAGGTTTGAATTTAGGTTTTCCTGACTCAAAATTCATGGCTTCAACTAGCTATCCTTAAAAAAACAGTTTAGTAAAGCACATTTCATTCACTTTGTAGTAATGGATTACAGAATGGGAATTTGGAAGGAACTTTAGTAGCCATACAGTTCAACTCATACCAGAAATGGTATGTCCACTATAATATAACTGAGGAGTGGTCATCCATCCACTTTGAAAGACCTCCAGGAGAGGGACACATTGTTTCTTGATGCAACCCATTTCGTTCTGGGACACTTCTGATTTCTAAGAACATTTGTTCCCCCTGACATCACACCTAAAATAGCATTAGGCAAAGTTGCAATTTACAGCTTTCACACTCTTAGTTCTTCTCTTTAGAGCCAAACAAATCAAGTCAAATCTAATCTCTTTTATCAAGGAGAGAGTCTTGACATACTTGATTAGAGCTATCATGCCACCTCTTTTTATTCTCCTTCGAGATAGACATATTCATTTCCTTTAACATGTCCTCCTATCCAGATACTCAAGGTTCTTAATTATCTGGGTTGTCCTCCCCTAGATATTATTCAGTTGAGCAATGTCTTTCTTAAATTTGATATGCAAAACTGAATATAATATTACAGATGAAAACTAATCAAAGCAGGGTATAGTGAGACTTTGATCTTTTTATTCCTAAACGCTAAGCTTCTTAAAATTATATAAGATTTTTTTTTCTTTTTTGGCACATACCATTGCTGGTTTATGTTGAGTCTGTAGTAAACTAGTAACTCTGAGATCTTTTTTTTTCCCCTAATGACTATTATCTTACCATGCTCTGTCATTTCTGTGGAATTTCATTTTATTAGGTCTTATCTAATGTTCTATCATGCTAAAATCTTTTCAGATCTTGATTCTATGATGAGTATAATGGCAAGAAAAGTCAATTCCAGCATGTCTCAGGTCCTAAAAGTTCTCAGATTCTTCTATTGTTTCCTTTAGTTTCAGTGAAAAATGTTATTGGGACGTATAGACATCAGCTCAGAGCTAGCTCTAGATCCTACATTACAGAATCTCGTAAAGTGATTCCTTCCCCCTTCCCATTTCATAGACAAAATGCTTTTGACAACTATATTTTCCTTTGCTTGTTAAAATTTCACCTATTAAAAAACTTCTTGGGGGCGGAGCCAAGATTGCGGAGTAGAAGCAGGACCTCCCCGCTGCTCCAGGTTCCACATTCCCCATGTAAAAAGGGGACTCTAAACAAACTTTGGAGCTGCAGAACCCACAAAATTACACAGAGAAGCTAACCTCCCACTGAGGACAGCCCAGCACGCCAGCAGGAATTGGCCAGCACAGCACTCTGGGAGCCTACTGCAGCCCCACACCAAGGCTTTAGCCCCAGGGCAGGTCTAAACAGCCAAGGGCCAGAGAGACTCCACATGAACAGCAGCTGTGGCCTCTTCCAGATTTATCAACACGCAAATGCGAAGGAAATAGTGATAGGTCAGCATAGTCTGGACTTTGGGACCAGCAATTGGGATTCCATGCCTTTTGCCATCTAGGCAAGAAGCCACTAAGGTGACAGCACAGCCAGTCAGTGCCACAGTGGCAGCTTAGCTCCTGGTCTGCAAAGTGTAGGGGAACCAAGCACCAGTCTGAGGGGTAATCACTATTGCTTTAACCTGCTTGGATCTGGATTGAAGTCTAGGGTGGAGGTCCTGGGGTGTGTGTCCAGCTAGCCAGAGCATGTGGAAACCTCAGAGAGGGCACCCATCTAATACCTTTGCCAGCTGAGAAAACCCCCACATTTGGGACAAAAACTCCCCTGTCTCGTGGCAGAGTCCTACTGTGGCAAAAGCCCAGGGGTCAAGTGACTAAGGGGCAACATGATTAAGCAAAGGAAAAAAAGCAGACAGAAAATTCCAACATTACACTACTATTTTGGGGACGAAAAGGAGCAAATCATGGAACAGGAGGAAGATAGTGAAGTTAGAACTCCTGTACCAAAAGCTTCAAATGAAAATGTGAGCTGGTTTCAGGTCATAGAGGATGTTAAGAAGGAGGTAAGGGAAGTGGAGGAAAAATTGGGAAGAGAAATGAGAACAATGCAAGAAAATTATGAAATAAGAGTCAACAGACTTACTGAGGAAAATAACACTTTAAAAAACTGACTCAAATGGCAAAAGAGGCTAAAAAAGGTAATGAAAAGAAGAATGCCTTAAAAAGTCAAATTTGCCAGATTGAAAAAAAATATCAAAAGTTCAGTGTGGAGAATCATGGCTTCATAATTAGACTGGAACAAATGGAAGCTAATGACTTTATGAGAAATCAAGATGCCGTTAAACAGAAGCAAACAAATGAAACAATAGAAGGCAATGTGAAATATCTCATGGGAAAAACCACTGACCTGTAAAATATGTCCAGGAGAGATAATTTAAAATTTATTGGAATACCTGAAAGCCATTATCAAAATAAGAACCTAGAAATCATTCTCCAGGAAGTTCTCAAAGTAAACTGCACAGATAATTTAGAAGGCAAGATGATTTAGAATCAGAGGGCAAAATAGAGTTTGAAAGAATGCATTCATCACCTCCTGAAAATGATCCCAAAAAGGAAACACCTAGGAATATCATAACCAGGTTCCAGAATACCCAGATTAAAGAGATAATATTACAAGCAGCCAGGAAGAAACAATTTGAATATTGTGGAAACACAATCAAGATAACCCAGGATCTGGCAGCTTCTACACTGAGGGATCAAAGGGCTTGGAATATGATATTATGGAGGTCCAAGGAGCTGGGATTAAAACAAAGAGTCACCTACCCAGCAAAACTGAGTATCATTTTTCGGGGGGAAATATGGTCATTCAGTGGAATAGGGGAATTTCAAGCATTCTTGCTGAAAAAACCAGAGTTGAATAGAAAATTTGAAATTCAGATACAACAAGCAAGAGAAGCATGTGAAGGTAAACAAGGGAAGATAAATCATAAGGAAGTTATCAAATTTGAACTATCAACATTACTACATGGAAAAACAGTTATTGTAATTTATGAAACTTTTCTCAGTAGTTGAAAGGAATAGAAATATATATATATATGTATGTATATGCGGGTATATGGGCATATCAATACATATGTGAATGTGTGTATATATGCTTACAGGTATACATAGATGGTGGACACAAGACCATTTTAACAAGAAGGGATGACACTTAAAAATTGAAATTAAGAGGTGAGAGAGGAATAATGAGAGGAGATGGGGAGAGACAGAATGGGGTAAACTATCTCATACAGAAGAGGCAAAGGGAAATGGTTACAAAGGAAGGGAAGGATAGGAAAGTAAAAAGGAATGGGTCAACCTTATTCCCATTTAATTTGGCTTGAGGAGGGAATGAAATACACATTAAGTAGGGTATCCAGCCCCTCAGGAGAGTAGGGGGGTAAGGGGATGAGAGGGGGATGATGGAAGGGAGGGCAGGCAGGGGGGAGGGTAGTTGGATGCACTCACTTTTGAAAAGGTGGGGATTAAAGCAGGGAATAGAACAAGTGGGAGGTGGGATAGGAGGGAGGGAAATATAGTCAGTCTTTTACAATGCTATGTTATTGTTTTGCATTAGCTTCACATGTACATCCTATAATGAACTGCTTATCTTCCCAGTAATTGTGGCTGACAAGGGAGGAAGGGAATGAATCTGGAATTCAAATTTTAATATCAAATATTCAAATATGTATGTATGTATGTATGTATGTATGTATATATAGTGTGTGTATGTGTTTGTATATATATATATATATATATATATATATATATACACTATTATCAATACTATTTTACATGTACATGGGAAATAAGGTATACAGGCACTGAGGCATAGAGATCCACTGGAAAATTCGAAATGGTTATGGGAGAAAATATGGGAGAGAGCAGATTGGAGGAGGCGATATCTTGTGGGACTGTTATTTGGGGGGGTGAATAGGGGGAAAAAGAGAAGAAAATTTGTAACTCAAAATCTGGCAGAAATGAATTATGTAAATCAGAAATTAATAAAGCATTTGAAAAAAATTAAAATAAGAAAAAAAGAAATAACAAAACAAAACAAAAAGATTCTTTTCTTCTATAACCAGTACCCATAAAATGTTTAAGGATTTAATATGAGAATATCATTTGCTGAGAATGTTGTTTCCAGAAATAAGCTTTTTATTAATGTAGTTACAATTCAAGATGAAAAATGAAAATTTGTTTTTATTTCTTCATGTTCTAAGTTGTCAATTAAATAATTATTCATACATATATGAATTATAAATTGACATTTAAATTTAAAAAAGGGGAGGGAAGAAAAAGGAAAGCACCAACTGTCAGGTCCTGTGCTAATTACTATGGATACAAATAAAGGTAAAAAACAGTACCTGCTCTCAAGGATCATACAGGCTAATGGGAGAGACAACATGAAAGTAACCATGAACAATCAAACTAAATAAAGGATAAACTGGAAATAACAGAAGGCAGACACTCGGTCATTGAATACAGAAAGGCTTGTTGAAGATGATCAGATTTTAATTACAGCTTGAAAGATACTAGGAAAACCACAAAATGGAGAGAAAGATCAAGAGAGAAAATATTCCAGACATGAGGAACAGTCAATGAAAAAGGTCACAGTCAGAAGATGACTATCAAGAAGAGAAATAAAGTCTTTGTCAATTAATAAAAGAATACAAAAAGGATGGATTTGGGAGCAAGTGTAAGCCGCAAGGAGACTGAAAAAGTAGGAGGATACTAGGTTGTGAAGGGTTTTGGATGGCAAGTAAGATTTTATATTTCATTTTAGACTAGATAAGGATTTGTTGAGTGGGGAAATGGCATGGTGGAGTCTATGCCTCGGGGTCCTTATTTTAACAGCTTAATGGAAAATGAACTTGTGTGAGATGAAAAAAAGTTCAAGAGTCTCAGTCTGTGAAATGGCAAGCACAGAAGTAGTTCATACCTTGTTTTAGCTATTGAATTAACACCTTGTTTCACTTCAAGTTTCTTTTGAGCCTTGTATCAAGTCTGTTAAGAAACAGAATGTGGGAACCCCACAACTTGTAAACTCTAGAACTCATGAACTCCTGCAACAGTAAGGGGAGGAGCTAATGACCATATAGAAGGAGAATTTCCAGTCTAGAGACAGCAGATTTAAGAAGAGGACTCTTGTGGTGTCAGAGGAAAGAAGGAGAAAACTTGTTAAAAAATTGTTATCCTGGAACTCCTGGTTGTCTGCTCTGTCTGTGTTGATGTTTGTGATACTTTGTTCAGAAACCCTGGGACCTTACTGGAGACCCTGAAAGGGGATTTTCTGGTTGTAAGTTTACCAAAGTCCTGGAGGAGGGTTTTGGAGGTCTTGGGACTTTACTGATAATTTGTGCTGATCTCTTGGACCTTGTTTGTGGGCCTGTGTTGATTTCACAGGCAGATAGTGAGTTAATGATGGTGCCGGCAATGTGTATGTATATTATTGTGACTCTGTTAAGCTTTGTTTTCCCAGAAACAGGAACTATGAAGGTGGATTGACTGGAGGTGGAGTGGACACTGTGAACTTCAGTATGGAACAAGAACTGGACAAAGAACTGGACAAGGAGCTGGAAAAGGAACTGGGAGCTGCCTGCCTTTGAACCCAAGTGACAGTGTTAGCTGGGACCATGGAAGTGGAACCATGGAAGCTGAGAGCCAACCTCTAGTCAAGCTGAAAAAAGGCTTTACTTGGATACTGTGTACTGACTGACTCCTAGGGGTTGAGAACTTTGACTTTTGTACTTTGTGATTGAATTAAGGATTTTGTGATTGATTAAATGAATGTACTTTGTTGAAATCTATGTGACCACTTTGATGAAAACTAAGTGGCCATTTTAGTGATAAATTGGTGACTTTTGCCATGCTCAATGCTGTATTTTGATTTTCTGTGATAAGTTGTGACATTGTGAATGCTATATTTTTATTTTCTATGAATATTTTTCTTGGATTTTTTTATTAAATAAGTAGAGGGCTCACTATACTATGTAATCAGAATTTGAAAGCTGTTCACAGCAGCAGTCCTCTGGAAAGCTGCTCATTCTTGGCTTTACAGTTCGATATCAGACAAGATCTTTATTCTTTCTCATGAGAAAGGGCACAGCACTAGTTGTTCAGATATCATCTTCCAGGCAGTGCAAATTGTGGACGTTTGTAGGCTTCTGTTATTTTAATCCTAACCCCACTTCAAATCCCTGTCCCACTTTACCATTCTTTGGTAAGAAAAGCTCACAATCTTCTTACCAATGCTAATTAATCAG
This sequence comes from Petaurus breviceps papuanus, assembly GCF_028583685.1. NCBI lineage: Eukaryota > Metazoa > Chordata > Mammalia > Diprotodontia > Petauridae > Petaurus > Petaurus breviceps. The sequence goes on from NW_027185655.1 coordinate 67,230,163, forward strand.
AGCAAAGCAATCTCAATTAATTACCATAATTATTATTAGTGAGGTTCTAAATTTATTAGATAACATACATAATACATAAGGTTCACTAAGCAAGCACAGTAACAACCCCAGAATACTGAACCTCCACCAGTCCAACCTAGATGTGCCATTATCTGGGCCTCAGTGTCCCAAGCCTGCTTTCTGCTTTCTAATTGGTCAAATCTACCTGCTGTTTCCAGCTCCTTTTTATTCTATATTATTTCACTTTTCATATTATCTAGGAGTTCTCTGGGACCTGGGGACCAAATTTCTTCCCAAAGCTATTGCCTCAACTCTTCCACAGGCTACTGTCTAGCATTTTTATCTGTACTCTTGTTTCAGCAATTCTTGCAGGTCTGTAGAAACTTAACCCTTTGCTAACTCTCACACTACCATTCCTTTCCCCAAACTTAAAATGCCTCTAATTTGCTCTCAATAATTAACTCAATCAATTGTATTAATACCCTATTAGCTCTTACATTACTTGAAAATATGCAATGACACTATATGTATAGGGAATGATACTGAATATAAATACAAAGTATAAGGAAGAAAAAAAAATCTCATAGGAAGTTCAGAAGGGGGAAACTTCACTGAAAGTCATCAAAAACTGGAGTGAGAAAGATTTGTGGTGGGAGACCAGCCAGTAGGCTATTTCAATAGTACAGGAATGAGGTAATGAGAATCTTCACCAGGAACAGTCAGAGGAGAAAAGAGGGGTATACATGAAATGTTATGAAGGTGAAATCAATAGTACTTGAAAATGGATTGGATATTTGGGAGTACAGGAGGTATAGATGATACAGAGTAAATAGCTGAAGGTAATACCTAGGTTGCAATCCTTAGTATTAGGAGATTTAAGAAGGGGCAGGATTTGGAGGAAAAGATACCAAGTTTAGATTTGGACATGTTAAGTTTAAGATATCAACAGACATCTAGTCTGAGAAGATTAATAGGAAGTTAGAGATGCAAGTCTTTAGGTAAGCAAAGAAGTTAGGACTAGATAACTTTGAGAATAATCAGCATACAGCTCATATTTGAAACCACTCTCTATGATGAGATTGCCAAGAGAAAGTGAAGAGGGAGAAAAAAAGAGGGTGCAGGGTAAAGCCCTGTGTGTCAACCACTAGCAAAGAAACAGTACTGTCACATAAATCTAGAAAGAAAGGAATGATGGGAGAAAGGGAGGCAGGCAGACAATCAGAATCATGCACTGGAAAAAGCACCAACTCTGCAATTAGAGAAACTGGATTTAAGTCCCAGCTTGGTCACCCAGGGCAAATGACTTAACCTCTGTGCTTCTCAATTTTCTCATGTGAACATAGTTGGACTTTAAGGTCCCTATGGATCAAAGATCCTGGGAGGATTTTGATGCTAGAGAAAAAGAAATAATGGATATTCTGGAAGGAATTTATGTTTCTATACTCCAACTATTATTTTTGAAAGTATGTCTAGATTTGGGGAAAAGCAAACAAATTCTTTGGTCAGATAAATTAAAGTTGATGTGTATTAATCAACTCAAGTGTGGCATTGGGGCAGGTTGAAATTTTAAGCATTTTTGGTAAAAACTAAGGAAAGTAACAAAATCAATTTTTCGATAAAAATTAAGAAAAAAAAACTTATGTAGCATGTTAAATAGGTGATTATTTCCCTAGAAGAAGTAATAGTCAGTTTATAATTTGAGAAAAATGAACAAATGTAGGTTTACTCTGATACTTCCACTCTCTACCTTATACCTATTCATTTTCTCCAATTAAAAATCCGAATAACACATTTTTTTCTTTGCTTAGAACATCAAATAACTCCTGGTTTTAACATCTAATTTTTCCAGGATGAAAATCACATTACTAAACATGCAAGAATATATGTACTTATTCTCATAAGAGTACAGTTAACTAATCACCACTATCTTTATTCTATGAATATGTAAATAAACAAATAGATACGAAGAGATTTACTTCGAAAAACAGCAAACCCATAACTGGACTAGGGGTGGATATGGCAGGAACCTGCCTAAAGTAAGAGACAAGGGGTAGGAGAGGAGGTTAAACACTTTTTAATGATTTAATAAATATACATATTCTAGTATTAAAAATCCTCTGGTCCATGATATATAGATAATTGAGATAGCTTGTTGATATAGTGCATAAAATACTATCCTTAAAGTCAGTTAAGACCTGAATTTGAATACTACATCAGGCATTTTCTAGCTGTGTGACTCTGTACCAGTCACTTAACTTCTCTTTGATGCAATTTTTTCACTTTGTAAAATGGTTACCTACCAGAATTGTTGTGAAGATCAAATGGGATAACATACATAAAGGTTTTTTTTTCCAGCAAAAAAAATTCTAGTTGTTATAATTTTTGTTAATAATAACTTAGTGGTAATGCACATTGTAGACTAAGGTCTCAAAATTATGGATTCTTAATAACAGAGAGGAAAATGTAATTTTTAATGTCTTGATGTACAATTATTAAATCTTATATAGGACACACAAAATTATTTGCCATCTTCTGGTCAGCAAATGGATAGGATTAATCAATTTTAAAAAACCACTCTACCTTTTATTAGCTGTTATGATAAAGTGCCTAATTTTTAAATCATTAACTTTTATTCTGAAAAGTAAAAGCAATATGAGATTAACTCACAATATTCTCCCTGAAGGAAAATTATTGGACAGATTTTATTTAAAAAGACAAATCACATAGTTATAGAATGGAGTGTAACAGAAATGAATTAAAGGTGTATTGGAATAATGGTCTAATGTTTATTAGAATATAATTGTAGGACCAAGTGTTAGTACATGTTACATGAGCATGAATAAATTTAGCAGAATTTGCTGCTGAACCTGAAATTGAGGTATGGAGTTGTAGATCAGTTATTTTTTTTCAGATTAGGTGAACTCTGAACAGACAAATCTCTCTTCAATTTAATATATGGTCATAGAAAGTTGCTGAAGTCAAAGAGTTCATCCCCCTCCCAACAGCCAAACTGAAGATAAGCCCTCCAAGCTTATCAGGATGCAACCTGGCCCACTGTTGATTATTATAATAAAAATAATATATTTGTCTAAATTTCAATCTCTGGTTTTTGATGCGTTGTCTTTTCGTGTTTCTGTTACTTGGATATTAAACACATAAACAATTAAGAAACTTATGGTTAAGGAATTTATCTGCAGTATATTAGAATAAATTCAGTGTTTCATACAGTCAGATGTGTTTGATGACCAACAGTTGGGTTCATTCAACTTTTGTCATTATTTTCTGGCTGCTGCAATTTAAGAAGCTAGCTCACACAGTGGATAGAATGCTTCAGCTGGACTCATAAATCCAGGCCTAAGTTTAAATCCAGTTTCTGATAATTTATATCTGTATAATCCTGGACAAATCATTTAACTTCAGCCTTTCTCAATTTCTTCATCTGTAAAATGATGGTAAAAATAACAACAATTTCCAATAGTTGTTTTGAGGATCAAACGAGATAATGTTTGTAAAACACTTAGCAAACCTTAAGGTACTTTATAAATGCTAGCCAATATTTATTATTTTTATTATTATCATTATTATGAAGGGAAGTCACTGTGAGACAAAGGAAAGAGCACTGAATTTTGAGTAAAAAGTCTGGGTTCAGATTCCATCTCTCTTATTTACTTATAGTATAACCTTACTTGAATTTGGTTTCCTCATTTAAAGGAACTAAATGACCCCAGGATTCCTTCCAACTCTCCATCTATAATCTTAATACTGACAGTGTTGGAGTATGGAAATATCTTGGATGATTGTTATGTGAAAAACTTAAGGTATTGATAAATATTTGACACACACACCCATAGACATGTACATACAAGAAACTCCAATATATACTTTCTGTTACATCGATAGCCCCAGGAAAAATAAAAAAGAAGCTGAAGTTATTTTTGTAAATTGAATATTCTAGATGACTTTATCTACCAAACTTTTAATTTCATAGGTGGAAATGATAAATTTGGAGGATATTGTCCTATTAAATAAATCATTTTGATGAACACCACAGAAACATTCATATATATATATATATATATGTGTGTGTGTGTGTGTGTGTGTAGCAATGTATGCATACCTATATGTATATTTGCACACACGCATATAGGTGTGTGTATTTGTGCATACATTTGGTACCTCACATTATCCACATTATTCATGATTTCTATCTTGAGACATATCCCAGTTAACTCTAAGTAATATCTTTAAATTGTTTCAGTTGTATCTGACACTTCATGATCCTATTTAGGGTTTTCTTGGCAGAGACACTGCATTGGTTTGCTATTTCTCTCTCTCTCTCAAGGTCATTTTATAGATGAGGAAACTGAGGGTGACAGAGTTAAGTATCTTGGCCAGGGTCACAGAGCTAGGATGTGTTTGAGGCTGGATTTGAACTCAGTTTTTTCCTGATGCCAAAATTGATACCCTGTGCCATCTATAATCACCTACCCAGGTTAAGTGGAAATATCAATTGAATCAGTGGGGAGAAAAGAGAAAATAAACAGAATAGAAAAAATAGAGTTGAAACACTTTCATTTTCTATGAAATGTCTCTTCTTTGCAATTGAGATACATCAATGGTATAAATCATATATTTTATTGGACTGTTAGTTTTTACTCCATGCCAAACCTCATCTACTTAGACCATTACTTCCAACCCCTCCCCTCTAGTAAGATTCTTCCCTAGTTTCCCTCAGTTCATATAGGGAAACTTTTGCTTTATTTTGCCATTCCCAGTTTTCCAGTTCACTAACCAGACTTTTTCTGTGCAGGTACTCCATTTTTGTTATTTAGTCATTCTCAGTTGTGTCTGACTCTTTGTGACTCCATTTGGAGTTTTTTTTGTGGCAAAGATGCTAGAATGGTTTGCCATTTCCTTCTCCAGGTCATTTTATAAATGAGGAAACTGAGGCAAACAGGGTTAAGTGACTTGCCCAGGGTCACATAGCTAGTAACTGTATGAGGCCAGATTGGAACTCAGTAATATGAATCTTCCTATCTCCAGGCCTGGTATTCCACCCACTGTGCCACCTAGCTGCCCTAGGTACTCCCTTCCTCTTTCTACATTACAATGCAAGCCCTTTAAAAGCAAATACTATATTATTTTCCTTTATTTTTCTCTAGTAATTAGCACAATGTCTAGAACATAGTAAGTGCTTAATAAACAATTATATTTTCTCTTCACTAACGTTTTTTTTGCTTTTCTTCAAAGAAATTTTCTCCTTCAATATTCTACTAAGGATATGACCTAGGAAATCATTCCTGTATTTCAATATATACAAGAATGTCATCCTAGGTTATATTCATTATACAATGAAGAAAGCAAGTGAGCAATGCACAGGTACATGTGTGCACATCAGTAGAAAGACTAAGAATACACTTAGCCCATACCACCTGCTGCAAAGCTTTAACCTCCCTTTGCAATGGGAATAAACTTGTGTAGCCTTCCTAAAATCATGTGGAAAGATGTATTACAACAGTGTATGATAGCAATTAATCATATTCCCAGACAATATAGGGAAAAAGAAAGAAAGGGAGGCTTAAAGGAAGGAAAGGGAAGGAGAAAAGAATGAAGGAAGAAAAGAAGAAAGGAAGGAAGTAATAGGAAAAAATGATGGGAGGAAAGGAGGAATGAACAAAGAATGACTGGGAACTTGAAAGTTTCTCAGAGTTTTAATGGAAGAGGAGTTCCATCACTACTTGAGATGTAATGAGGTGTGATGTGGAGTTAAAGTGGACTCCAGGGTCTTTGGCTTCCCAGTCTTATTTGGCCTACTTCCCTCTTTTTAAATAAAAATTACTCAGTGCCCCCCAGAAATCTACTTGCTTTAACACTTAAGTTTTTTTTTTAATTTGTGTCATTTAAAACTACTATAGTCCCTCTAGATTTTTCCAGAAGGCCCCAGGGAGTGGTATCTCCCACTTTGTGAACTTATGCAACATTCATGACACTGGGCTTGAAAATATGTCCTGGCTATATTTAAAGGGCCATGCGTGGGTGAGCACTGAACAACTTGGACTTTGGTGATAATGTACAAATTCTTGGTACTCCTTGTCCCCCTACCCTGCCTTCTTTCTCCTCCTTTTGGTGGCCCCAGACTTTATCAGAATAAAAATGAGAAGTAATCTTCTTTCCTGTTTCTCCTTTCCCATTTATTGAGTATTAGAACTTTCATAGCCTCTTCCTGTTTTCCAGAAACATGGCAGCCATGAGCACATAGAAGCTAAAGCACAAAATTTTGTTTCTGGTGTTGTTCAAATAAGACTGAGATTGAAGCCATACTTGTCTCTTCTATTTCACACTTCTTTCCAGATTTCAGGTGAGTAAATAGCAAATGTGTGATGGGTATTTATAGCCTTGAAGCCAACCTAGTGTGTCAGAGTATGTGAAAGTTCCTGCATTCATGGTTGGTATTACTTTACTATCTTTAAATCCTCTTCCAAAAAAGTTCAGTGATTTTTGGAGTGTATGGCAGCAAGCAGCAGGATGAGCCCAAACTTTGACCTTCTGATACTGACTTGGATGTACTCCCTTAGATAGTACAGATCTAAGGTAAAAGTTAAATGCTGTTTCAGGATTTCTACAAATAATCCCTCATGCTTCAAGTTTTTAAGAAGCAATCTACTGTATAGCAGTAAAAATAAGTTATTACTAAGTTAGCTAAGTGGGACAGTAGAGCTCTTGATCTGGACTTAAGACCTGAGTTCAAATCCAGCTTCAGATACTTTCCATTTGTGTGACTCTGGTCAAGTCAATTTAATGCCATATGCCTCAGCCATATTATCTGTAAAATGAGGACAATAAGGGCATCTATATCCCAGTGTTTGAAGATACTAAAATGAGATCATATTTGTATAATGCTTTGTATATACAAACATGCTATATATGTGCTATGATTATTATAACTAATACTGATATTTAAGTACCCTTTTTTCCCAAATACTTTATTAACTTCTGATTTACATCATTCATTTCCACCAGATTTTGAGTTACAAATTTTCTCCCCATTTTTCCCCTACCACCACTCCAAAATAGCAGTCCCACAGGATATCCCCCCCTCCGATCTGCTCTATCCCATATTTTCTCCCATAACCCTTTCGAATTCTTCAGTGGATCTCAATGCGCCAGTGCCTGTATATCTTATTTCCCTACTACATGTAAAATAGTATTAATAATAGTATACATATATATATATAGACATATATATATGTGTGTGTGTGTGTGTGTGTGTGTGTGTATGTGTATATATATATATTTGAGTATTGGATTATAAAATTTTGAATTCCAGATTCTTTCCCTTCCTCCCTTGTCACCGACCCTTACTGGGAAGATAAGCAGTTCAGTATAGATTGTACATGGGTGTGATTAAATAATCTCCAAGTACTACCCCACCCTAGGACCTTCCAATCATTCAATCAATTACAAAATCCCTGGTCTAAATACTTCTCCACCCCTAAGCTATACCTTCATTTAGTCCACCACAAAGCCCCTCTTCTCAAATGGAGATTAGTTTCCAAAAATAAGTAAATTACATTCACTTGTTCAACCATAGAACACAAAAAGGTCAAAAGTTCCCCACCCCTGGATCACAATTGAATCTACCCCAGAGTAATTTTAATTTCAATTTTAAGCACAGCACTTAATACCCAAATGGAGGTCTTTGCTTCATCTTGACACCAGGCAAGTTCTCAGCAATCTTAGTTCCTGGGGAGACAAGGCTTAGCAAGGCCACAAGATACATTGCCAGTCCCTTCATTAATTCATCCTCTGTCTGTAAAACAGTCCTAGAACCCCTGAAAACATTAGCAAAACCCTCTCCCAGGATTTCTTTAAACATACAACAAGAAAATCCTTCTTCAGGGCTTTTGAACCAACAGAAAGGTTCCCAGACCCCTGCAACAACAGCACTGTCCTTCACCAGTGGACAGTATTCACTCTCTGTCTGCAGGACAGTCTCAGGGCTTCTTAACCAAAAGCCAGGTTCCAGGACTTCTTCAACAGGACTGTCTTTCACCAGTGGACAAATCTGGCAAAACAACATCAAAACAGACAGACAAAGTACCAGCAAAACAGCCATGTCTCCTCAGTCCTTGGTAGCTCAGGGGGTAGGTCTCAAAAGTCCAGGGCGATTCAAAGAGGCACTCAACAATCCTCTCAGTCTCTCTCTGCCTCCATGAGGTGCTGCTTCCAAAAAAGTTCTTCTGCCTCTCTCTTGTCTCTCCAAAACTACGTCACCAGCTCCTCCCAGTTCAGGACTCTCTTTTCACATCAACAAGTCCATCCCACAGGTGGGATTAACAAGCTCTGGGTTTTAACACAATCAATTTGAAAACCAAGCCAATACAGGGGAATCTTTAATTGCCATTACTATCACAACCAGTAAACATATATACACACATTCACTTATATATCCATATGTCCCTATACCCTCATATATAGACATATATACATATAGAGACATATATAAATACCTATATATATATATATATATTCCCTTCAACTATTGAGAAAAGTTTCATAAATTACATTTATTGTTTTTCCATGTAGGAAAGTTAATAGTTCAACTTTGATAAGTTCCTTATGATTTCTTTTCCCTGTTTACCTTCTCATGCTTCTCTTGCTTCTTGTATCTGAATGTCAAATTTTCTATTCAACTCAGGTTTTTCATCAAGAATGCTTGAAAGTCCTCTCTTGAACTGAATGACCATATTTTCCCCTGAAACATGATACTCAGTTTTTCTGGGTAGGTAACTCTTGGTTTTAATCCCAGCTCCTTTGACATTCGGAATTTCATATTCCAAGCCCTTTGAACCCTTAATGTAGAAGCTGCCAGATGCTGGGTTATCCTGATTGTGTTTCCACAATATTCAAATTGTTTCTTCCTGGCTGCTTATAATATTCTCTCCTTAATCTGGGAATTCTGGAACCTGGCTATAATATTCCTAGGAGTTTTCTTTTTGGTATCTTTTTCAGGAGGTGATCAGTGGGTTATTTCAACCTCTATTTTGCCCTCTGCTCCTAAAACATCAGGGAAGTTTTCTTTGAGAATTTCTTGGAGGATGATTTCTAGGTTCTTTCTTTGATCATGGCTTTCAGGTAGTCCAATAATTTTTAAATTATATCTCCTGGATCTATTTTCCAGGTCAGTGATTTTTCCCACGAAATATTTCACATTGCCTTCTATTCTTTCATTTGTTTGGATCTGTTTAACACCATCTTGATTTTTCATAAAGTCATTAGCTTCCATTTGCTCCAGTCTAATTCTGAAGCAATGGTTCTCCTCATTGAGCTTTTGAGATTCTTTTTCCATCTGGCAAATTTGACTTTTTTAAGGCATTCTTCTCCTCATTGCCTTTTTCAGCCTCTTTTGCCATTTGATTTAGTCTATTTTTTAAGGTAGTGTTTTCCTCAATCAGGCTGTTGCCTCTCATTTCATAATTTTCTTGCATTGTTCTCATTTCTCTTCCCAATTTTTCTTTCACTTCTCTTATCTGTTTCTTAAGGTTCTCTATGGCCTGTAAGCAGCTCATATTTTATTTTGAACCTTTTGTTGCATGAGTTATGACTTCGCTGTCTATCTCTTGTTCCATGCTTTGCTCCTTTTTGTCCCCAAAATAGGAGTTTAATGTTGTAATTTTCTGTCTGCTTTGTTTCCTTTGCCTGGTCATGTCTCCCCTAAGTCACTTGAACCCTTGGATTTTTGCTAAAGTATGACTCTGCCACCAGACAGGGGAGCTTTTGTCTCAAATGCTGGGGTTTTCTCAGCTGCCAGAGGTATTAGATGGGTGCCCTCTCTGAGGTCTCCACATGCTCTGGCAAGCTGGACACACACCCCAGGTCCTCCACCCTAGACTGCAGTCCAGATCCAAGAATGTTTAAGCAAGAGTGATTACCCCTCAGACTGGTGCTTGGTCCCCCTACACTCTGCAGGCCAGGAGCTGAAGCTGCTACTTGGCACTGGCTGGCTGTGTAGCCATCTCAGTGGCTTCTAGCCCCAGGGTCAAAAGCCACGCACTCTCACTTACTGGGTCCCAAAATCCAGACTGCACTGACCTCTCACTTTGTCCTTCAAATCTATGTAGTGATAAATCTGGAAACAGCCACAGCTGTTGCTGATTTGGAGTCCCTCTGACCAGCGGCTGGTCAGGGCTTCCCTGGGGCTAAACCTTGGAGTGGGGCTAGGCTTGGCTCCCAGAGCACTGCACTGGTGGATTCCTTAAGGTCTGTTGGTCTGTTCTCAGAGTGAGGTTAGCTTTTCTGTGTTATGTTTTTGGTTCTGCACTTCCAAAGTTTGTTTAGAGTCCCCTTTTTACATGGATTGGGGAATGTGGAATCCAGAGCAGTGGGGAGGTCCTGCTTCTACTCTGCCATCTTCTGTTTAATATTCTTAAATGCATACTTTTTTGTTTTGAGTATTTAATGTGGAGTCTCTATCTGAGGATAACATAGGCATGAATCAAACGGAAGGTTTACGTAAATTTTCCCCTTGAATTTGGGGCATAAGAAAGAGAATACGAGAAAAAAAGTTTGACACCTCTCTAGATGCCAGGCTCCTTCAAGATGGAATTCTGTCTGTGCATGTATGTCTCCACAGACCCTTAATGGAGAGAGGCAGGGATAAACAATCCATCATCATGGGCCTCAATATCAGATTGGGTTATCATTATTGTTCTTCACTTGTTTCAGTCATGTCAGACTCTTTGTGGCCCCTTTGGGTTTTTTTTTTTTTTGGCAAAGATATTGGCATGGTTTCCCATTTCCTCCTCCAGCTCATTTTACAGTTGAGGAAACTGAGGGAAATAGAGTTAAATGGCTTGCACAGTTTCACATAGTTAATAAGTGTCTGAAGCTACATTTGAACTAAATTCCTCCTGGTTCCAGGATGGGCACTTTGCTGTAACAAAACAATTTGGAACGTGCCTCCAAGGCACAAAATAATAATAATGATAATAATAAAATAATCATAATAACATTCATATTTTTCCACGATAATTGAAAAATAAGGAACTTAAATTTGCTTCAGAGTTTTATTTTAAGGTGCACACATTTAATGAATTCTAACCTGTAGGGGAAAATATTTCAACATTAGGAAGGATTTATGGTGACTACAGAAGAAAATACTTCATAACAGAAAGGGTTCCTAAGAACTATTAGTTCTTAGGCTTAGTTAGGTCACTTGGGAAAACTCCATTGGTCCACTGAAGAACATAGATAAGTCTCTGCTTTCAATATGTGTCACAACCCTTCCTGTATGAAGAGAAATGGACCATAAGACATCTAGAAAGCTCTTACAGTACAATATTTCCATAATTTTTTTCTAACTTGCATTCATCTCCTTATATCAGTGGAACCAAAGCATACACTGCTGAGTATACCCTCTATTTTCCCCTCCATACTCACTCAAGCCTTTACCTGCACCATCCTTCAAAGTTTATGGGATGACTGTTCTTTTGAGCCATGAAGCCTTTGTTGAGGTGACCACAAATAGTGATAAATCATACTTTACAGTTAATAGATGCTATTTACTTGAAGGTAAAGAAAAAAATCCCCACAGAACTTGTTTTCTTCCTTAGCTTTATAAGTATGTACTTCCCTAAAATTATAAACTAGTGGCTTAGCCAATAATATGACCTATTTAGTTTGAGATTTTTTTTTGAGAAAAGACATTCATATTTTGAGAAAAAGACATTCATAACTGAACCTGAATTTATATAAATAAAATAAACTAGAATTCCTAATTTATGCATATATAAAAATACAAATAGGCAAATACAAAAGGAAAACGGCCTTCAAGTTCTATATATCTAGATAGTGGATCATTTTTTTCTCAATAAAACAAAATACAATTAATTTTAAGCATTTGTTGAGCATCATATTCCAAAATGGCATGCAAAACACTATGATGAATAAATGTCACTACTATAACTCCTCCTACTATTAGCATTTATATAGCACTTTACAATTTACAAAGCATTTTCCCTGCATTATCTTTTAGTTGTTCTCACAACACCTCTGGAAGGTGAATATTAATATTATTTCCACTTCATATTTGAAGAAAATGAGGCAGAAAGAGGTTAAGTGACTTGCCAAAAGTCACACAACTGAATAAATATCTGAAACATGATTTGGATGGAGGTCTTTCTGACTCCAAATCCCAACACTCTAGCCACTGCACCACGTAGACGCTTCTGAATTCTCTATGCCTTTCTTACTGGGGAAATGAAGTTTCCAATAACACACTCAAGCAAAATTAAATGATGATGCAAGACAGTTTTGCAAGAGATATTTCAGGTTATCATATGACATAGTGGCACAAGCAATAAATCTGATGATATACAATGATATTATAGCCTGGACAATGAAGAAGACATGAGAGAATACAAAATTTAAATGTGAGAATACTGGAAAGAATTTGAGAAGTCAATAAAAAAATTAATTAAGAAATTGGTTAATGACAGCAAGGCACTAGCTGTGGTTTTGTTGCTGTTCAGCTGTTTCGGTTGTGTCTGAGTCTTTGGGACCCCCATTTTGAAATTTTCTTTGCAAAGATATTGGAGTTATTTGCCATTTCCTTCTCCATCTCATATTATTTTAAAATTTTTATCAATTAATTAATTTTTTAGTTTTCAACATTTGCTTCCACAAGATTTTGAGTTCCAAATTTTCTCCCCTCTCTCCCCTCACTCAAGCCTTTACCTGCACCGTCCTCTCCCCTCCCTCCACTCTGAGATAGTGTGCATTCTAATTACCACTTCCTCCAAATTGAACTCTCTTCTATGACCCCTTTCCTTTTATCCCTTTCCCTTACGTTTTCCTGCAAGTCAAGATAGATTTTTTTTATATCCCATTGCCTATATCTTATTTCCCAGTTTCATGAAAAAAACAATTTTTAACATTCATTTTTAAAGCTTCATGATCCACATTCTCTCTATCCTCCTTCGCCACCCACCCTCATTGAGAAGGCAAGTTATGTGATATAGGTTACATATGTGGAGTCATGCAAAAAACTTCCATAAAGTCATGTTGTGAAAGATTAACTATATTTCCCTCCATTGTATCCTGCGCCCATTTATTTGATTCTCTCCTTTGACCCTGTCCCTCCTCAAAAGTATTTGCTTCTGATTACCCCCTCCTCCCTTCCCTTCCCTTCTGTCATACCCTCCTGTCTTATCTCTTTTTCCCTACTTACTTATAAAGTGAGATAGATTTCCATACCCAATTGGGTATGTATATTATTACCTCCTTAAGCCAAATCCAATGACATTAAGGTTCTCTCATTCCTTCTCACCTTTTCCCCTCTATTGTAAAAGGTTTTTTTGCCCCTTTTATGTAAAGTAATTTACCCCATTCTACCTCTCCCTTTCTCCTTCACCTAGTACATTCCTCTATTACCATTAATATTATTTTCTATATATCATCCTTTCATATTCAACTCACCATGTTCTCTCTCTCTCTCTCTCTCTCTCTCTCTCTCTCTCTCT